>NC_140974.1:7656563-7674063 GCF_056783735.1 Eptatretus burgeri
TTTAAAAATTTAAAAAATACTTTGATCCGAATCTGGATCTTCACCAAAATCGAGTCAATTTGTCCTCAGTTTAGAAGAAAAACAACGTAAGAACACAAGCTTGATTGCCATACATGAATCGACCTTCTAAAAGTACCCAACTTGAAAATGATTTATGTGGGCAGCCTCTTTCCAGTCAACATTTGTAAGGTGTCACATCCTCTGCCCTTTTCAAACCTTCGCCACTTCTGACGTTCATTGTGAAAAAGTTTTCCAGTAACCTCTCTTTGTCATCCATATAAAGTCAAAACTTTCTGTTCAATTCCATTAATTTTTCTCCCCTATATTTCAACAGTACAATCGCCTCCCCATGTCCGTGCAATCCTGCCCTTCATGCCAGTATTTCAAGGTGATGATCTGTCAATCTTGGCCTTGTCGATTTGTTCCAATTGCACTCTTTTGCCACCAAACTTGTTCCCGTTGTTGCTTTATTACCTGTGACTACATTTCTCGATTTTCAGCTTCAACCCTTCATTATTAAACTGTTCCACAAGCTGAACGCACTCAACACAGCAATACGCCCAGTTGACATGACATGTTTTTGGCTCCCCAAGTCTGGTGCAGATTCCTTTTCCTCCCCATTGTTGTGCAGTTCTTCTTCACACTTCGCTTAGATGCTTACATTAATTTACTGATTTACTCCAACACTGTGTCGCACTTGCGGTAATGTGTATCAAACACTTGCTCACAGTTTGGATTTGTCTGGTGCTTTGCAACAACACTGAACATTTCAATGAAAAATGATTTTTTGATTATTCCACTCAAATTGTGAATGGGTACCCAAATGTCAATTTCGATGTTCTCTCCTGAAATTGTGTACCACAAAAGGGTTTTTAGCTACATGGGTTTACCCCCTTAGCAATGACATGTTTGCAATGCTTACCCATTGGTTTGCAGGCATCGGGTTGAACGTATGGATCGCTAAATCCTTCATACTGATTGTTCTGTGCAGGTGAGAACATATCCATTTCAAATATAAAGGTGACAATTCCGAAATCATCGATTCAATGATCAAACAACAAAAGCCACTTTACAGACTCACCTGCATGTCTTCTTTGTCTGATAAATTATTTTGGGTACCTGCCCATAAAACACAACCACCAACTGAATTATTCATCAAACCACAAAGCTTATGGCATCACATGTTTAAATACTCCTCTATAATTTTAAACACAACAACATGAAAGGATCTACACAAGTTAATTGAAGGTAAGATTAGAATACAAGTTGAAATTGAGCATAAAGTAGCATGAGACAGTTTGAATCTGTGGCTTGATAAGCGGCTTGTGGACCCTTGTCAAAGGAATGTGCAAACCAGGACGAGGCGAGAGTTCAGGAGGAGTAAACTGAGGCTTTGGATGCAAAAGCGGTGCATAATGGGGTCGTTCAATGCTTTCTGAAAAACAAAAGAGTAATCAACAGTAGTTAGGTGAAATCTTGATTTTCTGCAATGAAGCGACAAAGTAAACACTTAAGCACTGTGTTAACTCGAACGACACAGAAGACCGCATACCTCTGCCAGGCTGAACAGTTTACGTGTTGTATCCCACTGACAGGTTGGATCTGCATCCAGACCTGAACCGAAATCGAAACGGCTTGTTCTTGTCACCGACCCAACTCAGAGTCCAAGTATTTTTTTTGTTTGTTTTTTTGTATAGCTTGTGGAGGCTCGAGTGAGAGCTAACACATAATGCACAGCAAGGGGGGCATGAGACAAGTGGAGCGGGAGTGGGAAGGACAAAACAGTGAAGAACAGAGACATTAGGAGATCAGTGGAATGGAGAGGGATGGGGCGAGGAACACGGGGTATACAAGATGGATATTACAGGGACTTTCAGGAAGGAAAGCAGGGAATTTGAAGGAGGTGGGTTTGGGGTGGATTAACGGGGGTAGAGAAGATCGAGGATTTGGATGGGGGATGATAAGAGGTGGTGGTGAACAGCTGTTTTGAAGGCCTGGAGGGAAGAATGGGATTGAATAGTGTGAGGAAGTTTATTCCAAAGGCAGGGAAAAAGAGGAACGAAAGAGTGAAGGTGAGCAGTGATTCGTAATTTTGGTAGTTTAACCAGAAGGGGGTTGTTGGCAGACCTTGAGCGCCCTGCAGAAATGTGGTGGGGATAAATCGCAGAGAGAGCAGGGGGGGCGAGGCTGGAAAGGAGACAGTAGAAGACAGAAAGACCACTGACCTGCCTGCGGTGAGAGAGTGAGACGCCCAAAGACTCAGCATCATCGCAGGAGATGCCAATGATCCGAAATGCCTTGGTTTCCACAGCGTGAAGCCGAGAAAGGTGGGAGGCAGGAACACCAGCCCTGAGGGGAGAGCAGTACTTCATCAGGCTCTGGACGAAAGCTTTGTATGTGGTCAGGAGCTCAGGTGGGCCGAGGAAGGACTTTGCACGATGGAGGATTCCCATTCGGCGACTGGCTTTGGAGGCGAGGTTTGAAATATGGCTTTCCCAGGAAAGGTCATGGCAGATAGTGAGACCCAGAGGCTTGAAAGAAAGGACTTATTCCAGAGGATTGTTGAGAAAGTGGATGGGTGGGGGGGGGGGTTCTAAACGGTCCTTTCAATGAGACATAGTGAGAGTGTGAGATTTGTCCGGATTGAAAGACATGTTCCACGTGTTGGACCAGTTTGTGATTTTACCCAGATCTGCAGTGAGCAAAGAATCTGAGGGATGACAGATGGTACGGCAGAGGGTGGAGTCATCAGCAAAGAGATAAAGAAGATTTTCCAGGGAGTCGGAGAGATCATTGATGAAAACCAGAAAAAGAACAGGGCCCAGAACGCTACCTTGAGGAAGAGAGTTTGGTGAGCAGGGCAGGGTGCTAGACCATGTCAAAAGCATGCGAAATGTCGAGGGATATGTCTCTGATTTCATATCCGGCATTGGGGACCTCCAGCCGTTGTTGGGAGAGCAAAAGTTTTGTCATAAATCGTCCACAACATTTTGAACTAGAACGGGCACTTATAGAGCGCATACCTTCACCACCACTACTTTTGGTCTTGGTATGAGTGTGGAGAACTGGTTTGATGCTGGTTTCATGCAAATCGAATAAGAATTGACTGAGTTATGCCGAAAACCGCATATTTTTCAAGGGCGTGACCCCCCCCCCGACATTTTACCCCAACCGGTGACATGTGTTATGACGTCATTGTGTCACAAGATTGGGCATTAAATTCTGAACATTTTGGTGCTGGGTTCATGTAAAGCGGACAAGAATTGACTGCGTTATGACAAAAACCGCATATTTTTCAAGGTCGTGACCCCCCTGACCTTTGACCCCGAACCGGTAACAAGAGTATGGGCGTCATTGTGTCATATTACCTATCATAAGATGATGCGTTGAATTCTGAACATTTTGGCGTTAGTTGCATGCAAATTGAATAAAAATTGACCGTGTTATCGTAAAAAGACGATTTTGACCTTTTCGTGACCTTGACCTTGACCTTTGACCCGAACGATCCCAAAATCTAATCGAATGCTTCCTGGCTAATAACCAATCATCCCACCAAATTTCATGCAATTCGGTTTAATACTTTTTGAGTTATACGAATCACAAGATTACAAATAAATAAATAAATAAATACACGCCGACCAAAACATAACCTTTCGCAGAATGCGAAGGTGAATATCGTGCCATATATCGTTTTTGGTCCTATTTCTCAATGGTGAAGAATCCCTTAAAAATTTTAAAAATACTTTGATCCGGATCCGGATCTTTACCAAAATCGAGTCAATTTGTCCTCGTCACACACCCAACTTATCCACCAAAGTTCGTCCAAATCCGTCTGTAACTTTTTGAAACATCCTGCTCACAGACAATCAAACAAGCAAACAGACAAACATAACCTCTATCCACCTTTCGTGGCATTCGTAATAATTGTATATTTCTGAGTCAATAATGATTCCTTGTTTGCAAGACTCAATGTAGACATAAATAGATAGTCCATAATCACAAAAATTACAAAACTTTCAAGTTCATCAAAGTGCTTTTTTCAAGTTTTTTTTGGTTGCAATATGTATATAAAATCAGCTAAGATAGATCAGAGGTCGGGTATTCATTTGCCTCTGAGCTGTCTTGTCTGGGTTTGATGCTTAGCCTGATTTTAAACTATCAGATTCGTATTTTACAAGCAGGACATTGCATCAGTAAGTGCACTGTTCTTTGGATGAGACATTAAGCTGAGAACCAAGATGCTGGCATTCATTTGTGGATGTTAACGATTCCAAGTCGAGTTCCCAAGTGCCGACCCATTGTGTTTTGGTACCCTGGCCAAATTTTAATATCCTCGGTTACATGAAGGCTGCCTAAGCAACAACCAGTCTAAGCTGAATGCTTATGACCTTTTATGGGTACCCCGATGCCCCTTTCGGTATGTCGGAGTAGTAACCAACAGCAACAACACCAAAACAGCTAAAGAGTTTAAAGAGCACGTTACTCTGCACAGTGCTTAAGTATATAATTTAAATAAAATAAAATAATGACTTAAAGGTCGCAAAACAAAATTCTGGACGTTTAGCGCCTTTGATGCAATGTCTTGTACACCACCTTATTTAACATGTCCAGTACTGCAAAACTGGAGGTTTTTAGAAGCGGCAAGAAGGCGATTTGTGTTCTACATTGTTCAAGAGTATAATCAATCCAATTGAAGTAAAATAAAGATTTTAAATGTCATATCATCATCGTCATCTTTGGCTATTTTCAGTCCACTGTTGGATGAAAACCTCATGTTTTGCTCTGTCTCCTGCTTTGTTGTTCCAATTGACTCTTCCCCCAATATTTGTCTATTCCATCCCTCCATCTTAAATGTGGCCTTCCCTGTTTCTGTTTCCATCCATAAGTCTCCTTGTTGTTAGTATTGCTCACCTGTCACCTGACCTGCTGATGTGTCCTGCCCATTTTTATTTCCTGAGTTTTATTATTTCTAAGATAAGATATCCTGAGTTTTGGGTTGTCTTTGACGCATTAATTTGTCTTTCTATCTTTGTATGTAATACTGTCAGGTCAGGCCAGATGAGATCGGTGACTTGCTACAGGTATCATGTAAACCTGTACTAAACTGTTCCATGGTTGGGTTGTCAGTGACGAAACCGTCTCTGCCACCAGGTTTCCTGATGAGGAGGTTGTTTGGATGTGGACATCCAGCAGGATTATAAACAAAACCTGTCAAAGGGCGGAGGAGCTCCTTGTGAGCCAACGGCCATCCATATTCTTGCCAAACTGTGTCTGCGGACGTCCGCCTGCAGTTGGGTTACTTATTATTAGGAGGTTGGTTTTTAGGATTTGCACTCCGGCCACCGTAAAACCCTTCATTCCGCAAAACATTCTCAAAACATAAAGAAAATCTGAATACCCACTCTGTGGGAGCACCTGCTCTGCAGCTTCCCTTCGCAGGGCAGCTCACCGGGTGACGGGATTGAGGCAAAGCCTTCGGGACCCCCAATCTTTGATGATAGGAGGGAAACCACGGGGTAACATTCCCGGGTCAGATTGCGGGAGAGTGTGAAGGAGTGGTGCTGAGGTGTCATCCACCTGTAAGTGGTTTGCTTGGGTTAACATGAGGCGGTCCCTTCGGGAGGGTGCCTGAAATGTTCTATCCCGAAGAGAGGAGGATCACCTGTCTCTGTTATCATCTGAGCTCAAGCATTTGGACATCGGTATTGCAGCACTCTCTGAGGTTCAGAAACTGGATTGTGGTGAGATCATGGTGGGTGGTTCCACCTACTTTTGGTCTGGTCGCTCTGATGATTACCATACACAAGGAGTTGCTGTAGCTGTGTCCAATAAGCTGACTCCAATGATAAGTGAGGTCACACCGGTCAATGAGCATATAATGAGACTAAGGATTCGTCACTCCTTGGGTGTCATTTCCCTGGTCTCTGTTTATGCTCCGACTGAGGCGAGTGATCTCACCGTGAAGGATGCATTCTACGCCACGCTCGAGTCTGTGTTTGATCAGTGCCCAAGGCAAGATACACTTCTCGTCTTGGGGGATTTCAATGCATCGATTGGAACTGATAAGGATGGTTAAGAGACATGTGTTGGTCCCCATGGGTCTGGAACTGTGACCCTGAATAGCACTAAGTTACTTGACTTTGCAAGAATTAATGGAATTATGGTGGCTGGTTCATGGTTTCAGCGCACACAAGCTCATTGCTGGACTTGGTATTCGAATGCTGGTGGTGTGGCAAAGTAGAGTGACCATGTGCTCGTTGATGGTCATTGGAGGATGATCCCAAACTGCAGGGTCTACCGGAGTGCTCACTTCCTCAATAATGTGACACCGGCTTGTTGTAGCAACTCTTAAGTTGCACCTTAAATCCAGGAGAATGGTACCATCCCAGCCTAGGCTGGATGTTGGCAAGCTCAAGGATGAGAGGACAGCTGAGGAGTTTGAGAACAAGCTGAGTGGAGATTTGGGGGTCTGGGTGCTTTGGGGGGTCCTGAAGAGTTGCGGTGTGCATTCAAGACCACCATTCTTGATGTTGCTGGTAGATGTCTTGGAACTCACCTTAGGGCGAAGAAGAATTTTGTCTCTCAAGTTACACTGGATGCCATTGACCAGAGTTGCAGGGCCAGGTTGGATGGCAGGCCTGAACTGTTCAGGGAGCTGAGGCATAAAACTGTACGTGCACTAATGGTGGACAAGGAGGTCTATATGTGAGGAATTTGTGAGGGGGTAGAGCATCACGTGTGGTCAAGTGATTCTCGTCCTGCTTACAGGGGAATTTGTGCATTGCGTTCATCCAAGCTCATCCGTCGGTGTACCGCAGTTAGAGCAGAGGGTGGTAGGCTCTTGACAGTGGAATTCCGAAGTGACGGCCCGCTGGGCCGGTTACTTTGAGCGGCTATACCAGTCTGATCCACCAGCTGTCAAGTTGGATGTCAGGGGTGTTACAATCCAGATTGCTGGCCCTCCAATCAACTGTGGTCCACGTTCTTTGTGGAAACACAGGCTGCAATGAACCGGTTTAAATGGGGTAAAGCCCCTGAGATCTGTGTCATCCATGCTGAACTTCTCAAGGCTTGTGGAAATGCTGCACGTGTGTCATTTAATGCAGTTCTATTCTCTGCCTGGAACAGAGGCATCATCCCAACTGGCTGCAAGAGGGGCCTTGTTGTCCCTCTCAGGAAAGGGAAGGGTGATCGCCAAGACTGCAACAACTACTGAGTGGTGACGTTGCTCTCAGTGCAGGGCAAGGACTTTGCTTGGATAATTCTTGATAGGATTCACCACCATCTGCTTGAGTACCAGCGTCCAGAGCATTCAGGCTTCAGCCCAAAGAGGTCAATGATTGCAGCCTTTGTTGATCTTTGTAAAGCGTTCGAGTCAGTGAATCGGGATGCCCTCTGAAGGAATCTTAGTCTTCGTGGGGTGCCACCAAAACAAATCGATTTGATGTTTGAACTCTACTCTGGTACTGAGAGTGCTGTGAAGTGTGGTGGTACCATCTCTGACTTATTTCCAGTTGTTACTGGAGTTCGTCAGCGTTGTGTACTGGCCTCCACATTTTTCAGCACTTGTATGGACTGGATTCTGGGGAGGATGTCGGAGAGATCAAGCTGTGGTGAATCATTTGGGAATGTCAAGATCTCTGACTCTGATTTCGCAGATGATGCAGTCATCTTTGCGGAGATTTTAGGAGTCCTTTTGAGGGCCTTCGAGGTGCTGAATGAGGATTCGAGCCTCTGGGATTGCAGGTTTCCTGGGTCAAAACTAAAATCCAGGCTTTCAATGACATCTTGGATGCTGCTGTCCTCGCTATGCCTGTTTGTGGTGAGGATGTTGAGGTCATGGAGAGATTCACTTACCTTGGCAGTGATATTTATTTCTCTGCTGGTTGTGAGTCAGAGGTCAATAGACATCTGGGTCAGGCCTGGGGAGTCATGGATTCACTGGATCATGGGGTGTGGCACTGCTGGTACCTGTGTTGGAGGATGAAAGTCCGAGTCTTCAGGTCCTTTGAGCTTCCAGTCTTGCTCTATGGATGTGAGACTTGGACTCTGACCAGGGATCTGAGATGGAGACTTAATTTCTTTGGTACCAGGTCTCTTCGGAGAATCCTTGGCTATCGCTGGTTGGACTTTGTGTCCAACGAGCAGTTGTTGAGAGAGACTCAAATGAGATTTGTTACCTGCATAGTCCGTGAGCGTCAACTGCGGCTGTATGGACATGTGGCTCATTTTCCTGACACTGATCCTGCTCACCAGATTCTCTCAGCGAGGGAGTCTCGTGAGTGCAGGAGGCAAACGGGCCGACCACGTGCCTCCTGGTTGCAGCAGGTTGATCAGCATCTCAAGGAGATGGGGATGGGCCAGGCATCTGCCTGGGGGATGGCCAGACGGAGGCCCCTGGAGTACCGGCGGAAAGTGGACACAGCGACGTGCTGCTCTGGCTCATGCTCCCATACCTGACTTGATCTGATGTAATACTTAACATATTTAATTCCATATTGTGTTGTGATGCTGTTAACTGTTTCTCCATTTTTGTTGTTAACGACCAAATCTCTGCCCCATAGATGATAATTGAAACAATGCACTGATGGAAAACTTTCCTTTTCAGACGTATTGGTAAACTACCTCACATGATTTTACTGAGTTTTCCATATTGTCTCCTTCCAAGTTTGATTCTTCTCTTTATTTCTTGTTCTTCATTATTTTCTTTAAGGCTCAGGCTTTGCGCTAGGTACATGTATTCTTTCACATCTTCTTTTTGGTTTCCAATTCTTATTATTTCCCCATGAGGTTCAAGGGGGTTCTTTAATGCTTTGGTTTTTGGCATGTTCATCTTCAGTCCACACTTCCTGCAGGCTTCAGTGAGTTCCCTCAGCATGGATTCCATTTTCTCTCAGCTTTCTTCCATTACAACAATGTTGTCTGCAAATCATAGATGGTCAAACATTTCTCCATTAATGTTGACCCCCTTATCTTCCCACTGAAGTGATCAAAATATATAAGCTTGGTGTTGGTTTTGGACTTAGGGCTTCGTGGTTTGGGTGGCTGGCTTGGGATTTTAGGGTCCTGAGTTCAAGCCCCATTGGCTGCTGAATTTACACTAGGTGGGGTTGACTCAGCCTGTCATCATTCTGAGGTTGGGGAAATTAATGCCTGTGTACTGATATAGGGGCATCGTCACAGTGGCGATGCCATCAGTGGCATCGTCCCACCCCGACAAAATGATAGCTACCCAGCAGCCAAGCTGCAATACACAAGAAGAAGAAATCAAAATATATACTCCAGACAGGCAGTGAATAAAGAGTTGTGTCCAAAAATCAATTCTGGAAGATTACTGCTGTTGATAGATGGTCTATTACACCACCTTATTTAACACGATGCATTAGTTATTTGTGCCTGTTTGTATCGTTTATGACGTCCTTAAAAACAGTAAGTTTCCTGTTTGGAATGATTTTCAACTTTGTTTGACTGCCAGACAGGCACACAGAGTAAAACTATTATCTTACTCCTCTCTGCACATGCACGATCGGGACGAATTCAGAGCTACACTGCAAAACTAAAGGTTTGTGTTCTGATTCATGTTCTGATTCATGTTCTGATTCGTATGCAAAATGTAACATTCAATTGAAATCAAGTTGTTCCTCAATCATAAACTGACAATTGTAGACAGACCGACAGAAGTAAAGCTATTTCTTTCACCCACTTTTCACTTTGCGTGGAGCAGGGTAACAACATCCCATTGCTGATGAGCCGGCATATGTTGAACAGTTGCTAAGAGATGTGGGTACCGTCTCCTTTTCAAAATCTGAGACCCGTCTCAATTTAAAAGAAAAACAGCGTAAGAACACAAGCTTGATTGCCATACATGAATCGAACTTCTAAAAGTACCCAACTTGAAAATGATTTATGTGGGCAGCCTCTTTCCAGTCAACATTTGTAAGGTGTCACGTCCTCTGCCCTTTTCAAACGTTCACCACTTCCGACGTTCAATGTTAAAAGGTTTTCCAGTAACCTCTCTTTGTCAACCATATAAAGTCAAAACTTTCTGTTTAATTCCATTAATTTTTCTCCCAACAAATTTCAACAGTACAATTGCCTCCCCATGTCCGTGCAATCCTGCCCTTTATGTCAGTATTTCAAGGTGATGATCTTCTGTTAATCTTGGCCTTGTCTATTTGTTTAAATTGCACTCTTTTCCCACCAAACTTGTTCCCGTTGTTGTTTTGTTACCCGTGACTACATTTCTCTATGTTCACCTTCAACCCTTCATCATTAAACTGTTTCACGAGCTGAAGGCACTCAACACAGCAACACGCCCTTTGGCATGACATGTTTTTGGCTCCCCAAGTCTGGTACAGATTCCTTTTCCTACCCGTCGTTGTGCAGTTCTTCTTCACACCTCGCTTAGATCCTTACATTAATTTACTCCAACACTGTGTCGCACTTGCGGTAATGTGTATCAAACACTTGCTCACAGTTTGGATTTGTCTGGTGCTTTGCAACAAAACTGAACATTTCAATGAAAAATGATTTTTTGATTATTCGACTCAAATTGGGAATGGGTACCCAAATGTCAATTTCGATGTTCTCTCCTGAAATTGTGTACCACAAAAGGGTTCTTAGCTGCATGGGTTTACCCTCTTAGCAATGACATGTTTCCAATGCTTACCCATTGGTTTGCAGGCATCAGGTTGAATGTATGAATCGCTAAATCCTTCATACTGATTGTTCTGTGCAGGTGAGAACATATCCATTTCAAGTATAAAGGTGACAATTCTGAAATCATCGATTCAATGATCAAACAACATAAGCCACTTTACTTCCTCACCTGCATGTCTTCTTTGTCTGATAAATGATTGAGGGTACCTGCCAAGAAAACACAACCACCAACTGAATTATTCATCAAACCACAAAGCTTATGGCATCACATGTTTAAATACTCCTCTGTAACTTTAAACACAATAACATCATCGGATCTACATGACTTCATTGAAGGTAAGATTAGAATACAAATTGTAATTGAGAATAAAGTAGCAAAAGTGAGAACAGCAAAATATCAACATCAAGTCATAATAGTATCATCCTTCGGCCATGAGCCAGACCCGGTATTTTTTGGCTACCGGTTCCATCCGAGAGGAATAATGCTCATCATAATTTTTGGCAGGGTATACATCTCTACAGTCAGAAACTATGTGATAGCATTGCATTGGTGGTAGCCATTTGTGTGTTATTAGTCGTTTAGTAACCACATCCCAAAATAAACTTTTCTGAAACTGACGTAAGACAGAAGAAGACATTCTATTTAATACTAATGGTTCTCTCTTATTATAGGCTATATCTTCTTGAAAATTGTTAGGCATGTAGCTCATGTTATTTGCTTTTCAAAACAGTTGTAAAAACAAGCCGAGCATTTACTGTTTGCAATTACAAGCACTGATAGTCCAGTGCTGACACATTGCAGAACATATGATTTTGTTTTCATAAAAAGTGGTACGGAAGTTTTTTGCCAATACCATAATTAATGGATACCATGTTTAAATACGTGAATTTGAAGCAAATTTAATTATAACTCAGACATAATAACAAAATATATTTTAAGTTAGATGTACATTATAAATGATATTGTTATTATTGTTACCCCACCCCCCAAAACGAAAAATACCGCAAATCAAGAGAAATTTGTTACTTTTATTTTTTCTTGCATACAGTCTGCAAATTCATTGATAAAAACATAAAAATACCACAAATCAAGGAAAATTTGTTACTTTTATTTTTTCTTGCATGCAATCTGCAAATACATTGATAAAAACATCTTAAATGATTTGAAGGTTCATGATTTTATGTATGAATATAAGGTATAAATATATAATGTATGAATCATCAACATAAATGTTTAAATCATGTATAAATATAATCATTTTTGCATACGGTATATTTTTACCAGATATGTTCATCTGATTTTATTTTCTGTTTCAGGTAATTTGGTGGTGGTGGTGGTGATGGTAACAGTTCTGCACCAGAAGTGGCCCAGCTAACCACTTTGCTTCAGAATGGAAAAGCCTCAGTGAAAGGCATCTGCTAAAAATCAGTGTATCATACACATGACACCATCCAAAGAAGATGATGAACATTTAGTCAGTCCTCAAAGCTATGACTCATGGCTAACCTTACTTGAGGCAGCCAAAGTGAGAAACCATGCACCTATTTTAAGGCCCTGTCACACCTTGACGTTTTAGCCAGCGTATGGCAAGGTATCAAAATGTATGTAAAACGCTGGCGCACGCTGAACTATTGATGTTTTTTTCCAGTTTTGGATGTATTCATAACGAGTTGGACGTATGCATAACGTATTAGTAACGTACACAGAACGTTTCGATATAACATATAGATATGTTGTATCACCGAATGCTGAGCGTGTTGCCGTCATTCACAAGCTATGCCCAACGATAGTCTAACTTATGCATAGCGTGCGGCAGCGTATCGCCACCGATCACGTGGAGTAAGCTATTAATAGGCTGCGGCTCGACGATTCAAATCATAACCGCACTAGACATCGAAGTGTCAAGCCGCTGTCACACCTTGACGTTTTAGCCAGCGTATGCCGACTTATTAAAAATTTGCCGAATACGCTGGCACACGTCGAATACGTTATGGGTACGTTTTGTATATGTTAAGAGCACACTGAAGCATGCTGGCATACATCGTAGTACGCCAAGTACGTCGACAAATTTTCAGCATGTTGAAAATTTTTCGACGTATGCCAGCGTATGACACACGTTCCGCATATGCTGGCCATAAGTTGTAGGCACGTTACGCGATCGTTGACACACGTCAACACATGTTACTTGGAAGTTACTCATAAGTTGAAAACGTCGAGGTAATGGTTAGCGTCAGTGTTCCAGACTCCCTGTTTTTTTTTTCTTTTTTTTCTTCTTCAGTATGACGGTGATGTTGACACTTCGATTTCTAGTGTGGTTATGATTTAAATCGTTGAGCGGCAGCCTATTAATTATATTATATTATAACCACACTCGAAATCGAAGTGTCAACATCACTGTCATACTGAAGAAGAAGAAAAAAAAACCAGGGAGTCTGGAACACTGACGCTAACCATTACCTCGACCTGTTTCGACTTATGAGTAACTTACACGTAACGTGTGTCAACGATCGCGGAACATGCCTACAACTTATCGCCAGCGTATGCGGAACGTGTGAGTCATACACTGGCATACGTCGAAAAATTTCAAGCATGGAAAATTTGTCTAACAGCTCGGCGTACTACGACGTATGCCAGCGTACTACGATGTATGTCAGCGTGCTCTTAACGTATACAAAACTTACCCATACGCATTCAACGTGTGCCAGCGTTTCAGACAAATTTTTCATACGTCGGCATACGCTGGCTAAATGGTCAAGGTGTGACAGGGCCTTTAGACATTGCCAAGCAGCTTGAAGATGAAGAAATCCCAAAAATCTTCTATCACCAGAAATGCCGAACCCTCTTCACCATGAAGAGAGATTTGGAGACTCTGAAAAGTAAAGCAGCTGAAAGCCTGACTGATGAGGCTGGCAGTAGTGGCAGTGCATCAAAAAGACCAAGTAGAAGATCGTCATCAGAAGGAAGGGTGTACAATCCGAGCTGCATTTTCTGTAACAAGGTGAAGTTTCAAAAGCACTCCAAATCACGTGGAAAGTTTACACAAGCTGTACAACTTAGAGCAGACCAAACATTACGAGAATGTGCCATCCAAAAGGTAGATGAAAACATTCTAGCAGTAACAAGTATGGACATAGTTGCCGCAGTGGCACACTATCATGCTACAACAGAAGATTGTGTTTCATTTTCACCTTTGACTCACTCATCAGATTGCACATGATTATTGATTAACCATCTTGCTTCTGTCTTATTGGTTTATATTGTGTAATACAGATGTTTTCTACCTTCATGTGTGCATTATTGTGTATCTAAATCCCTGAAATTCTGTATTTTTTGAGAAATTACAGGGAAAAAAAACATTAATCTTGTTCATGAACATGCTATCATTTACCTTTGTTTGATTCTTGGAAAGTATCCTTCAACAACAACAGGGAAAATATCATGACATTGACCAAATGACATAAATCCGTTCAAATTAGGTATTTTTTCATTTGGGGGGGGGGGCGGGGGTGGGGTGGGGGGGTAATATTGTCTGCTAAAATGATCTTAATATACAACATACAAAAAAGAAATTTAGATTTTTGGATTTGTTAATAAATTTGCTAAACACCCATGTAATTATATTGTTCCAGAACTTTTATTTACTTTCCATAGTAAACGAGAGGGGGAGCACTCGGTAGAGTGCAAAACCTCCGCCGCCAATACTGCTGGGTCACTTAAGTGAACCTGATATCCTAGTCATTGTAGGTCAAAACGGATCATACTCTACTGAACCACGATTGAATAAACTAAACTTGATCGACGCGCATGTAGAAATGCCAAAAAAAAAAAAAAAAAATCGAAATTTTTTTGAAAAAAAAGTTGCAAATTTTTTTTTCTCTCTAACAATTTTTTTTTTGGGGGGTTGGAAATCACTTAAAACATGTAGAAATGCAAAAACAAAAATTCAAATATTTTTTCAAAATGGCCGCCATAGCAGCCATATTGGACTTTGGACCAAGTCCAAAATCTAATGGCATGATCCTTGGACCATACCTAACCCCCCCACCAAGTTTCGTCGAAATCCGTTCAGGAGTTTTTCCGTAATACTGTTCACAAACAAACAAACAAACTAGAACGGGCACTCAGTAGAGCGCATACCTTCGCCAACGCTACATTTTGCCCCCTCCCCCAAGAAACCGTTGATTGTGAGGGTATTTAATCCCATACCACAACTGCCATCTCATATGTGTTATGATGGCTTAAAAACATTAAATTTCCTGCTGTTTGACACTGATTCACGTACATTGTACAATTTCTGTATGAATTCCCTGACCTTCAAGTCAATCTGATGACAACTGGTCACATTATAAGAAATAGGTTCAGTGACACCCCCCCCCCCCCCAATGCTTTAAACTCACCAATAAAGTCACTGTCAAATATTACACATCACACGATAGGGAATTGAATTCTAAACATTTTGAATCTACTTACATGCAAATTGTATAAGAATTGACCGTGTTATGATAATAATGGTCATTGACCCCCCTGACCTTTGACCCAAACCGCTAACAAAGGTAATGGCGTCATTGTGTCATATCGTATATCACAAGATTGGGCATTGAATTCTGAACATTTTGGCATTAGTTGTATGCAAATTGGATACAAATTGACCGCGCTATGGTAAAAAGACGATTTTGACCTTTTCATGACCTTGATCTTGACCTTTGACCCGATCGCTCCCAAAATCTAATCAAATGGTCCTCGGATAATAACCAATCATCCCACCAAATTTGCTGCGATTCAGTGCAATACTTTTGGAGTTATGCGAATAACAAACAAACAAACAAACACACATATTCACAAATAAATAAATAAATACACAGCGATCAAAACATAACCTTCGCAACAAATTTTGCGAAGGTAACAAACAGACAGGGGTGAAAACAGTAACCTACGTCCATCTTCGATGGCGGAGGCTAATGATAGACGAATGCTTTTCGAAAGGCAGTATGATTTATCACATAGGAAATAGACACTGATATGTAAGTGTCATCAATGACATACCTTTCAACCTCGGCATGTTAAGCACTTTTTGTTGAGAAGCAAATGATCCTAGCAAAAGGTGAGACAAATTTAAATGTTAATGTTTGACTGATAAAAAAATGTTGTTAAGTTGAAGTAGGATGTCTTACCTTGTGCTGGCCATTTTGCACAAAAGCTTATTTAAGGGTAGGCATATAAACAGGGTGATAACACGCAAAAAGTTACCACCAATGCAATGCTATCACATATTTCTAACTCTGGGGTTGTATACCTTGCTAAAAATCACTATGGGAATTATTCCCCCCAGATGGTACCGACCAACTCTACTGGCTCAAGAACTACTTCTGGTTTTCATTTGATTTGATGTACCACACTCTATATAGAACATTGGTGTTGTCAAAGCAGTTTCTTTGTGAGAGTTATACTGGGTGATTTGCCTTTGGCTTCCCAGTGTTGTTTATCTGTGCTTTATCCTGTAAAAAAGGTAAATGCTGCTTCCTTGCTTGATGCTCAGCATTTCAAAGTCTTTGGTATGACTTAGCCAAACTTAGAACCATTAGAACCACCAACCTACAACACTTAGCGTGGACACTCTAAACATTACACCACCAAGTATGGTTAAACTTTGGCTCTGATCCATGTACAATAATATTAATCTCAAAACAAAGAATCAGTTCTGAAACCATGGGATAATGTACTTGCATTTTGAATCTTTATCATCAACTTTGGAAGTTGGATCTTCAAAGTAAATGTAATAATCCTCATCTGGTGATGGAGTTTTTACCTCAACAAACACACAGAGAAATTTGTTTGTTACGCACTGTGTCTCAACATGATGCTAATAGTAAAGGTATCAAATAAGTATCATATATGTCATATATCATATATGTAAATCTTCTTACTGAAATTCCTTGAAGGTTCTGTAGAACAGCTGTTGAGAAACAGATCGTTTGGGAGAATTACTCACTGCATTTTAATCTTTGAAAGGCACGGCAAGTTTGATTACTGCACACTAATACAATCTTACAGGGATGTGCAGTTTTCCAGAAAGCCAGCAGCTTGCATACACCTGAACTGAGCAGGATACTGTCGACTTAACGAGAGTTTCAAAATAAAATATACAATTTTTTTTATGATAAATTATATCTTTGACGTTCGAAAATGAAAGTGCTTAATGAACTGCAAGCAATGTCCACATATTCCGTTAACTTTCCTGCGATCTTTGTAACTGATCCTTGAATCATGTGAAAATTAAAATGACCCTTTCACTTTGCTGCTGACCAGATGCTGTATGCACATTCTCATAATGATGGCTGCAATGATTGGACGGCTCCAGCCAATCGGACTGTGCAGCACAGATCTGACCTCTCCGTGCTGTGTAAACAACTATTCATAGCTCACCTGGACTTTAGTCTGGTAAGATTAAGCGACCAGGCAGTGCCTGCATGTAAGTCAGTCCGTCAGTGAGTCTCTAAACACTTCAGTCATTATCGCTTGAACCAAACAAGTTATTTTGATGAAACCTGGCCACAAACTTCATATATGATGCCTAATGAAGGTGTGTTGACCACATAAAAATCTGCACTCATTAATGGGTTGAAATCAGGATGAAAATGATATTTAAAAAATCCTGCCTGAACCTTCAGGGGACATTACATCAGCAGTACGGCCACGCTTTCAGCCAAAAATATTACCTGTAACCTTTAAAAACATGACCTGTAAACATGTATCACTGTAATCAGCATTGAGAGGGCTTCCATTCAACCAATCACGTGACCACATTCTGCGCATTAACAAAATTTAAATGTTTTATGACGT
>NC_140974.1:7679063-7696563 GCF_056783735.1 Eptatretus burgeri
GCTATCCTGAAGAGTCGCAGCCCTCATGAATGACATTTATTCCCTCTAGACAACGGGTTTGGGCCTAACTACACATATACTTACCGAGATATCTCACCTAAGGGACCTGAATGGTGGTTTGCGAATTTGGTCAACCACAACACTTCCCCTCCCCTTTTTACAGACTCGTCCCGAGTCGTCAAATTTTCGTGTGCCATCATGTGTAGTTTTCCCTAGTACATTTTACCTACGGATCCCTGAGTGCGACATTCATGGTATTCGTGTCCCCAAAATAAATAACCTAAGGGCTGAGTAACTACCTAAACAAACTCACTCACACGGACGACTTAAATAAAATTGCCGGCGCTAAGACAAACATGCCGGGGGCGCACTCATATTTACAGTACATCTTAACCTTAACTTACAAATTTTACACTAAACCATGGCCCAGGATCAATGAACTCTGCAAAAGAAAAGCAGTTAGCAGGGAGCCAGGCTGCCCGCATGCAGTCTCTGGCTCAAAACAATGCAGGTGACAGGGAACGTGGCTGGCTGCTCACACGCAGTCCAAGGCCTTCCCTTTTGAACTGAACGCAGTGAACCACAACGGTGCATGGGCTGCACAAACATAGTCTCCGTGCCAGCTCAAGTGGCACACGCAATGAACACAACGAATGGATGCATGAATGGTTTGAACTGAACGCAGTGAACCACAACGGTGCATGGGCTGCACCAACGCAGTCTCCGTGCCAGCTCAAGTGGCACACGCAATGAGCACAACGGATGGATGGATGGATGGACACAAACACGGTGCACGGGCCGCCACTGCAGGCCCGTGTTGTAGCTGCCAACAGGGCAGTTCTTGCAGCTTGCAAACTGTTGCCTTGATCCTGGCGCACTTGGCAATGAACAGGGGGGGGGGGCAAAGCAAAATTGAACGGGGCCGGCGAACGTGGGCAGTGGGCATGGCACCGCAAAGGCAGCAGGCAAACAGCCCGCAGAAGAAGGCCGCCGCAGGCAAACACAGCCGGCAGATGAACTGGCCGGCACAGGCCCCGAAGAAAAACAGCCAGCAGATGAAGTGGCCGGCACAGGCCTTGCAGCAACACAGCCAGCCGATGAAGTGGCCAGCACAGGCCTTGAAGCAAAACAAGGCCAGCCGATGACACAGGCCTTGAAGCAAAACAAGGCCAGCCGATGACACAGGCCTTGCAGAAAACAGCCAGCCAGCAGATGAAGCTGGCCAGCCTTTGCCGTTCAGTGGAGGTTGGTGGAGGGAGTGCGGTGGTGCTGGCCACTTGGAAGGCGGGCTCGGACCTACCCTACCTGTCTCCCTCCCAACCTATCGCCTTTGCCTGTCACTGTACATACCCACTCCCTTAATTTGTCAAACCCCAATTTAGCCCCAATTTTTTTTTTTAATTTTTTTTTTTTTTTTACTTCCCCACTATAAATCGTCCCCTAACCCCCTTTACTGTCCTTGTTCGGCTAACCTATCCTGTCACCTAGCCTACTCCCAACCCCTACGTTCCCTTCCCGGAGGGGAATAAGGGAGAGCTAACGTCCTGTGTCGAGGCCCAACTCAAGCCTCAGAATGGCCTCCCCAGAGTTCGGCGATCTATAACCAAAGTGGGTCCAGCGGCCCACAACGAGAGCGAGGGGATGGATGGTGCGGAGGGGTACACTTCCTATTCTACCCTATCCATTTAACTGCTAAACTACCCCGGGGCTTTCAACAAGCGCCTCTCGCTTAAACTATTGGTTCTAACAACCCAGATTCCCGTCGCCTGTGTTGGTGTCCTCACAATTTCGGGCCTCGCCCCCCAATTTTCTCTCCGTGCCCTCACACGGTCTCATGGCTGGGACACGTGGCTCCCCTTGGCAGGCACGACCCTCTGCCGAATCTCCCGCTATGGCACCCCCGGGTACTACACTGCCTCCGAGCCTACCAGCTCCCTAACACCGGGGAGTGCCCCCCATGGCACCTCCCCTGAAACGCACACGTGGCAGGCTGGCTTCCCGGGCCCCTTTCCGAGGGTCACCCGTGCCCACAACACTGCCCACGCGGCTAATGGCGCCCCGGGCCCCCGCACCAAGCAGGCGCACCCGTGCCCACTACGCTATCCCGGCCCCCCATGGGCCCTTGGCCTACCATGGCCGACTTGCCTGGTGCCCGGGGTACCCACTCAGCGATACTCACCTTTCGCAGCCACGCTCCCAGCCCGTCAACAGGGCTCCTGCACCCCTCCAAATGGGTTTCGAGCCTACACTCCCACCAACAACAAAACGACCTACATTTTTCAATTTGACTAACCCAGCTAACTCACTTTATACTGACCCCGGGGTCCCTTGGGCGGGAGTCACTCCTCCCCCCAATCACTCATCGCACCATGCATTCCCCATTCGCTCCACTCACACAGACCCGCTGGCCTCACTCACACACCAAGCACATGCTTCCACTTCACTCACCAACTCTTCAACACACACACCACTGAACTCTGCCATCCTTCTATCTGCACCCCCTAACTAACTCGTGATCCCATGTCATCCCTTACACTATAGCATGTTCCTTTTAACACTACGTAGCTAAACTACGTCCCCTCTACACATCCAAAGTCTGTCTCTGTCTCCAAAATCTCTAAAATAACTTTCCCAACCTAAATCTGGCTACAATCCCTCTACCTAATCCATTCCACGGGCCCCATGAGGACTTACCCCTGCCCCATGGAGCCGGTCTAACTAAGCTAACCCTTCCCCCTAACTAGTTTCCATCCTGTGCCCAGGGTAAGGGGGTCTTCCACCCCTTGCCCAGGAATCCTGTGCACCTGAAAGTGAGGCTTGCTTTTTTTTTTTCCATTCGCAGCACCAGCGCGGCAACTCGCGCACTTTGCACCTGCCCGTGACGTCATGCAGCTGCACGTGTCCCTCGTCCCTCCTTGGACGGTACCATCCGGCAGGGATACCCCTCCTGCCGGATTCCAACCACACGTGCAGCCATGACGTCACCGTGCGCATAAAAAAAAAAAACACACAAGCCCCACGTCTCGAGGGGTTCCCCACGCGAACACATGTGCTTTGCCCGTTGGAGCTTAACACACACGATCGCGTGGAGAACCCGTCCGGTCCAAATCCGTAATCCTGCCTAAACTTTGTCCGTCCGCGGGATCGGCAAATCCACCGCGTGCGTTTCCGGACCGGGACTTCACTCTCGCAAGCGAGCACGTGGGGGCCTCGTGCGTTGCACAGCACGGACCTCGTGCTCACTGCTGGGTGAACCCGGCACGGTCCCCGAAACAACTACAGCCGCTACTCGGCTTTCTTTCCTCACATGTCGCCGTCGTCGCCATTCGACCCACGCACACCTGCGTGTTACGACGCTCACACTCCACACCATTACATTCACACCGGGAGACGCGGCTACGTGCTCCCGCATGCCAACCGACATCTCCCTCACATACCGCTCTCTCACACACACGGTCTCCCTTGCACTCGGCCGTTCACTCACGCGTGCCTCACTACTCACACAAACCATACGACTCACACACGCGGGGGCACTCATCCGCTGTGCCTCATCCACACACCGTCCCTCACTCATACACGCGGGGGCACTCAACCGCGGTGCCTCATCCACACTGGCCGTTTCATCCACACACACGGCCTCTTCCACACACGGTGCCTCATCCACACACGGCGTGCTGGGAAGCACGTACTCTGGCACCATCGCCACCACACCACTCACACACGGGGTCGCTTCCACACACGGGGACGCACTCACGCCTTGCACCACACACACAGGGACAACCACACTGGGGATTCGTGTCCCCACAAGGGTCTCCGGGGCCTCTATACCCCCCAAGCTCTCCGTGCACCCGTTCGCAGCACTCCTCTCCTCGAACTCGCAAAGCACGACCGAACTCACCTGGTCGTGACTCGCCTCAAGGGGGCATACTCCCTCCCCTCGTTCCTGGAGGAGGCCATCCAGCTGCTCGCACCGGGCCTCCACCCAGTCCGCGAGCTCACCCTCATTATCCTCCACTACCTCCGTGTGTGTGTGTGCGTCACTTACCCCGTCTTCATCGTGTAGTCTTCCCCTCTATCGTTCCCATCTCCCGTGTCTCTGCCAACTCAGTCACCTCTTCACCCTTTACCTCCCTCGTCTCAACTATTATTTCCGTTGTCGTCACCTCGTGTCTCGCCTCGCACGTTTTGGTCTCCCCATTTAATTTTTCCCTTTCGGTCATCGTCACGACCCTCGCCCAACACGCCCCCCAAATTATTTTTTCACCCGCCTCCACCGCGGGCCTGTCAGCCGTTGCACCCCCACCCAGCTCGTTCGTTCCAACACGTGGAGTCGCCATTTTAAGCTCCCTGCTAACGGCCTTTATGCCCGCCTGCAGGCATCAGCCCATGTTCTGCGTCTCACCCCGGAGCTTTTTCGTTTCTTCCTTCATTTGCTTGCTCATGCTTTTTATTTCGTTTATAAATTCAGTTGTGTTTGCATCCATCTTTTCGATCATGCCTTTCATTTTGTTTTTAAATTCAGTTGTGTTTGTATCCATCCTTTCGTTCATGCCTTTCATTTCCGCATTCATTTGTGCCAGCATGGTGAATAGCTGGGCCATGTCGGGTGCGCTTGGGTGAGCCGTTTCGGCAGGGGTTGGGGAAGGGTTTTGGTGGAGAGGGGGAGGGGAGGTGTCATACACCGCGGCCGCTGCCGCACCCATTTCGGGCTCTGGGTTCAGTTGGGCGAGTCCGTGTTCCTGCACAATCAACATTTCCTGCACGGGGATTCCATCCTGGACCATGGACTCTACACATTCTACATCCATTTCTAATACCCCCGGCTCCCGCTCGCCTTGAGACGCCATCTTGCTTCTCTTAAAGGGTTAATTTAGCTCGCTCGTAATTTGGAGGGAATCGGGGGTCGCTCCTCTCACCCCTGGACCAATTCCCGTGAATTTAATTGGAGACAGGACAGCCCGTTTTCCCGTTCTCCGATACCAGTGCCGCGAGGAGGGCGATGAGTTTGTATCGCACGACCTGACACCAGTGTTGGGGATTCGCGCCCGCCGGCGTGCGAACGGCCACGTAACTCGAATCGCGGCACGTCGCCCACCGGACGGACAATCCAGTCGTGACCCTCTCGGACTAACGCCGGGAACCAGTCACGGGTGGACCTTTCGGTCTCACCGCGATCGAGCCAATCGGCCCCCGCGTGGGATAGGGTTGCTCGCCAAATTCGACCTACCTAAGTACCCACACGGAGGGTAGACCGGGCGATCGCACCTCGCCGCAGGTCGACTTCGGACACGGGCCACTTAAGCGACCCGTTCCGTACTATCGGGATAACCGAGCGGTGTTATTCGTCGGCCTCGACGGTTCGATTAATTATCGGGCGTCTTAGCCCACGACCAACCCTTTACGTGAAGCAAGATGGGGATTCAATGAAAGAAATGACGAAGCGAAGCGGGAAAACAGTTCAATAATAAGCACAATTATTTCGCGGCACACGGGAAGCACACATATACAATTCCACCAAAAGCACATGTAAAAGAAGAAGACAAAAAGCAAATGCAACAATGCAGATCTATCCGACTACCGGGCACTCGGCAACACTTATACAATTTTACTTCACAGACGGCACCGACAACACATATTCCCAAAGCAAAAGAAAAGAGAACCACCCTCCAGGATGAGGGGGGTAGGCGGGCCTGGGGCCGAGACCGTGTCGGGCCTACCCGTCTGATGATGAGACGCGAAGTGGCGGTGGTGCCTCAACTCCGCGGGCCTCGCGGACAGTGGCTGGCAGGGGGTGGGAAGGGGGCCCCCTTTTGTCGCACTATCTCAGCGCGGGGGGAAACAGGAGGGGGTTGCTGATGCTCGGGGAAAGGAGGATTTCACAAAATCTTGGGTCCCGCGACGAGCGTCTCCACCACGACCTCGGTCGCGCCGCCGGCCTCTCCTTCCGCAGTTCCCCGAATCCGACGCGAGCACCCCCTCAACCGCCTTCGCCGCCGCCGCCTCTTCACAGCTCCGTCCTCTTTACTCCGACTCCGCGAACTCCCAACTGCGAACTGCGAACTGCCAACTGCGAACTGCCAACTGCGAACTGCCAACTGCGAACTGCCAACTGCGAACTGCCAACTGCGAACTGCCAACTGCGAACTGCCAACTGCGAACTGCCAACTGCCCCTCCAACTCAACTCTTCCTCCGCTTCCAACTCAACTGACTCGACTGACGAACGCAGTCGTTTTTATAAGCCCCGTGGCTTCGCTCTTTCATCTTTGACCCTCTGCCTCCGACCTTTCACCTCTCTTGCTGGCTCCCCATTGGCCCGAGGAAAAGTGGGCGTGAATGCTTTTTGATCCATGAATTTGCATATAGCGACCGTCCTCCAACGCCCTGGAGGCGGGGCCAAACCGCCCCTCGCTCACCGATTGGACGGAACAAAAGTGGGCGTGAGTCGTTTTTGATCCGTTTTTCTGCGGAAAAGTCCGCGATGCTTTTGAACACGCTGCTCGGTGCGCGCCCTACACGAGTCCAGCATTCGGTGCCCACGA
This sequence comes from Eptatretus burgeri, assembly GCF_056783735.1. NCBI lineage: Eukaryota > Metazoa > Chordata > Myxini > Myxiniformes > Myxinidae > Eptatretus > Eptatretus burgeri. The sequence goes on from NC_140974.1 coordinate 7,685,604, forward strand.
GTGGCGCGAGATGACGGTGATGCGATGGTGGCGAGTTGTGACGGTAAAGGTCGTGGCGGTTGTGGTGAAGCGGCGTTGTGGTTGGTGGTTGTTGTTGTGATGGCTGTTGAGACGTGGTTGGTGGTGGTAATAATGGCGGTTGGTCCAAAATAAAGATAGTAAAAGAAAAACGGCTATCCTGAAGAGTCGCAGCCCGCATGAATGACATTTATTCCCTCGAGACAACGGGTTTGGGCCTAACTACACATATACTTACCGAGATATCTCACCTAAGGGACCTGAATGGTGGTTTGCGAATTTGGTCAACCACAACAATATGTATATGTATATATATATGTATATCTATATATATATATATATATATATATATATATATATATATATATATATATATGTATGTGTATGTATATATGTATATATATATATATATATATATATATATATATATATATATATATATATATATATATATATATATATATATGTATATATGTGTGTATATATATATATATATATATATTGTTGCGGTCTTCGCGCCCGCCGGCGTGCTGACGGCCACGTAACTCGAATCGCGGCACGTCGCCCACCGGACGGACAATCCAGTCGTGACCCTCTCGGACTAACGCCGGGAACCAGTCACGGGTGGACCTTTCGGTCTCACCGCGATCGAGCCAATCAGCCCCCGCGTGGGATAGGGTTGCTCGCCAAATTCGAACTACCTAAGTACCCACGCGGAGGGTAGACCGGGCGATCGCACCTCGCCGCAGGTCGACTTCGGATACGGGCCACTTAAGCGACCCGTTCCGTACTATCAGAATAACGGAGCGGTGTTATCGTCGACCTCGACGGTTCGATTAATTATCGGGCGTATTCAGCCCACTACCAACCCTTTACGTGAAGCAAGATGGGGATTCAATGGAGGAAAAGACGAAGCGAAGCGGGAGAACAGTTCAACAATAAAGCACATTTATTCGCGGCACACGGGAAGCACACAAATACAATTCCACCAAATGCACACAAAAAAAGAAAACACAATTCCATTTACACAAAAAGCAAACATAAAAGTGAAAACACAGTGCAGAGCTAATACCGACTACCGAGCACACGGCAACACTTATACAATTCTACTTCACAGACGGCGCCGACAACACATACCCAAAACCAAGGAAAAGAAATACCCTCAAGAATGAGGTAGGCCTGGGGCCGAGACCGGGTCGGGCCTACCCGTCTGGTGATGACGCGGAGCGGCGATGGCCCCGCAACCCGCGGGCCTCGTGGACAGTGCCTGGCAGGGGGTGGGAACGGGGCCCCCTTGGTCGCACTATCTCAGCGCGGGGGGGAAACAGGAGGGGGTTGCTGATGCTCGGGGTATAGAGGATCTTTATTATGTGCGACGAGCGTCTCCACCTCGGCCAGGTCGCGCTGTCGGCATCCCTCGGGTGCAGCTTCCTGCACGACGCGAGCACCCCCTCGTCTGGTGTCGCCGCCTTTCCACAGCTCCGTCCCCTCCGTTCCGACTCCAACGCACACGACGAGCAGCTCCACCGCCCGCGAAGTCTTGACCCTCTGCTTCCGACTCTCCTCTTCTTGACTCTCCGACCGCGTTCTTGTTTGCGACTCTCTCCTCGTCCTGCTGACTCGTTCTCGTCTTGCTGACTCCCTTCTGACTCGTTCTGACTGACGAACACCGTCCTTTTATCCCCCCGTAACTTCGCCTTTGACCCCCTCCCTTTGACCTTTCACCTCGCTCCCCATTGGCCCGAGAAAAAGTGGGCGTGAAGGCTTTTTGATCCACAAATTTGCATATATCGATCGCTCTGGAGGCGGGGCCAAATCGCCCCTCGCTCACCGATTGGATGGCAAAAAGTGGGCGTGTGTCGTTTTTGATCCGTTTTTGAAGCAGAAAATCCGTGATTTTGTACACGCTGTTCGACGCGCGTTCTGCATGAGTCCAACACCGGTACCCACAGCGGGGCAAGAACGGTGGCGATGCTACGGTGGCGAGGTGTGCGTGAAGGTCGTGGCGGTTGTGGTGAAGCGGTGGTTGTGGTCGGTGGTTGATGTTGTGGTTGTGATCATGGCGGTTGGTCCAAAATAAAGATAGTAAAAGAAAAACGGCTATCCTGAAGAGTCGCAGCTCGCATAAATGACATGTATTCCCACTAGACAACGGGTTTGGGCCTAACTACACATGCACTTACCGAGATACCTCACCTAAGGGACCTGAATGGTGGTTTGCAAATCTGGTAACCACAACACTACCCCCTTCCCTTTTTACAGACTCGTCCCGAGTCGTCAAATTTTCGTGTGCCATCATGTGTAGTTTTCCCCTAGTACACTTTACCTACGGATCCCTGAGTGCGACATTCATGGTATTCGTGTCCCCAAAATAAATAACCTGAGGGCTGCGTAACTATCTATACAAACTCACTCACACGGACGACTTAAATAAAATTGCCGGCGCTAAGACAAACATGCCGGGGGCGCACTCATATTTACAGTACATCTTAACGTTAACTTACAAATTTTACACTAAACCATGGCCCAGGATCAATGAACTCTGCAAAAAGAAAGCAGTTAGCAGGGAGCCAGGCCGCCCGCATGCAGTCTCTGGCTCAAAACAATGCAGGTGACAGGGAACGTGGCTGGCTGCTCACACGCAGTCCAAGGCCTTCCCTTTTGAACTGAACGCAGTGAACCACAACGGTGCATGGGCTGCACAAACGCAGTCTCCGTGCCAGCTCAAGTGGCACACGCAATGAGCACAACGAATGAATGGATGAATGGATGGACGCAAAACACGGTGCACGGGCTGCCACTGCAGGCCCGTGTTGTCGCTGCCAACAGGGCAGTTCTCGCAGCTTGCAAACTGTTGCTTTCTGATCCTGGCGCACATGGAAACGAACAGGGGGGGGCAAAGCAAAAATTGAACGGGGCTGGTGAACGTGGGCAGTGGGCATGGCATGGCAAAGGTGGCAGGCAAACAGCCCGCAGAAGAAGGCCGCTGCAGGCAAACACAGCCGGCAGATGAACTGGCCGGCACAGGCCTTGAAGTACCACAGCTGCAGATGAAGTGGCCGGCACAGGCCTTGAAGCAAAACACGGCCAGCCGATGGCACAGGCCTTGCAGCAAAACAACAGCTGCCGATGAAGTTGGCCGGCCTCCGCCTCGAAGAAAAACACGGCCAGCCGATGGAGTTGGCTAACCTTTGCCGTTCAGTGGAGGTTGGTGGAGGGAGTGCGGTGGTGCTGGCCACTTGGAAGGCGGGCTCGGACCTACCTACCTGTCTCCCTCCCAACCTATCGCCTTTGCCTGTCACTGTACATACCCACTCCCTTAATTTGTGAAAAACCAATTTAGCCCCCACTTATTTTTTTGTTGTTTTTATTTTTACTTCCCCACTATAAATCGTCCCCTAACCCCCTTTATCGTCCTTGTTCGGCTAACCTATCCTGTCACCTAGCCTACTCCCAACCCCTACGTTCCCTTCCCGGAGGGGAATAAGGGAGAGCTAACGTCCTGTGTCGAGGCCCAACGAAGCCTCAGAATGGCCTCCCCAGAGTTCGGCGATCTATAACCAAAGTGGGTCCAGCGGCCCACAACGAGAGCGAGGGGATGGATGGTGCGGAGGGGTACACTTCCTAATCTACCCTAACCATTTAACTGTTAAACTACCCCGGGGCTTTCAACAAGCGCCTCTCGCTTAAACTATTGGTTCTAACAACCCAGATTCCCGTCGCCTGTGTTGGTGTCCTTACAATTTCGGGCCTCGCCCCCCAATTTTCTCTCCGTGCCCTCACACGGTCTCCTGGCTGGGACACGTGGCTCCCTTTGGCAGGCACGACCCTCTGCCGAATCTCCCGCTATGGCACCCCCGGGCACTACACTGCCTCCGAGCCTACCAGCTCCCTAACACCGGGGAGTGCCCCCCAAGGCACCTCCCCTGAAACGCACACGTGGCAGGCCGGCCTCCCGGGCCCCTTTCCGAGGGTCACCCGTGCCCACAACACTGCCCACGCGGCTAATGGCGCCCCGGGCCCCCACACCAAGCAGGCGCACCCGTGCCCACTACTCTATCCCGGCCCCCATGGGCCCTTGGCCTACCGCGGCCGACTAGCCTGGTGCCCGGGGTACCCACTCAGCGATACTCACCTTTCGCAGCCACGCTCCCAAGCCCGTCAACAGGGCTCCTGCACCCCTCCAAATGGGTCTCGAGCCTACTTTCCCACCAACAACAAAACGACCTCCATATTTCAATTTGACTAACCCAGCTAACTCACTCTACACTGACCCCGGGGTCCCTTGGGCGGGAGTCACTCCTCCCCCCAATCACTCATCGCACCATGCATTCCCCATTCACTCCATACACACAGACCCGCTGGCCTCACTCACTCACCATGTCTTCACCTCATAACTCACCAACTCATCAACACACACACCGCTGAACTCTGCCATCCTCCTAACTACATCCCCTAACTAACTCGTGCTCCCACGTCGTCCCTTAAACTAGTAGCACGTTCCTTTTAACACTACGTAGCTAAACTACGTCAACTCTACACACTCAAAGTCTGTCTCTGTCTCCAAATCATCAAAAATCATTTCCCATTTCCCAACCTAAATCTGGCTACAATCCCTCTACCTAATCCATTCCACGGACTCCATGAGGACTTACCCCTGCCCCATGAAGTCGGTCTAACTAAGCTAACCCTTCCCCCTAACTAGTTTCCATCCTGTGCCCAGGGTAAGGGGGTCTTTCACCCCTTGCCCAGGAATCCTGTACACCCGAAAGTGAGGCTTGCTTTTTCTTTTTTTTTTTCCATGCGCAGCACCTGCGCGGCAACTCAGAGCTCGCGCACTTTGCACCTGCCCGTGACGTCATGCAGCTGCACGTGTTCCTCGTCCCTCCTTGGACGGGACCATCCGGCAGAGATACCCCTCCTGCCGGATTCCAACCACACGTGCAGCCATGACGTCACCGTGCGCAAAAAAAAACACAAGCCCCACGTCTCGAGGGGTTCCCCACGCGAACACATGTGCTTTGCCCGTTGGAGCTTAACACACACGATCGCGTGGAGAACCCGTCCAGTCCAAATCCGTTATCCTGCCTAAACTTTGTCCGTCCGCGGGATCGGCAAATCCACCGCGTGCGTTTCCGGACCGGGACTTCACTCTCGCAAGCGAGCACGTGGTGGTCTCGTGCGTTGCACAGCACGAACCGCGTGCTCACTGCTGGGTGAACCCGGCACGGTCCTCGAAACAACTACAGCCGCTACCCGGCTTTCTCTCCTCTGTCGCCGTCGTCGTCTCCATTCAACCCACGCACACCTGCGTGTCACGACGCACACAGTCCACACCATTAAACTCACACCGGGAGACGCGGCTGCGTGCTCCCGCATGCCAACCGACATCTCCCTCTCATACCGCTCTCTCACACACACGGTCTCCCTTGCATAACCCATACCACTCACACGTGGTGCTCCATTCACTCGTGCCTCACTCACACACGCGGGGGCACTCAACCGCGGTTCCTCATCCACACACGGTGCCTCACCCACACACGCGGGGCACTAACCCGCGGTGCCTCACTCACACACCGTGCCTCATCCACACACGGCGTGCTGGGAAGCACGTACTCCGGCACCATCGCCACCACACCACTCACACGTGGTGCCTCACTCATACTGGCCGTTTCACTCACACACACGGCCTCACTCACACACGGTGCCTCACCCACGCACGGCGTGCTGGGAAGCACGTACTCCGGCACCATCGCCACCACACCACTCACACACGGGGTCGCTTCCACACACGGGGACGCACTCACACCTTGCACCACACACACAGGGACAACCACACTGGGGATTCGTGTCCCCACAAGGGTCTCCGGGGCCTCTATACCCCCCAAGCTCTCCGTGCACCCGTCCACAGCACTCGTCCCCTCAACCTCGCAAAGCACGACCGAACTCACCTGGTCGTGACTCGCCTCAAGGAATACTCCCTCCCCTCGTTCCTGGAGGAGGCCATCCAGCTGCTCACACCGGGTCCCTGCACGCTCCGCGAGCTCACCCCCATTATCCTCCACTACCTCCGTGTGTGTGTGTGCGTCACTTACCCCGTCCTCACCGTGCAGTCTCTCCTCTGTCGTTCCCTTCCCGGCTTCCGTCACTGCCAACTCTTCACCCTTTACCTCCCTTGTCTCAACTATTATTATTTCCTTTGTCGTCACCTCGTGTCTCGTCTCACACGTTTTGGTCTCCCCATTTAATTTTTCCCTTTCGGTCATCGTCACGACCCTCGCCCAACACGTTCCACGAATTATTTTTTCACCCGCCTCCACCGCGGGCCTGTCAGCCGTTGCACCCCCACCCAGCTCGTTTGCTCCCACACGTGGAGTCGCCATTCCCAGCTCCCTGGTCACGGCCTTCATGCCCGCCTGCAGGCATCGGCCCATGTTCTGCGTCTCACCCCGTAGTTCTTTCATTTCTTTTCTCATTTGCTGTGTATTCGCATCCATCGTCGTTTTCACTTCATTTGTATTTGTATCCATCGTCGTTTTCACTTCATTTGTATTTGTATCCATCTTTTCGTTCATTTGTTCGTTCATGCCTTTCATTTCGTTTTTCATATTCGCCTCCATCTTTTCGATCATTTGTTTGTTCATGCCTTTCATTTCGTTTTTCATTTCATTTGTCATTGCCGCATTCATTTGTGCCAGCATGGTGAATAGCTGGGCCATGTCGGATGCACTCAAGTGAGCCGTTTCGGCAGGGGTTGGGGAAGGGTCTTGGTGGAGAGGGGGGGGGGAGGTGTCATACACCGCGGCCGCTGCCGCACCCACCTCGGGTCCTGGGTTCAGTTGGGCGAGTCCGTGTTCCTGCACAATCAACATTTCCTGCTCGGGGATTCCATCCTGGACCATGGATCCTACACATTCTACATCCATTTCTAATACCCCCGGCTCCCGCTCGCCTTGAGACGCCATCTTGCTTCTCGTGAAGGGTTAATTTGCTCGCTCGTAATTTGGAGGGAATCGGGGGTCGCTTCTCTCACCCCTGGACCGATTCCCGTGAATTTCGCTGGAGACAGGAGAGCCTGTTGTCCCGCTCTCCAATACCAGTGCCGCGAGGAGGGCGATGAATTTGTATCCCACTCCTGACACCAGTGTAACGGTCTTCGCGCCCGCCGGCGTGCTGACGGCCACGTAACTCGAATCGCGGCACGTCGCCCACCGGACGGACAATCCAGTCGTGACCCTCTCGGACTAACGCCGGGAACCAGTCACGGGTGGACCTTTCGGTCTCACCGCGATCGAGCCAATCAGCCCCCGCGTGGGATAGGGTTGCTCGCCAAATTCGAACTACCTAAGTACCCACGCGGAGGGTAGACCGGGCGATCGCACCTCGCCGCAGGTCGACTTCGGATACGGGCCACTTAAGCGACCCGTTCCGTACTATCAGAATAACCGAGCGGTGTTATCGTCGACCTCGACGGTTCGATTAATTATCGGGCGTATTCAGCCCACTACCAACCCTTTACGTGAAGCAAGATGGGGATTCAATGGAGGAAAAGACGAAGCGAAGCGGGAGAACAGTTCAACAATAAAGCACATTTATTCGCGGCACACGGGAAGCACACAAATACAATTCCACCAAATGCACACAAAAAAAGAAAACACAATTCCATTTACACAAAAAGCAAACATAAAAGTGAAAACACAGTGCAGAGCTAATACCGACTACCGAGCACACGGCAACACTTATACAATTCTACTTCACAGACGGCGCCGACAACACATACCCAAAACCAAGGAAAAGAAATACCCTCAAGAATGAGGTAGGCCTGGGGCCGAGACCGGGTCGGGCCTACCCGTCTGGTGATGAGACGCGGAGCGGCGATGGCCCCGCAACCCGCGGGCCTCGTGGACAGTGCCTGGCAGGGGGTGGGAACGGGGCCCCCTTGGTCGCACTATCTCAGCGCGGGGGGAAACAGGAGGGGGTTGCTGATGCTCGGGGTATAGAGGATCTTTATTATGTGCGACGAGCGTCTCCACCTCGGCCAGGTCGCGCTGTCGGCCTCCCTCGGGTGCAGCTTCCTGCACGACGCGAGCACCCCCTCGTCTGGTGTCGCCGCCTTTCCACAGCTCCGTCCCCTCCGTTCCGACTCCAACGCACACGACGAGCAGCTCCACCGCCCGCGAAGTCTTGACCCTCTGCTTCCGACTCTCCTCTTCTTGACTCTCCGACCGCGTTCTTGTTTGCGACTCTCTCCTCGTCCTGCTGACTCGTTCTCGTCTTGCTGACTCCCTTCTGACTCGTTCTGACTGACGAACACCGTCCTTTTATCCCCCCGTAACTTCGCCTTTGACCCCCTCCCTTTGACCTTTCACCTCGCTCCCCATTGGCCTGAGAAAAAGTGGGCGTGAAGGCTTTTTGATCCACAAATTTGCATATATCGATCGCTCTGGAGGCGGGGCCAAATCGCCCCTCGCTCACCGATTGGACGGCAAAAAGTGGGCGTGTGTCGTTTTTGAAGCAGAAAATCCGTGATTTTGTACACGCTGTTCGACGCGCGTTCTGCATGAGTCCAACACCGGTACCCACAGCGGGGCAAGAACGGTGGCGATGCTACGGTGGAGAGGTGTGCGTGAAGGTCGTGGCGGTTGTGGTGAAGCGGTGGTTGTGGTCGGTGGTTGATGTTGTGGTTGTGATCATGGCGGTTGGTCCAAAATAAAGATAGTAAAAGAAAAACGGCTATCCTGAAGAGTCGCAGCTCGCATAAATGACATGTATTCCCACTAGACAACGGGTTTGGGCCTAACTACACATGCACTTACCGAGATACCTCACCTAAGGGACCTGAATGGTGGTTTGCGAATCTGGTAACCACAACAATATATATATATATATATATATATATATATATATATGTGTGTATATATATATATGTGTGTATATATATATATGTGTGTATATATATATATATATGTGTGTATATATATATATGTGTGTATATATATATATATATATATGTATATATATATATATATATATATATATATATATATATATATATATATGTATATATGTATATGTATATGTATATGTATATATGTATATATATATATATATATATATATATATATATATATATATATATATATATGTATATATGTATATGTATATGTATATGTATATATGTATATATATATATATATATATATATATATATATATATATATATATATATATATATATATATATATATATATATATATATATATATAATATTGTTGTGGTTGACGAAATTCACAAACCACCATTCAGGTCCCTTAGGTGAGATATCTCTGTAAGTATATGTGTAGTTCGGCCCAAACCCGTTGTCTAGAGGGAATAAATGTCATTCAGTCGGGCTGCGACTCTTCAGGATAGCCGTTTTACTTTAAATATCTTTATTTTGGACCAGCCGCCATTACTACCACCACCAACCACGTCTCAACAGCCATCACAACAACAACCACCAACCACAACGCCGCTTCACAACAACAACCACCAACCACAACGCCGCCTCACAACAACAACCACCAACCACAACGCCGCTTCACCACAACCACCACGACCTTTACCGTCACAACTCGCCACCATCGCATCCACACCATCTCGTGCCACTCGTGGGCACCGATACTGGACTCGTGCAGGGCGCGCACCGAGCAGCGTATTCAAAAACATCACGGACTTTCTGCAGAAAACGGATCAAAAACGACTCACGCCCACTTTTGTTCCGTCCAATCGGTGAGCGAGGGGCGATTTGGCCCCGCCTCCAGGGCGTTGGAGGGCGGTCGCTATATGCAAATACATGGATCAAAAAGCATTCACGCCCACTTTTCCTCGGTCCAATGGGGAGCCAGTTAGAGAGGTGAAGGGTCGGAGGCAGAGGGTGAAGGGTGAAAGAGCGAAGCCACGGGGCATATATAAACGGCTGCGTTCGTCATAAAAGAGTAGAGTGGTGCGGAGTTCAAGAGAGTCGTCGGTGGAGCTGGAAAGAAGTGGGAGAAGTCAAGAGTGAAGAGATGGGACGAGCCAAGAGAGGAGACGGAGAGGGCGAGTAGACGGAGCTGTGGAGAGGTGACGGCGGCGAAGGCGGACGAGGGGGTGCTCGCGTCGGTGCCGGGAGCTGCACAGGGAGAGGCCAGCAACGCGCCCGAGGTCGAGGAGGAGACGCTCGCCGCGGGACCCGAGACAGGGTGATATCCTCCTTCCCCCGAGCATCAGCAACCCCCTCCTGTTTCCCCCCGCGCTGAGATAGTGCGACAAAGGGGGCCCCTTTTCCCACCCCCTACCAGACACTGTCCGCGAGGCCCGCGGAGTTGAGGGACCACCGCCACTTCGCGTCTCATCATCAGACGGGTAGGCCCGACCTGGTCTTGGCCCCAGGCCCGCCTCATCCTTGAGGGTGGTTCTCTTTTCTTTTGCTTTGGGAATATGTGTTGTCGGCGCCGTCTGTGAAGTAAAATTGTATAAGTGTTGCCGTGTGCCCGGTAGTCGGTTAGATCTGCATTGTTGCATTTGCTTTTTGTGTAATATTGCATTGTCTTCTTCTTTTACATGTGCTTTTGGTGGAATTGTATATGTGTGCTTCCCGTGTGCCGCGAAATAAATGTGAGTTATGTTGAACTGTTTTCCCGCTTCGCTTCGTCTTTTCTTTCATTGAATGTCCATCTTGCTTCACGTAAAGGGTTGGTCGTGGGCTAAAACGCCCGATAATTAATCGAACCGTCGAGGCCGACGAATAACACCGCTGGGTTATCCCGATAGTACGGAACGGGTCGCCTAAAGTGGCCCGTGTCCGAAGTCGACCTGCGGCGAGGTGCGATCGCCCGGTCTACCCTCCGTGTGGGTACTTAGGTAGGTCGAATTTGGCGAGCAACCCTATCCCACGCCGGGGCCGATTGGCACGATCGTG
>NC_140974.1:7699063-7706563 GCF_056783735.1 Eptatretus burgeri
GGTGGAGACGCACACCAGGGATAATAAAGATCCTCTATACCCCGAGCATCAGCAACCCCCTCCTGTTTCCCCCCGCGCTGAGATAGTGCGACCAAGGGGGCCCCTTTCCCACCCCCTGCCAGACACTGTCCGCGAGGCCCGCGGAGTGAGGCGCCATCGCCGCTCCGCGTCTCATCACCAGACGGGTAGGCGCGACCCGGTCTCGGCCTCAGGCCCGCCTCATTCTTGGGGGTATTCTTTCCTTGGTTTTGGGTATGTGTTGTCGGCGCCGTCTGTGAAGTAAAATTGTATAAGTGTTGCCGTGTGCTCGGTAGTCGGTATTAGCTCTGCATTGTTTTCGCTTTTATATTTGCTTTTTGTGTAAATTGAATTGTGTTTTCTTTTTTCTGTGTGCTTTTGGTGGAATTGTATATGTGTGCTTCCCGTGTGCCGCAAATAAATGGGCTTTATTATTGAACTGTTCTCCCGCTTCGCTTCGTCTTTTTCTCCCATTGAATCCTCATCTTGCTTCACGTAAAGGGTTGGTAGTGGGCTGAATACGCCCGATAATTAATCGAACCGTCGAGGTCGACGATAACACCGCTCGGTTATTCTGATAGTACGGAACGGGTCGCTTAAGTGGCCCGTGTCCGAAGTCGACCTGCAGCGAGGTGCGATCGCCCGGTCTACCCTCCGCGTGGGTACTTAGGTAGGTCGAATTTGGCGAGCAACCCTATCCCACGCGGGGGCTGATTGGCTCGATCGCGGTGAGACCGAAAGGTCCACCCGTGACTGGTTCCCGGCGTTAGTCCGAGAGGGTCACGACTGGATTGTCCGTCCGGTGGGCGACGTGCCGCGATTCGAGTTACGTGGCCGTCAGCACGCCGGCGGGCGCGAATACCGCAACACTGGTGTCAGGTCGTGCGATACAAATTCATCGCCCTCCTCGCGGCACTGGTATCGGAGAACAGGAAAACGGGCTCTCCTGTCTCCGGCTAAATTCACGGGAATCGGTCCAGGGGTGAGAGAAGCGACCCCCGATTCCCTCCAAATTACGAGCGAGCAAATTAACCCTTCACGAGAAGCAAGATGGCGTCTCAAGGCGAGCGGGAGCCGGGGGTATTAGAAATGGATGTAGAATGTGTAGAATCCATGGTCCAGGATGGAATCCCCGAGCAGGAAATGTTGATTGTGCAGGAACATGAACTCCCCCAACTGAACCCAGAGTTCGAAATGGGCGCAGTGGCTGGGGTGGCGGACAAACGGCCCCCACGTGCGAATTCGCCCACGGATCGGACGATGGAAATGTTTGAGAAAATGATCAAAAAAATGGATGCAAATACAAACGAAATGAAAGGCATGAACAAACAAATGATCGAAAAGATGGATGCGAATACACAGCAAATGAGGGAAGAGATGAAAAAGCTGCGGGGTGAGACGCAGAACATGGGCCGATGCCTGCAGGCGGGCATGAAGGCCGTGACAAAGGAAATAATAGTTGAGACAAGGGAGGTAAAGGGTGAAGAGTTGGCAGAGACACGGGAGATAGAAAAAATAGAGGAAAGACTACACGAGGAAGACGGGGTAAGTGACGCACACACACACACGGAGGTAGTGGAGGATAATGAGGGTGAGCTGGCGGACTGTGTAGGGACCCAGTGCGAGCACCTGGATGGCCTCCTCCAGGAACGAGGGGAGGGAGTATGCCCCCTTGAGGTGAGTCACGACCAGGTGAGTTCGGTCGTGCTTTGCGAGGTTGAGGGGAGGAGTGCTGTGGACAGGTGCACGGAGAGCTTGGGGGGTGTAGAGGCCCCGGAGACCCTTGTGGGGACACAAATCCCCAGTGTGGTTGTCCCTGTGTGTGTGGTGCAAGGTGTGAGTGCGGCACCGTGTGTGGAAGCGACCCCGTGTGTGAGTGGTGTGGTGGCGATGGTGCCAGAGTGCGTGCTTCCCAGCACGCCGGGTGTGGATGGGGCACCGTGTGTGAGTGAGGCACGCGTGAGTGAACGGCCGTATGCAAGGGAGACCGTGTGTGTGAGAGAGCGGTATGTAAGGGAGATGTCGGTTGGCATGCGGGAGCACGCAGCCGCGTCTCCCGGTGTGAGTTTAATGGTGTGGACTGTGTGCGTCGTAACACGCAGGTATGCGTGTGTGGAATGGAAACGGAGACGGCGACAGAGGAGAGAAAGCCGGGTAGCGGCTGTAGTTGTTTCGGGGACCGTGCCGGGTTCGCCCAGCAGTGAGCACGCGGTTCGTGCTGTGCAACGCACGAGACCACCACGTGCTCGCTTGCGAGAGTGAAGTCCCGGTCCGGAAACGCACGCGGTGGATTTGCCGATCCCGCGGACGGACAAAGTTTCGGCAGGTAAATGGATTTGGACCGGACGGGTTCTCCACGCGATCGTGTGTGTTAAGCTCCAACGGGCAAAGCACATGTGTTCGCGTGGGGAACCCCTCGAGACGTGGGGCTTGTGTTTTTTTTTATGCGCACGGTGACCTCATGGCTGCACGTGGGGTTGGAATCCGGCAGGAGGGGTATCTCTGCCGGATGGTACCGTCCAAGGAGGGACGAGGAACACGTGCAGCTGCATGACGTCACGGGCAGGTGCAAAGTGCGCGAGCTCTGAGTTGCCGCGCAGGTGCTGCGCATGAAAAAAAAAAAAGAAAAAAGCAAGCCTCACTTTCGGGTGCACAGGATTCCTGGGCAAAGGGTGGAAGACCCCCCTGACCGGGGCACAGGATGGAAACTAGTTAGGGGGAAGGGTTAGCTTAGTTAGACCGACTTCATGGGGCAGGGGTAAGTCCTCATGGAGTCCGTGGAATGGATTAGGTAGAGGGATTGTAGCCAGATTTAGGTTGGGAAATAAAATGAATTTTTGAGTTAGGAGACAGAGACAGACTGGTGAGTGTGTAGAGGGGACGTAGTTTAGCTACGTAGTGTTAAAAGGAACGTGCTGTAGTTTAAGGGACGACGTGGGAGCACGAGTTAGTTAGGGGAGGTAGTTAGAAGGATGGCAGAGTTCAGTGGTATGTGTGTTGAAGAGTTGGTGAGTTGTGAGGTGAGTACATGGTGAGTGAGTGTGGCCAGCGGGTCTGTGTGAGTGGAGTGAATGGGGAATGCATGGTGCGATGAGTGATTGGGGGGAGGAGTGACTCCCGCCCAAGGGACCCCGGGGTCAGTATAAAGTGAGTTAGGGGGTGAGTCAAATTGAAAAATGGAGGTCGTTTTGTTGTTGGTGGGAAAGTAGGCTCGAGACCCATTTGGAGGGGTGCAGGAGCCCTGTTGACGGGCTTGGGAGCGTGGCTGCGAAAGGTGAGTATCGCTGAGTGGGTACCCCGGGCACCAGGCTAGTCGGCCGCGGTAGGCCATGGGCCCATGGGGGGCCGGGATAGAGTAGTGGGCACGGGTGCGCCTGCTTGGTGCGGGGGCCCGGGGCGCCATTAGCCGCGTGGGCAGTGTTGTGGGCACGGGTGACCCTCGGAAAGGGGCCCGGGAGGCCGGCCTGCCACGTGTGCGTTTCAGGGGAGGTGCCATGGGGGCACTCCCCGGTGTTAGGGAGCTGGTAGGCTCGGAGGCAGTGTAGTGCCCGGGGGTGCCATAGCGGGAGATTCGGCAGAGGGTCGTGCCTGCCAAAGGGAGCCACGTGTCCCAGCCAGGAGACCGTGTGAGGGCACGGAGAGAAAATTGGGGGGCGAGGCCCGAAATTGTAAGGACACCAACACAGGCGACGGGAATCTGGGTTGTTAGAACCAATAGTTTAAGCGAGAGGCGCTTGTTGAAAGCCCCGGGGTAGTTTAGCAGTTAAATGGATAGGGTAGATTAGGAGATGTACCCCTCCGCACCATCCATCCCCTCGCTCTCGTTGTGGGCCGCTGGACCCACTTTGGTTATAGATCGCCGAACTCTGGGAGGCCATTCTGAGGCTTCGTTGGGCCTCGACACAGGACGTTAGCTCTCCCTTATTCCCCTCCGGGAAGGGAACGTAGGGGTTGGGAGTAGGCTAGGTGACAGGATAGGTTAGCCGAACAAAGACGATAAAGGGGGTTAGGGGACGATTTATAGAGGGGAAGTAAAAATAAAAACAACAAAAAAATAAGTTGGGGCTAAATTGGGGTTTGACAAATTAAGGGAGTGGGTATGTACAGTGACAGGCAAAGGCGATAGGTTGGGAGGGAGACAGGTAGGGTAGGTCCGAGCCCGCCTTCCAAGTGGCCAGCACCACCGCACTCCCTCCACCAACCTCCACTGAACGGCAAAGGCTGGCCAGCTTCATCTGCTGGCTGTTTTTACTGCAAGGCCTGTGCCGGCCCACTTCATCTGCCGGCTGGCTGTTTTTCTTCAAGGCCTGTGCCGGCCCACTTCATCGGCAGCTGTTGTGTTGCTGCAAGGTCTGTGCCGGCTGGATCGTCTGCAGCTGCTGTGCTGCAAGGCCTGTGCCATCGGCTGGCCGTGTTTTGCGTCAAGGCCTGTGCCGGCCAGTTCATCTGCCGGCTGTGTTTGCCTGCAGCGGCCTTCTTCTGCGGGCTGTGTGTTGCCTGCACCTTTGCCATGCCTTGCCCACTGCCCATGTTCACCAGCCCCGTTCAATTTTTGCTTTGCCCCCCCCCCCCCTGTTCATTTCCATGTGCGCCAGGATCCGCAAGGCAACAGTTTGCAAGCTGCGAGAACTGCCCTGTTGGCAGCTACAACACGGGCCTGCAGTGGCGGCCCGTGCACCGTGTTTGTGTTCATGCATCCATTCGTTGTGCTCATTGCGTGTGCCACTTGAGCTGGCACGGAGACTGCGTTTGTGCAGCCCATGCACCGTTGTGGTTCACTGAGTTCGATTCAAACCATCCATCCATCCATTCGTTGTGCTCATTGCGTGTGCCACTTGAGCTGGCACGGAGACTGCGTTGTGCAGCCCATGCACCGTTGTGGTTCACTGCGTTCAGTTCAAAAGGGAAGGCCTTGGACTGCGTGTGAGCAGCCAGCCACGTTCCCTGTCACCTGCATTGTTTGAGCCAGAGACTGCATGTGGGCAGCCTGGCTCCCTGTTAACTGCTTTCTTTTTGCAGAGTTCAATGATCCTGGGCCATGGTTTAGTGTAAAATTTGTAAGTTAAGGTTAAGATGTACTGTAAATATGAGTGCGCCCCCGGCATGTATGTCTTAGCGCCGGCAATTTTATTTAAGTCGTCCGTGTGAGTGAGTTTGTTTAGATAGTTACGCAGCCCTCAGGTTATTTATTTTGGGGACACGAATACCATGAATGTCGCACTCAGGGATCCGTAGGTAAAATGTACTAGGGGAAAACTACACATGATGGCACACGAAAATTTGACGACTCGGGACGAGTCTGTAAAAAGGGAAGGGGGTAGTGTTGTGGTTACCAAATTCGCAAACCACCATTCAGGTCCCTTAGGTGAGGTATCTCGGCAAGTATATGTGTAGTTAGGCCCAAACCCGTTGTCTAGTGGGAATACATGTCATTTATACGTGCTGCGACTCTTCAGGATAGCCGTTTTTCTTTTACTATCTTTATTTTGGACCAACCGCCATGATTACCACCACAACCACAACATCCACCACCAACCACAACGCCGCTTCACCACAACCGCCATGACCTTCACGTCACACCTCGCAACCGTAGCATCGCCACCGTTCTTGCCCCGCTGTGGGTACCGGTGTTGGACTCGTGCAGGGCGCACGTTGAACAGCGTGTACAAAATCATGGATTTTGTGCTTCAAAAACGGATCAAAAACGACACACGCCCACTTTTTGCCGTCCAATCGGTGAGCGAGGGGCGATTTGGCCCCGCCTCCAGAACGATCGATATATGCAAATTTGTGGATCAAAAAGCCTTCACGCCCACTTTTTCTCGGGCCAATGGGGAGCGAGGTGAAAGGTCAAAGGGAGGGGGTCAAAGGCGAAGCTACGGGGGGATAAAAGGACCGTGTTCGTCAGTCAGAGAGTGTGGAAGTCTGGAGCCCGAAGCCTGCAGTAGCTGGAGAAGCTGAAGAGAGTCGAACGAGGAGAGCCCAAAGAAGAGTCCAGGGTGGAGAGTCCAGAGGCGGAGAGGCGGCAGCGGCGAAGGCAGACGAGGAGGTGCTCGCGTCGGTGCCGGGAGCTGCACGCCCGAGGGAGGCCGGCAGCGCGACCTGGCCGAGGTGGAGACGCACACCAGGGATAATAAAGATCCTCTATACCCCGAGCATCAGCAACCCCCTCCTGTTTCCCCCCGCGCTGAGATAGTGCGACCAAGGGGGCCCCTTTCCCACCCCCTGCCAGACACTGTCCGCGAGGCCCGCGGAGTGAGGCGCCATCGCCGCTCCGCGTCTCATCACCAGACGGGTAGGCGCGACCCGGTCTCGGCCTCAGGCCCGCCTCATTCTTGGGGGTATTCTTTCCTTGGTTTTGGGTATGTGTTGTCGGCGCCGTCTGTGAAGTAAAATTGTATAAGTGTTGCCGTGTGCTCGGTAGTCGGTATTAGCTCTGCATTGTTTTCGCTTTTATATTTGCTTTTTGTGTAAATTGAATTGTGTTTTCTTTTTTCTGTGTGCTTTTGGTGGAATTGTATATGTGTGCTTCCCGTGTGCCGCGAATAAATGGGCTTTATTATTGAACTGTTCTCCCGCTTCGCTTCGTCTTTTTCTCCCATTGAATCCTCATCTTGCTTCACGTAAAGGGTTGGTAGTGGGCTGAATACGCCCGATAATTAATCGAACCGTCGAGGTCGACGATAACACCGCTCGGTTATTCTGATAGTACGGAACGGGTCGCTTAAGTGGCCCGTGTCCGAAGTCGACCTGCGGCGAGGTGCGATCGCCCGGTCTACCCTCCGCGTGGGTACTTAGGTAGGTCGAATTTGGCGAGCAACCCTATCCCACGCGGGGGCTGATTGGCTCGATCGCGGTGAGACCGAAAGGTCCACCCGTGACTGGTTCCCGGCGTTAGTCCGAGAGGGTCATGACTGGATTGTCCGTCCGGTGGGCGACGTGCCGCGATTCGAGTTACGTGGCCGTCAGCACGCCGGCGGGCGCGAATACCGCAACAATATGTATGTATATATATATATATATATATATGTATATATATATATATATATATATATATATATATATATATGTATGTATGTATATGTATATATGTATGTATATGTATGTATATGTATGTATGTATATATGTATATATATATATATATATATATATATATATATATATATATATATATATATATATATATATATATATATATATATATATATATATATATATATATATATAATCCTCCTCTGGAGGATTCTTGGTCTTCGTGGGGTGCCACCGAAACTGATCGATCTGATGTCTGAACTCTACTCTGGTACTGAGAGTGCTGTGAAGTGTGGTGGTACCATCTCTGACTTATTTCCAGTTGTTACTGGAGTTCGTCAGGGATGTGTACTTGCCCCCACACTTTTCAGCACTTGTATGGACTGGATTTTTGGGAGGATGTCGGAGAGATCAAGTTGCGGTGCATCGTTTGGCAATGCAAGATCTCG
>NC_140974.1:7711563-7821563 GCF_056783735.1 Eptatretus burgeri
AGTTACTCATAAGTCGAAATACGTTGAGGTAATGTTTAGCGTACCCCAAACTTATTTCTAACCTATGAGTAACGTGCTTTGAACCTATGTGTAACGTATCTCCAACGCATATTGTCATATGTAGACGTATTTGACGTCTTCCAGACGACCACAGAACTTACTGAACGTGTTTCTAACTTACAGCTACCGTATAATGGCGTATTGGCAGCGTTTAGGGGAATTGGTATATAAAAATGGGGTTCACAGGAGGAACCCGTCAGTGTTCCAGACTCCATGGTGAGCAGATGTCCATGTCATCCGAGAGATGGAGGATCCGGCAAGGCTGAGACGAGAATAC
The DNA here is from genome assembly GCF_056783735.1 of Eptatretus burgeri. Classification (NCBI taxonomy): domain Eukaryota; kingdom Metazoa; phylum Chordata; class Myxini; order Myxiniformes; family Myxinidae; genus Eptatretus; species Eptatretus burgeri. The sequence continues at coordinate 7,711,901 of NC_140974.1, forward strand.
CTACTAGCTGTCCTACAACATCAACATGACCTCATCGATTTGACACTGTACCAGTTGCGTGCCAATAGAGCCAGGAGAAGAAGAGGTGAACGGAGGAGAAGGAACTGGGTGAGACCATGGATCGGGAGGCGACGGCAGTTTGGCATGTATGACCAGCTCATGGTGGAACTCCGTAACGAGGAGTTCTTCGAAGTTTTCTTCAGCATGACGGTGATGGTGACACTTCGATGTCTAGTGCGGTTATGATTTGAATCGTCGAGCGGCAGCCTTTTAATAGGCTACGCCAAGTGATCGTCGGTGATACGCTGCCGCGTGCGATGCATAAGTTAGACTATCGTTGGGCATAAGTTGTGAACGCCGACAACACGCTAAGCATTCATTGGTATAAGTTATATATAAGTTATTGAAACGTTCTGTGTACGTTACTAATAAGTTATGCATACGTCCAACTCGTTATGTATACACTATTATACGCCCAAAACTGAAAAAAAATTAAATGTTCAGCGTACGCCAGTGTTTTAGATAAATTTTGATACGTTGCCATACGCTGGCTAAATCGTCAAGGTGTGACAGGGCTTTATTAACAAGACATCAGCCACAGCATAGACAGAAAAGCGCACCACCAAGCCTCCCAAACATGTACCACATGTAATTCCGATAGCTGTCATCCTACTATCTATACTATGAGAGATGTTTGTCTGCCATTTTTCTTAGAGATGACCAATCAGATCTTCGTCAAACTTTTAGAGGTTCATCAATGAATGAATGCATTTACAGGTTTGAAGATTTTGAAAAGAAAGTTGTTTTTTTTTCATCGCTCCATAGTGCCTAAGTCTTTGTAGCTATGTGTAAGGAAATATTAAATGATCCCCGATCCCATTCCTTAGTGGGTGTAGGGAAGTTTCTCGGCCCCGACAAAAAATAGAAAAAAAAACAAAATTTGATTTCTTCAAAATGCCAACAGGATTAGAACAGCAGTGGGCAATGCCGGGTACACCTTGATAGTATTAAATAAGTAATTTATGTGTATGTATGTATGTATACATAGGTGTGTACATCTTAAATCGCATTAAAAAAACATAGGGCTGGCCCAATATCCACCAAATTTTGTGTATGTGTTGGTAGTACTCAAAATAAAAATAAAATCCCCCTCCTTGAGGAGGGGTGAGGGGAGACGACTTGCCAATGCTCCCGAAAGGAGCGGGTGTTTCTGGTCATTCGAAAATATGCAATTTGGTGTCTGTCTGTCTATTTGTCTCCCGAAATACATTCGGTGGTTACTTAACCAATCTCAATCAAACTTTCCAGGGGAACTCGGGGTCACACAACGGAAGTTGCAGCGACTTCATTTGTCCCCATCCAAGGGGGTTTTCCGCCTTTGACAAACTCGGTGTTAAGGTGTGCAACTAGCTTATCTTAACGTTTTGTGGGGCATACCTACCCAAAGTAAAAATTATTATAAGCACAAACTACAGTAATTAGTCAATTATTTGCAACATAAAATGACCTTTTTAAACAGTCAGTACTGCTATTTATCACTAAACAGAAAGAAATTTGGAGGAAATCCGACATCCTCGAGGCATTCTATGCTTTTCGCATCCTCCACAGACGAACAGATCCAAGCCATCTCGACTTGCTAGGCCTCTAGGTAGGCCGCTACTGAGGCCACAATGATATTTAGCTAATTAAGGTGCTTAAATGAGTATTTACACATGAATGATGTATCCTATATTGCCTGTCTGAATTTTCTAGCCATCAGTTCATATGTGAACTGCATATGGATTGTTTATGACATATCCTGGGGCCTCATATGTGATTTCTCCTCGACATGGCTTCAAGTGTGACATGCAATATTGCCCCTGACACCCATACAGTCAAATTGTGACCTTTATTTGATGCATAACACCATTCCCAACGGTCGCGAACATTGCTTATTACTCGCATGAGGGACATTTGGAGAAAATGGACACACATGCACATGGGTGGAATATATATAGATGAAGAGTCGGTGGTCAGCACACTTACAGGAAGTAAAAAAAACAAACTTATAACCAGTTATCCAGTTCCATAAAGTGGTGGCATCCTTCTGGTGACATTCTTGATCAGATTTGTCCAAACATCCCGATCCTGCACTGCTTTCCAAAGCTCTGGCAGAGACAGCTTGTTTGCACGTTTTACCCCATCCATCAGGCACATACAAGGTCTTACTCTTCCTCCTCTTCCTTCAACCCTCCCCAGCATGGTTGACATCTCCAGACTTTTGTTTTCTGCACACATGATGTGTCCAACCAAAGTATGACAGTTTCTGTTTGAGCATCGTGACTTCTCATGAACATGGGGGTCTAATTCCTTCAAGCAGTGATTTGTTTGTTTTTCTTGCAGTCCATGGAATTTTAAACACCAGATTGAGAAACTGTCAATCTTCTTCATTTCTTTCTTTGTCCCTGTCCACGACACATCCATACATTGCAAATGGAAACACCACAGAAGCATTCACCAGCCTCCTCTTCATTTGTATTGTCACATCTTTGTCTATTTTTACAATGCTGCCTGTCAATTAATTTGTCCTCCACATTCACTACCCACCTCAATCTTATAACTCAGGGAAACGAAACTTTCCACTATGTCGACATGATCACCTCCCAATCTGAAACTTGTCGATCTTCTCAGTTGACAAGATTTCATTTTTTTTGAGGTTTAAATGAAGACTAGCTTTTACACTTTTCTTCTTCACTTTCTGCAGTAGTTTCATCAAGTCCTCTTTACTTACTACCAACAGAGTGGTACAATCAGTACACCTTAGGTTGTCGATACATCTTCCTCCAAACCTGACTCCAGCCTCTATTTCATCCAAGTTTGACTTTTCATCAAATTATGATAATCACAAATTAATCAGTCAATTCCGACCAATCTATATCGAGTACAGCCTGTGGCTGCTGGTTGCATCATTGGTTGGGAGGCGGTGATGCCGCTGATGCAGTGTCCCCCTTTCCAGTGCACTTTTACTCATTTTGCCGACCTCGGAAGGATGACAGGCTGAGTCAACCTCCTGGTGTATTAATTCAGCGGCCCAACGGGGCTTGAACTCAGGACCCTAGAATCCCAAGCCGCCACCCTAACCACTAAGCCAACACCAGGCTTAATTCCGACCAATGATACTGGCATAATAGTAATATTAACACGGGGCTGACAGAATGGGGCCTCGAGGAATGCCAACTCACTTCCCAGCTGTCTCGCCTGGGTTCAAATCCCGACTCAGCTATAAACTGTCATCCCGGTGTTTCACAGGCAGGGTGATTCATCAATGTGTGTGCCGTCCCTTGGATGGACGTTAAACTGGACATCCCATCTACAAGCATTAGTTGGAAGACGTTAAAGATCCCATGATGTCCTTTGTGAAGTGTAGCCGATTTAATGCTGGCACCCTCAACAAATTCCAAATTCCTTCTATAATCTTAGTCAAATGTCAGACCCGGCCAGCCAGTTCGTGAAAAACTTGGGCCAACCTTCCCCAGCCAACCCCATAGGAACATGGGAATAATTGTGACCATTAAAGAAGAATAATAAAAACAATATTAACACACCAATATCCAGATAGTGCACACATGTACATACACATGACCCCTCCACCACCTCCCTGGCCGCCTCCGTAGGACGTGGGTGTTTCTAGTCATATAAATATCAAAAGGCCAAAGCATGTCCAGTGTAGCATGTAGCACATCTTGCTTGTTCCACATCTTGAATCGCCTTCTCAATGAAGGAAAACAAAACAAGACAAAGGCCAAATATTGACAGCGTGGATCGGTGTAGTTCATGTTTTTTGTGAATCGTGTTCTGGAAATTTATTTGAATTAATTTGATAATAAGCAAAAAGAAAAATGGGACAAGATGCCCCCAGCCTCTGAATTTAAAGCCTTTGGAATTTGGTCAGGGCACCAGCACACAATGGCCTAATTTTCCTGTTTATACAAGTAGTTGTTAAAGCTGGAGGACTTCGCCAAACCATCTGAAAAGTTGTGATTACTTTTGAAGTAGTTGGATGATGTGACAATAATGCTGATTAGAACGTCAGCGTAAATGGTCTCATTATGCATATACCTATGGATTTCTAAAACAGTTAAAAAAAAACACAATTATACACATATGGACATGCACACACGCACGCACAAACTACCATGCATCATGCCCTTAGAATTCAGATGTAAAAAACATAATCAGTTTGAATGTGGTATACTTATGGATGGCAAGTTGTTTAAGGTATGATGTACTTTCGTTTATTTTCTGGAAAAGCTTGGAATCCACTTGAACTCATGTTCTGGAGAAAAAAAAACAAACAAACAAAAAACCCCACAAACTTGTTAGAGACCATTAACATGACACTGCACTCACAGGGTGTGGAAAGGGAGAGGAGTAAATTGATGAAAAATTTAACTACAAGGAAGAGAAGACAGATGAGAAAAAGCACTTTAAGAGCAGTAACTGGAAAGATATTACAATGAGATTAGAAGGAAGGCCAAGAGCCGATAGAAGATATGGGCAGGGACAGGTGGGGGAGAAGGGGAGGACAGGGGGGTGTCAAAAAGTAAAAAAAAAAAAAATTGATTCCTTGCATCTAATGTGTAGACGAACGTGTTGCAAGACAACTCACCATTAAGGTTTTCCCATCCACTCCCTGGCTCTGCACGACTTGCGCAACATCATGGAGCGACAGCTGGAGCGGCACCAATGATTAACTGGTCACAGATTGATCATGATCACAACACGATGGACGGAACAACGAGAGGGCCTTATGGAGACCAGTGACGATTTGAAGATTAACATTAAATCTTCTGTTTCGATTCATTCATCCACCTGTCCAGAATAATCGGGTAATCTATTCGTATAAAAACCCCCAAAAATTCCGACCTGTACCTATACCTGCACCTGTAACATTCACGACGCTGTTCTCACCTGTTTGAAATACTCGAACACCTGTTGCACGGTCCACATCTCCACCTCGCTCACTCTCGGCGAAGCCGCAGAAGACATGGCACGGTTTGAGAGCACAGTCGGTAAGTTTAAATGGCGGTTTGAAGTGTAAACACTCGAACCACTCGACCAGGCTGAGGCCAAAGCGTTGCCCAGGGACGCAGAGTGCAAGCGGCAGGTTCGAGTCCAAAGGTCGCCGTGGACACTTGCACCGGAAGGGATCGCTCAAATCCGACAAGTCCGAACCGACACACGACGAACTTGACCGAAAATGTAACCCAAGTCGCGGAGTATGTTGCCAAGCTAGTAATTCGCGTGATGCGAGGAAAGGAATGAGGACACCCTGGAGGTAAAAGAGATAAATGTGCAAACGTGGTTGGCCCACTCCCAAAATTATTTACTTTTCGTCAATTATTTAAGGTTTACGTTATCAACAATGTTTAATAAGAAAGATGTTGTACATAGGACAATACTTGTGAAGTCCAAATAAACTACATGCTTCCAGGTTTTGATTGGTGAACCCATTCAGTGACCCAATATGCAAATTCTGTCCCACCTTGTGGAGTACCCAGCCTCCAGGTGGGTGGAAATTGCACATTACCTGTTGAAAAAAGTATAGAGTCTGTATGTTCCAAGAAGACTCCATAGATGTTTGCGTGGTGTGGGTTTAATGGGTATGCTGGTCTAAAAGTGTCTAAGGCAGTGTTTCTCAGCCGGATTTACCAGCCGACCCACCCGTCGAGGTATTTCGCCTCCGTGATCCCTGTTATCCCTTCAAACGTTAGAATAAAACAAGCTCAAATGAGCTAAAATCCTCGTCCTCTTAATGATGACGTCATAAAAAAACGAATATGACGTCATTGTAATGTATCAGGTTTGCGATAAATTATAATCTGTGCTAATGCCCGGCTTGATTCCCACAAACAAAATTCAAACAGCTTGCCTAGTTTCGGAGATAATGGTCTGGGCGATTTCCATTAGCGGCGATATTATGACGTTAACTTTTTTTCTTGGAAGTATTTCCAAAATCCGAGATGGTTACTGCCTGTACGTGGGCTTTCTGCAGATACATGGCAAGTTTCATGAAGATCTGATGAAAACTCTGGGTTGTGAAACAAAAAATGTCCAAAAATAGGAATGACGTCACAAAAATTGATATGACGTCATAGTGATGTATCATATGTATGGTAATTCATCTCTGCTAATGCTCTGTTCGATTCCCACAAACAAAATTCAAAAAGCTTGCCTGGTTTCGGAGATAATTTTTAGGCGATTTCCATTAGCGGAGATATTTTGACGTCATAACTTTTTTTTCTAGGAGAAATTTTTAAAATCGGAGATGGTTCCTGTCTGTACAGGGTATTTTTACATATACACGCCAAGTTTCAGGAAGTTTCGATGAAAACTGTAGGCTGTGAAACAAAAAAGTCCACAAGAAGAAGATGAAGAACAACAGCGTGAGTAAGACTTGGAGATCCTCCACGAGGATCTAAAAATTTTAAAATCACAGGAATGGTGATTTTGAAAAAAAAATCCACTTTACTTGGGTTATTCAAGTTGGTTTTTGGGTTTTTTTATTTTTTTAACCCAGGTAGTGAAAACTGGGCTGGGCCCATTCATGCCAACTCTGACTACAGGAGTAACAAAAAGGCTGGAATTTGGGCAATTTTTATTTCCTTTTTGTACACATGTCAATTCGGAGACTAGTCTTACTCGGTGAACATCGTACCTTGATCTCAACATCGATAAAACTGTTCCAGGCCTTAAATATTTTGATCATCACTTTGAAGCTTGAGAATGCAAGTTCACATAATTAAGTCGTTGGGAACATCACGAGGATTTGTGTGACGACTTTGCGCAGACAGCATGCAAACCCCTCAGAAACCCACTCGCGACCCCCTTGGTTGTCACGACCCAACATTGTGGGACATAAAGATAAAACAATCTCCTTCCACTTAGCCATGTCTTGTGAGAAATATTGTGCCATGCTCCAGGTGAGATTCATTTTATTGATTTTATTGAGCTTTGTCAAGAAGGTCCAACGCCAAGTGATCTTTGGTCTTCCCAGTTTTCTCTTGCCAGCTGGTGTCTATTGTAGGGCTACTACAGGAATAAGATCTTGATCCATTCTTAGTCGAATATGATGACGTTGAAGCTCTTGGACAATGCTCTCAGAACCAGCCTTCACATGCAGATCTTTGTTTGATATTTTGTTCGGCCAGAATATACGACATATTTTCCAAAGCCATCCATCAATTATTAAAGGACTCCATCTTATTCATATCAGTCTTATTGACATGCCAACATTGTGAGCCATACAAAATAATGGGTTTGACGTTGCTGTTGTATAGTCTGATCTTTGTTTTCAAGTTAGACTAGCATAACCCGCGCTCTGCGCGACATGTTGGGGTGGGTGTGTTTGAGAAAGGAACTGATGCAGAGAATCAGTAGTAATTTTACTTTAATGCAGTAAGTGGAATACGATTTCACTGTTTCAGAACCATTTTATTTACTTTTTTTGTACCATGCACCTCATATGGTCTTTGAGATAATGCAAGCCGAATATCACGTTACTCGAGCGCAGAACAAAGTTGAAGATAGTGCGACACGAAACCACAAACTCGGAAATAATACATAAGATACTGTCTTTTATTAATGTCTTTTTTTTTTAGTCCCATTATCTTTTCTGATTAGACTACCTAGGTGTGTGAAATATTCCACATATTCAAGCAGTTGACCATTCACTGTGATTGGGGCAACTTGGTATATCACTTGGGTTTTGGTTGTACTGAAATTAAGATTTGTCTGTTTAGCACAGCTGTCCAATACATCCGTTTTCTCTAGTAATTCAGTATGACTTGTGAAAATAACAGCAAGGTCAATCGGCAAAATCGAGGTCTTCTACATGAGAAATTGAAGTCCAATGAATGCCTTGGGGCTTGTCTGATGTGGTTTTTCTCATAACCCAATCGATGGCGACAAGAAATAGAATGGGAGAGCTGATGCATCCTTGCCTAACCCCAGACTCCACAGGGAACCAGGAAGGGATGGTATTGTCCAGGATGATGATACATTTGAAGTGCTCATAAAAATTTTCCAATCAGCGTGACAATTTTGGGAGGAATTCCATATATTCGTAGGATCTTCCGTAATGTATCTATCGAATGCCTTTTTGAAATCAATGAAGTTGATCAACAGAGGGGTATTCCATTCGTGATACTTTTCGATGATGTTACGCAGTGTAAAGATCTGATCAATACAACTTCTTCCCTTCATAAAGCCAGCTTGTTCTTGTCTCAGGTTCATGTCTATGATTGCCTCAATCCATATAAGAAGAATTTTACAGAATACCTTAGTATGGATAGATAACAGTATAATCCATGCCAATTGTCACAGTTTTGAGGATCACCTTTTTTAGGTGGTTTGATAATGAGACCGTTGGTCTAATCAACTGGTATAACCACCTTTATACAAATTGTATTGAAGAGAGCAGTCAAAGCATTTGCTGCTCTTTCAATATCAGCATTCAGAATCTCTGCATGGATGGAGTTATATACCAGGAGCTTCAACATTCTTCATCACTTTGATGTTGGTTACGACCTCGGCTTCAGTAGGTGAACTAACATCGAAGCTGAGCATTCTTTAACTGGATAGTGGGTTAGCTGAGTCATTTGGCTGAGAATGGTGAAACACTTCTTCAAAGTGTTGAACTCATCTTGCTGTTTGTTTATGTTGCAATATTAAAACATTCCCATTCTTCTCATTTACAAGGGCAGTTTGTTTAACGTTGTTACCACAGAGCCATTTGATGATCTCATAGACCGTACTCATCTCACCCAGTATTGCAGCATGTTCAGCTTCCTGAGATAACTCCTCCAAGAAGAAGCTCTTGTCTTTTATTGCATGTCTTTTGACTTCTTATCCTTGAACGTTAAGGGTCTAAGGAGATCGAAAGGTTCTTAAAAGGTCAAAAAGGTTGAAATGGCATGTTCCAACAGTAGTGGAAGTTCTAAAGCGTAGAACAGGTTCTACAGCGTCCTTGCTATATGGGTTATAAATGCTCTACTGGGGTCGATAGGGTCTTAGGGTTCGAAAGCATCGAATGGGATCGTAGGGTTATAAAAGGTATATGGGTCATGTAAAGTATGGGAACATTTGCAGGAGCAGTGCGTCACTGCGTCCAATTTCCACGAGAACTGCATGGGCCTCCGTCTGGACATCCCCCAGACAGATACCTGGCCCATCCCCATCAACTTGAAATGCTGATCAACCTGATGCAACCACAAGGCAAGTGGTCGGTCCATTGGCCTCCTCCACTCACGACGCTCCCTCACTGAGAGAATCTTGGGAGCAGGATCAGTGTCAGGAAAACGAGCCACATGTCCATACAGCTGCAGCTGATGCTCATGGACTATGCAGTTAACAAATCTCATTCGAGTCTCTCTCAGAAACCGCTCGTTGAACACAAAGTTGGACCAGTAAAAGCCAAGGATTCTCAGAAGAGTCCTGGTACCAAAGAAATTAAGTCTTCATCTCAGATCCTTGGTCAGCGTCCAAGTCTCACATCCATAAAGCAAGACTGTAAGCACCAAGGACATGACGACTAGGATTTTCGTTCTCCTGTACAGGTACCGACAGCGCCACAGCCCATGATCCAGTGAATCCATGACTCCCCAGGCCGACCCAGACGTCTATTGACCTCTGGCTCACAGCCAGCAGAGACATGAACATCACTGTCAAGGTCAGTGACTCTCTCGATGACCTCAATATTCTCACTACAAACAAGTACAGACAGGAGAGCAGCATCCAAGATGTCATTGAAAGCCTGGATCTGAGTTTTGACCCAGAAAACCAGTAATCCAGTGGCTCCAACTCCTCATTCAGCACCTCGAGGGCCCCCAAAAGGATATCTAGAGTCTCCGCAAAGATGACTGCATCATCTGCAAAACGAAGGTCAGAGATGTTGAAATTCCCAAACGATGCAATGCAGCTTGATCTCTCTGATATCCTCCCCAGAATCCAGTCCACACAAGTGCTGAAAAGTGTGGGGGCCAGCACACCCCTGACGAACTCCAATGGCAACTGGAAATAAGTCAGAGATGGTACCACCACATCTCATAGCACTATCAGTACCAGAGTATAGGTCATACATCAGATTGATCCGTTTTGGTGGCACTCCACGAAGACTAAGAATCGTCAAGAGGGCATCCCGATTCACTGAATCGAATGCCTCACAGAGATCAACATACGCAGCAAGCAGCCCTTGACGAGACTCTCGTCTGCATTTGTTGAGGACCCAAAGGGCAAGGATGCGGTCAATCAATCATTGACCTCTTTGGTGTAATGCCTGACTGCTCTGGGTGCTGGTGCCCAAGCAGATGGTGGCGAAGCCAATGAAGAATTATCCGAGCAAAGACCTTACCCGGCACTGAAAGGGGTCTAAATTGTATGTTAAAGAGTAATTACAAATCTAATGGGTGTAAAGGGGTCTAATGACTCCAATCATGGTCTAATGTGTCAAAATGTCTGAGGTCCAAGGTGTCTATGTGGTTGAAAAGGTGTAAAGGTTGAATGGGTCTCAGGAGTGTATGAAGGATCTGAAAAGGTCTAAGAGGTCTAAAAGGGGCTAAATAATTTGAGAAGGTCGAAGAGGTGTAAAAAGTGTGAAGGCATTAAAGGTCTACTCCACCGATCAAAAGTTTTAGAACACCCCCATTTTCCAGTTTTTACTGAAATTTAAGCAGTTCAAGTCCAGTGAATAATCTGAAATGGAACAAAGCTAAGCGGTAAACTGCCAGAGGTTAAAAAAAAGTTTATGTTACCAAAAACTGAAAAGTAATGTAAATTTCAGAGTTGTTAAAAAAGGCCCTTTTCAGGGAACAAGTAATGGGTTAGCAACTGCAGCTGTTCTGCAGCAATGGAAGTAAAAAAGCTTTGAAAGTTGATGCAAACAATTCCTACAGGTGTCCCAACTTTTGGTAATTAGTTACAAACCTCTGTCTGTATAAAAGCAGTGTTGGAACAGACTGAATTGCTACACTCTCTGAAGGATTATTTGGACAATATTGTACTGCAGGAAGTAGAATATTGCTATCATAATGGTGAGAAAAAGACAATTAACAAAGGAAGACAGACAGACCATTATAACCCTTAAAAGTGGAGGTATTTCCTTTAGAGAAATTGCAAAGTAAGCCAAGGTGTCAGTGAGTGCAGTTTCCTACAGCATCAAAAGGAACTTGGAAACTGGAGGAAACTCTGACAGGAAGAGGTCTGGAAGACCCAAAGCCACAACACAATCAGAAGACAAATTTCTGAGAGTCAACAGCTTGCGTGATAGGCGGCTCACAGGACAACAACCTCAAGCACAGCTTAACACTGGTCGAAGTAAGGAAGTGTCAGTTTCAACTGTGAAGAGAAGACTTCGAGCTGCAGGTTTGACAGGTCAAGTGGCAGTAAGAAAGCCATTGCTGAGATGGCAAAATAAGAAAAAGAGTCTTGCCTGGGCCTTGAAGCACCACCAGTGGACTACTGAAAACTGGAAGAAGGTCTTATGGACCGATGAATCGAAATTTGAAATCTTCGGTTCATCACACATTGTTTTTGTATGTTATCCAGTAGGTGAAGGGATGGTTCCTCAGTGTGTGACACCAACTGTCAAACATGGAGGAGGAAGCTTGATGATCTGGGGCTCATTTGCTTGATCCAGAGTCGGTGACTTGCACAGAGTGACTGGCACCCTGAACCAAAAGGGCGACCACAGCATTTTGCAGCACTATGCAATACCCTCTGGTTGACGCCTAGTTGGTCAGGGGTTCATCCTACAACAAGATAACGAGCCAAAACATACCTCCAGCCAATGTCAGAACTACCTTTGAAGAAAAGAACAAGACGGTAGGCTTCAAATCATGGAATGACCAGCACAGTCTCCAGACTTAAACCCCATCGAGCTGGTTTGGGATGAACTGGACAGAAGGGTGAAAGCAAAGCAACCGACAAGTGCAACACATTTGTGGGAACTTCGGCAACAATGTTGGGAAGAACTTTCTGAACAATATTTGATTTCCATTGTAGAAAGAATGCCACGAGTATGTTCGGCTGTTTTATCGACAAAAGATGGCTACTTTGATGAGTCAAAAATTTAGGTTAAATTTTGTTCAACAAAACGATTCCATGTATTCTTTTTTATCCGATGACATGCCAACATTGTGTTGGATGACACACCAGTAAAAGTGCTCACCACCACCCCATCCAAATCCTCGATATTTTCTACCCCCGTTCATCCACCCCAAGCCCACCTCCTTCAAATTCCCTGCTTTCCTTCCTGAAAGTCCCTGTAATGTCCATCTTGTATACCCTGTGTTCCTCACCCCATCCCTCTCCATTCCACTGATTTCCTAATGTCTTTGTTCCCCACTGCTTTGTCCTTCCCACTCCCAGCCCTCTTGTCTCATGCCCCCCTTGCTGTGCGTTGTCTGTGAGCTCTCATACGAGCCTCGACAAGGTATCCGAAAAAAAAAAATCTGCAATTGTATATTTGTTCTATGCTTTAATTTCAGAGTACATTGAAACATTAAACTACATTTTACTTAAATTTCAGTAAAAACTGGAAAAATGAGGGTTTTCTAAAACTGTAGACCGGTAGAGTACATGTCTGAAAGCTGTGTTGCAAGAGTCTGCAATTCCAGACGTAGTCAAGGTCCAATAATAATTAATTACTAGATGTTGGCACGGTCCAACTCACATTCAAACAGTGCATAATTGAGAGACACTAGCGGAGTACCCGCCCTACAGGCGATGTTGTTCCAAGTATGCAACACGTTCTTTGACTCATACCTTCATTTGGGTGATGAAAAGGCAACTGACAGCTCTGTATAAACAAAAAATATATAAAAAAAACCTGGGTTATGTGCATAAAGCAAGAACATACCTCCTGTTTATAGTTCAAAACACCTCACTGCACTTTAAAACATGGGGACAGGAATACTATGCTGTATGGGGACTTGTAATACCAGGGAATACCTGGAAGCGATGCTACATGATACGCATTTACATAGATAATTTGCTCACACCCTCCCCCCCTCCCCAGCCCTTCCGCTCCTCGGAACAACTGTGAAAGATAAAAACACCCCAATAATTAAATGGGATCATACTGATCCATTGTAGCAAGTCTGGATGTAATCAGCCGAGAACTGAAGGAGGAGTAGCATGACAAACACACACAGAAAAACAAAACACACACACACACACACACACACACACACGCAACGTGCTAAACATTTCTATGAGCAGGGTGCTAAAGAGCTCATGCCATTATTACCGGGGAACAGTGCTCGTGTACAACGTAACAAGACCTGGGAACCAGCGGTCATTACGGCCAAACACCAAACACCACGTTCCTACATCATCACCACTGCAGAGAGGCATGTGTACTGGTGAAAGCGGAGGCATCTCCGCAGCATGGATGAGGCTCCTTCGCCCGATGCAACACCCCGGAAGGAGATTCATCAAGAGGAGACCATTTTGCTACCGGAGTCTTTCCTGCAAGAAACACAGCAGCACACTCCAACGCACTGCACTTCACCACACTCCCCACACTCTTCTCGCACCACTAGACGTCCAGAGCGTTTCCAAGACTATGTGATGATTTATGATTGATTTTCAAGGCTAATTTGGATGCTAATGTTCTTGTTTGTTGTTTGTTGTAGTTTTCATGCTTCTGGGGTTATACCCATGTAAATGGTGATTCATGTGCATTGGAGGGGAAGGACGTTGTGGTCTTGCTACCAGATCTTGTAGATCTGGCATTACCGGAACCCGATGTCATTTCTCTTCTGGGATTATTTAATTATTCAAGCCGTTTCTTTGATTCTGTGTGCTGATTTTAAATCGACCCTTGTTAAAATAAATCTATTGCATGCAGTGCTTCATATTTCAATGACTATCACTAATGTAGGAATAAATGGCCATTAAAAGCAAAAACTATCCGAACTCGAAGGGCACTCGGTGGAGCGCGTACCTATTCCCTGCAATGCCCGATCAAAAAGAAAATATCGGGCCGAACAATATTCTTGAAATATCATGTTTCATATCGTTTTTGGCCCAAAATCTCAATGGTGAAGAATCACTTTAAAAATTAAATAATTCTCGTATCCGGATGCGGATTCGGTTCTTAACCAAAATCGAATCACTTCGTCCTTGTCACACACACAAAGTGCCCACCAAGTTTCATCCGGATCCGTCCACGACTTTTCGAGATATCGTGCTATATATCATTTTTGGTCACCTTTCAATGGTGAAGAATCACTTTACAAATTAAATAATTTTCAAATCCACATCTTTATCAAAATCGAATCACTTCGTAATTGTCACACACCCAAAGTGCCCACCAAGTTTCATCCGGATCCGTCCACAACTTTTTGAGATATCGTGCTATATATCAATTTTGGTCCTATCGATGGTGAAGAATCACTTTAGAAATTAAATAATTCTAGTATCCGGATGCAGATTCAGATGTTTACCAAAATCGAATCACTTCGTCCTTGTCGCACACGGAACCTGCCCACCAAGTTTCATCCGAATCCGTCCACAACTTTTTGAGATATCGTGCTATATATAAATTTTGGTCCTATCTCTCAATGGTGAAAAATCACTTTAGAAATTAAATAATTATCGTATCCGGATGCGGATTCGGATCTTTACCAAAATCGAATCACTTCGTCGTTGTCGCACACCCAACTTGCCCACCAAGTTTCATCCGAATCCGTCCACAACTTTTTGAGATATCGTGCTATATATCATTTTTGGTCATCTCTCAATGGTGAAGAATCACTTTAGAAATTAAATAATTCTCGTATCCGGATGCGGATTCGGATGTTTACCAAAATCGAATCACTTCGTCCTTGTCACAGACCCAAAGTGCCCACCAAGTTTCATCCGAATCCGTCCACAACTTTTTGAGATATCCTGTACACAAACAAACAAACAGACATGGAGGGGTGAAAACATACCCTGCTTCACCTTCGGTGGCGGATATAATAACTAGCATTTAATTGAATATTAATGTATTATTCCGGCGTTTTATTGAAAAACGAACGTGTCTGTAGGTTAATAACGAAAGAACAATGACACAATACAATAAATCCATGTAGATAATTCTTATGCGGTGTATAAGCAGGACGCTGTATTAATAGCCGCGTAAGAAAAGATGAAGGTTTAAAAATGAAGCGTGAGGTTAAGCTTCTCAAAGCAAATCCAAAAGCTGCTTATAATATGAAGAACTCCTTATCTGTGAATATAATGAGGCCACCCGAGTCAACACCCGCCCGCGTAACGCTCCGAAGACGGCAAGGAAACAACTCATCGGATTGGGGATTTTTAAAAACCGTAAATAAAAACAAGATAATGACGTGCAGTTTAGTCTATAAACCACAGACAGCTTGAGAGAACAATAACCGTGCTTTCGATAAAGGGGCAAACATAATATGTCTCAAGCTTGTAAGTGTATTCCGTACCGTTTTAGGTATTGTATTGCTAGGCCCGACTTTGGAAACTCGCGGTTTTGATAGAATGTCGCAAGGATTGTGGCTTTGAAGTCTCTTCAAAAAAAAAAAAAAATTAAAAACAAACAAACAAACAACAACAACAACAATAACAACAACAACAACAACAACAATAACAACAACACGAAGGGACCGGCAGTGAGTGAGTCGAGCATGGCAAGTCCGTTGTTTGCTCGTGAGTTCTGTGCTTACAGCAATTGTTACTGGTAAGAGTCGAAGCTCGTTTATTACCTCAGCCACCGAAGGTGGACGGACCGAGATTACGTGTTCATTGTCTTGTCTGTCTGTCTGTCTGTCTGTGAGCACGATATCTCAAAAGTTTATGGAGGGTTCGGACGAAACTTGGCGGACAAGTTGGCTGTTTGATAAAGGCCGAAATGATTCGATTTTTGGTGAAGATCTGAATCCGGATCCAGACGAGTCTGAAGACGACGATGGTTGACGAGCGGTATTTGACGATGTAGATCGTTTCAGAGGTCAAGGATGAGACAATGTGATGATTTTTGACCAAGTTATAAAAATGATAAACATGATGTGGTACGAGTAACGGGTTATTAGCTGCAAAATGTCGAAAACCCGGTTTCGTTCAACAACTTAAAAAAATTTGACCTTTGCATAACCTTTAAAGGTCACAAAACAATGTTGTGGACATTAAAATAAGGAAACAGGATACGTGCTGTAGCTTATTGGAGTTAGTTCGTCGAAGAAGGTTGAAAACCCGGTTCGATTCCCACAACTTTGAAAATTTGACCTTTGTGAACTTTAAAGGTCGAGGATTATGACCTTTGGTGCAAAACTTCCTCTGGAACATTCCATGAACAATATAACATCATATAGACTATATGGCATTTCGCACTCCTAGGATTATCCATACTTTGATGAAATCAGCGTAAAAACAAACTTGAAGTGGGCGCCATGGGCAAGGTGTTCGAGATAGAGCAAAATGGTTTCAAGACTTTAAGCCGCTGTCACACCTTGACGATTTAGCCTTCTATGCCGATTTATGAAAAAATTTGTCTAAAACGCTGGCACACGTCGAATACGTTATGGGTACGTTTTGTATACGTTAAGAGCACGCTGAAAAACACTGCCACTCGTCGTAGTACGCTGGCTTTAAACGTTGTACTTTTGGGTTGTCCTCAAATTTTTCCATGCTTGAAATTTTACGACGTATGCTGGCGTATGACTCACACGTTCCACTCATAAGTGGAACTCATAAGTCGAAACACGTCGAGGTAATGTTTAGGGTACCCGTGACTTATTTCTAACCTATGAGTAACGTTTTGTCAGCACGTTGCACGAACGTTGTTCACACTTCGCAACACGTTACTTGAAAGTTCCTCATACGTCGAAACACGTCAAAGTAATGTTTAGGGTACCCGTGACTTATTTATAACCTATGAGTAACGTGCTTGGGAATTATTTGTAAAGCATGTCCTACGCACAAATACATATGTAGACATGTTTGACGTCTTCATGACGACCACAGAACTTACTGAACGCGTTTCTAACTTACAGATACCGTATAATGGTGTATTGGCAGCGATTAGGGGAATTGGTATATAAAAAGGGGCTTCGCAGGAGGAACCCGTCTTTTTTTTTAGACTTCGTGGTGAGTACATGCCCATGTCATTCCGAGAGATGGAGGATACGGCAAGGCTGAGACGACAATACCGACCTGTCCTCCAACATCAACATGACCTCATCGAGTTGACACTGCACCAGTTGTGTGCAAATAGAGCCGGGAGAAGAAGACGTGAACGGAGGAGAAGGAACTGGGTCAGACCATGGATCGGGAGGCGACGCCATTACGGCATATATGACCAGCTCATGGTGGAACTCCGGAACGAGGACCATGCATCCTTCATCAACTTCCTGCGAATGCCCCCAGCGATGTTCGACGAGCTGCTAGCCTGAGTGGGCCCAAGGATAACCAAGCGGTACACCTTCTACAGGGATCCGCTTGAGCCTGGGATGAGGCTGGCACTGAGCCTGCTGCTGTTGGTGCCGTGACTGCAGTGCTGTGGAAGCGATTTAACTCGTTCAATGAAAACGATTTCAATTGCCGAGCACCAGCGTCCAAAAACAATAGGCGAGTGACAGCCATTTATAAAAAGTGAAGTTGCAGCCTATGAATAGAAAACCTCACGTAAATCGTCGACGATACGCTGCCACGCTATGCATATGTTAGACTATCGTTGGGCATAGGTTGTGGACACCTATAACACGCTAATCAATCGTTGGTATAACTTATCTACAAGTTATCAAAGCGTTCTGTGTTCATTACTAGTACATTATTATGCATTTGTCCAAGTCGTTTGAATACTTTAAAAACTGAAACCAAAAAATAGTTCATCGTGGGAATGAGAAAAAAAAAATTTAGCTGAAAAGAACATCGAACAATGGTGCAAAGTAGTCTCCTATTTGTGGACGCAACGAGGATCCATCATCACCCACACCCTCCCCATCACACTCACCTACTACTACTGACATGGACCTACTACTACTACTACTACTACTACTACTACTACTACTACTATGACTGACACGCTCACCTAATACTACTGACATTGACATCTACTCAACATGGAGTCTGGAACACTGACGGGTTCCTCTTGTGAAGCCCATTTGTATATACCAATTCCCCTAAACGCTGCCAAATCGCCATTATACGGTAGATGTAAGTTAGAAACACATTCAGCAAGTTCTGTGGTCGTCCGGAAGATGTCAATCAAATTTGTCTACATACGACAATGTGCGTTTGAGATACGTTACACATAGGTTCAAAGCACGCTACTCATAGGTTCAAAGCACGCTACTCATAGGTTCAAAGCACATTACTCATAGGTTAAAAATTAAGTTTCGGGTACGCTAAACATTACCTCGACGTGTTTCGACTTATGAGTAACTTACAAATAACGTGTGTCCGAAGTGTGTCAACGATCGCGGAGCGTGCCGAGAACTTATGCCAGCGTATGCGGAACTTGTGAGCCATACATCGAGTACGTCGTAACATTTTCAGCATGCTTGAAATTTCACGACGTACTAGACGTACCACGGAATATGATAGAGTACTTCATTGTTTTTCAGCGTGCTCCTAACGTATACACAACTTACCCATACCCTATTCGACGTGTACCGGCGTTTTAGACGCATTTTTCAGAAGTTGGCATACGCTTGCTAAATCATCAAGGTCTGACTGCGATGTTGACACTTCCAATTTCCAGGCGGTTATGATTTAAATCGGCGTGCGGAAGATTTTTAACAGAGAACGCCACGAGTTCGTCAGCGATACATGCAGCGCGATATGCCTAAGTTAAACTATCGTTGGGCATAGGTTGTGAACGCCGACAACAGGCTAAACATTCGTTGGTATAAGTTATCGACAAGACAACGAAACGTTCTGTGCCCGTTACTAATATGTTCTGCATACGACCAACACGTTATGAATACGACCAAAACTTAAAAAAATAAACCTCAAAACTTCAACGTACGCCAACGTTTTACATACATTTTTATACGTTGCCATTTCTGGCTAAAATGTCAAGGTGTGACAGCGCCTTTAGGTGGGGAATGACCTCAAGATTATGCATAAAAAAAATATTGTCATCCTAGCTCTCAAAGTTTGGGCGGTCATATTATTTTTATGTCAAAATTCGCAATTTTCTAAGTTTTTGACCTTGCGACGAAAATGAAAAATTGGACAATGAAAAGTTTTAGATATTTCATTTTGCTATTCAAATACCGAAGAACCCATTCCATTCAGTCAATTCCCTCAGAGCAGATAGATTTTTAATCCGACTACCCCCTAAAAATGGCTATTTTTTGGGCATGGCTCCACCCACAATCGCCGTAGCACGCCCTCATCCAGGAAAACACAACTAGACATTGATATCGAACACATAACCAAGTTTCATCAAGATCGGATCAAAGTCCACAGAGTTATGCTCTGGACAGACAGACACACAGACAAGCCGGTAGGCAAACATAGGTAGTCGACTACCCAATAGAACCTGACGCGATGGGCCCGTTGGATGGGGAATGACCTGAGGATTAAGCACAAGAAAATTCATGATAGGGTTAATGCTTCAAGGGTTAATGCTGCAGATTGTTTTTTCGTTAAAATACCCCCACATTGAGAGGTTTTTCTGCCGTTGCTGGACAATGGAGGGGACCATAGCAACGGTTCTTTCTCACACATAACTAGGACATACCATGAACATACCATACCAGTTTCATGTATATCTGACTCATAGTCTCTGAGATATAACGAACTTCGTTTTTTTATTGTTTTCGACCAGGGTTCATTCAAAGTCTATCTTCTCTGACAGTTTTCATAGGATCTGGCTGGAAATTTTTGACATTATGGCTGAATGTACTGCCCACAGTCGCTCGTGGCCCGATTTTTGATTTTCGAAAAAATAAATTTTTTATGATCTTTCAAAAATTTCAAAGTCCCTTTGCTCGGCAACGGTGGTGTCCATAGTAACGGTTCTCATTTGCACACAACTAGGTCATGGTATGAACCTACCAACCAAGTTTCATTGAAATTGCCATTGTATTAACGGAGCACTGGACCGAACAGAGGGACAGACAGACAGAGGGATAGCCAGACAGACAGATAAACATATCGACGGAAATACTGATAATAAGGGTAGGAAAAAAAACCTCAAATATATATATATATATATATATATATATATATATATATATATATATATATATATATCTTCGACTGGATCGACTCCCCAACATAACGAATATAGTGGTCACTGGCTGGCGCTCGTGAACCAATACAAGGATTTTTAAAGTAATTTTTTTATCATTGAGAGATATGACCAAGAAATGACGCACTGTATTTCTTTCCTGTATCCTTGGACACACATATAACACAATATTTCAAAATAAATTGTGGACGGATTATGGCAGAACTTGGTGGATGAGTTGGTTAGATGACGAGAACGAGCCGATTCGATTTGGGTTCAAGTCCAGATCCAGATCCAGTTTATCATTGTGATTGGGTACAAAATGTAAACTGTTCAGCCTGGCGCAAGTATGTGCTCTACCGAGTGCTGTTGTAGTTGTCCATGTTATTGAAATTTGACGTCCACTGGAAATTCAAGAACCGAAGACCTTTGGAATAATGACTTTCTGGATGAGGAGGAGGAGGAGGAGGAGGAGGAGGAGATTGGGACCAGACTCTGTGAATAGCGTTTGTGCTGCTTAATCAGTCTCCTTGGCTGTTGGACACAATCCTGGACGAGTGACCACTCCGCCACAGTATACCAGCATGCTGGCACTCATTTTGCCAACCTCGGAAGGATGACAGGCCTAGTTAACCCCACCTGGTATGAATTCAACTGCTGAGCGGGATTTGAACTCAGGACCCGAGGATCCAAAGCCCACCACCCTAACCATTCAGCCAACAGCAGGCATGGATGGGGCTGCCTATCTACTGGAGTACATATCATTGCATCAAACTCTTCTCCGATTGTCATTCAATTTATGGATAGCATTTGGCGCGAAATATTGTGTCAAACGACATCATAGGGTATGTCGAACAAAAATTCGAATTCCTGAAAGATCTCAACTAAAACTAAAATGGCACTCGGTAGAGCGCATACGTCTGCCAGGCTGAACTGTTTACATTTTGTTATCCCACCAATAGGTCCGATCTGAATCAGCACCTTGACCAAAATTGAATTGGCTTGTTCATGTTGCCCAACCAACTCATCCACCTACTTTTGTCATAACCCATCCATAACTTTTTTAGATATCTTGCTACATATTGTTTTTGGTTCTATCTCTCAAAGGTGACGAATCAGTTAAAAAATTCTAGTGGCCGGATCGGGATCATCACTGAAATCTAGTCAATTCATCCTTATCACACACCCATCTTGTCCACCAAATTTCATCCGAATTCATCCCCCACAACGTTTTGAGATATCCTGCTCACAGACAGACAGGTGTGAAAACATAACCTCCGTCCACCTTTGGTTGTGGTGGTGGTAACAATTGTGTTGTGGTTGTGATGGGTCTTGCATCATCTTGTGACCTTTCAGTGAAACACGTTTATCTTACGAAATGTAAATTGACGGGACGTTTGTCCAAATTACTCGAGCGATGAAACTTTCAATATCCTTAGACAGTACATTTTAGTTTGCATGACCAGGCAACATTTCAGAATTCCTTTTCCATTTAAATTTGTCATCAATCACTATCCCCTAATACTTGTATTCACAAATGTGTTCTACACCATGATCATGGATAATTAATGGGTCATAGCCTCGTATTGAGCAGTGAAAATGAAAAATCATTTCCTTTGTCTTATTGACATTAAGAACCAAATTAGTGCGTGCCCGTACGTGCAAAAAAAATAAAAACTTTCAAAGCGCGTGCCAGAAACAACAACCACACAGGCCGTTCCTTCGCTCTCACGTGGCCGTACGTGCAAAAAAAAAAAAACTTTCAAACCGCTTGCCAGAAACAACAACCACACAGGCCGTTCCTTCGCTCTCGCGTGCCCGTACATGCATGGCCGTATGTGCGTGCCCGTACGTGCGTGGCCATACGTGCAAAAAAAAACAAACTTTCAAACAACCACACAGGCCGTTCCTTCACTCTCGTAAACGACGACTGGATTGGGCCATTGTGTTTATCTATAAATACGCATAAGAAATCGAGAAATTCTTAGAATACAGTAAGTCATCACTATCCGGAAGTCCGTACGTTGTAACGCGTAATGGGGAACGCACTCTAACTTGGCCATAACTTGGGAACCACTTGTCCAATTAATTTCAAACCTTTTGAAAGCAAACAAACAGAGATTGCTGGAATTATAGATAGATAGAAGATAGATACTGTGGGTGCAAAACACCAAGCAACTTGTCCTGTCATTGTTAACTAAATGGCGCCCTTTCCCCATCGGCCATGCCGACGCAGCAACGTGTCCTGTCATTGCTTTGATAAATAAATGGCCATAAATTGGGAACCACTTGTCCGATTAATATCAAACCTTGAAAAGGCACATACTCAGGTCCCCAGCAATATACCTGGCAAGTTTCAATTAGATCGGACCAGTGGTTGTCGAGAAACAGCGGTCACACGCGCACGCGCACGCACACGCACACGCACACGCACTTCTGGAATTATAGATATATAATGACGGTAACACCAGTTTACAAACTTATGAACTTCATTCACATAATCACATGTATCATTCAGTAGTAATCTGCTAATTACTGTGTCATCTGAATATTTAATAGCACTACAATTAGGACTTGAACTGTCACAGTCACTTGTGTCCAAAGAAAACAGAAAAGGAGAAACAACACAACCTTGTGTTGCACCGAGACTTTAAAACCTCACACTCGATACCGTATAATTGCACTTCATCCTTTGTAGTTTATCTGTAAGAAAAGTGACTCAATATTGCAAGCTTAGCTGTGACATGCAATTTCATTAACTTATCAATTAACATATGTGGTACACAATGGTATTGAAGGAAATAAGTACTGATTTCACAAAATAATTGGAGGTATCTAAATAACGGTGCAGTCTGGAGATAAACAAGCACAGCATCTTCAAACACGCCAAGATTACTCTGATATGCAAATTGAGATTGATCAAAAAATGCTTACATGACTTATTGAAATCCTATTCCTAATCGACATCAATGGCCCCATCCTATTTCTAATCTTCATCAATAATGTTTGTGTCTCTGGAAAATCCTCTTTATCTCTGTGCTGATGACTCCACTTTCTGCCATGACATCCCTTGTCCTTCTGACAGATGGACAGGCAGCAGCCTCTTCCATCTCTTCAGACCTTGACACAATCACAATCTGGAATATGTCTTTTAACCCTGAGAAATCAATCTATATATCTCCCTCCTCTTTCCCTCCTCTCTCTTTCTCTCATACTGTAAACCCTCCCATCTACTTTCTCAGCTACCCTCTTGAAGAGGTTCAGTCACTCAAACTCTTGGATCTCACTCTCAGCCATCATTTATCTTGGGCATCCATAATTCAAAGTTTGTCTCCAATGCCAGTCACCAACTGGCATCCTCCATTGTGCAAAGTCTTCTCTTGGTACACCTGAACTCCATCCATTAATTGGGAGCATACTCTGTACAGAGCGTTGGTGCTGCCAAAACATTTTCCGAGGCTATTGGGCACAATCCTGGACGGGTTGCCACTCCGACGCAGGATTCTCGAATGGCACGATCATCCCAGCAAGCTGGTACTCATTTTGCTGACCTCAGAAGGATGACAGGCAAAGTTGACCCCACCTGGTATTAACTCAATGGCTGAGCAGGATTTGAACTCAGGAACCTGGGATCCCAAGCCCACCACCCCAATCATTAAGCTAACACCAGACCTGAACTCCTATCTACCCACAAAGCCTTCATTCACAGCTTTATGGAGTTCTGTCCTCCCCTTTGGTCTGGTGCCCCTGCTTTACACATTGCTCAGCTTGAGCCCATGGAAACCAAGGCCTTCAAGATCATTGGAATCTCTCACGATGATGCTGTCTATGGGCTATCACTTTGCCATCCCCGACAGATTGGTGGTCTCTGTCTTCTTCTGCCCCCTTTCTGTTCTTGCACCCTCTGCCCCCTCTGCATGTTTTGTCTCAACCCTCCTCCCCTCTCCAAGTATCTGCAGGATGCATGTGGTCCACCAGGCAACCTCCTTGCAATGAAAATATTCTTTGTTTGCTTGTTTTGTACCTATGATAGACAGTGCAAGCAACTTTATAAATATTTTTACATTGGAGGGGATACGAATTAGCTTGTATGTTAATTTGGCGTGGTCTGTGTATTCGTGTAGGTTAGACCACTTTCTGGAACCAGGAATTCATTGAAGTGAAGTTGTCCTGTTCTTTTGTATGCTGAGGGAACGGCAGAGTTGATATGGGGAAGTAGATAGGATGGAGAATTGTAATTCGTACTTGCCCTCTCTGTAAAACCAGACAAGGTAAGAGAGGGTGTCTTGATGCATCTTCGTTCGTGTTTGGGTCGATAACCCCCTCTCGCAGCCTGCACTCTGAGTGCAAGGTGTCTGGCGTGGCGCCGTCCATTAAAAAGACCCTCGGAGCTCTGCCATTAGCGCACTGCAAGGTGTCATATCATTGGTTCGGGTGATGCCAGTGGCAATACCATATCCTTCAAAACCCTGTCTACTTTCTGCCCTTTGTGCATGTGTGGAAGAATGCATGTGGTACCACAGGTTCTTTTTTGTTTCAAGTACCTTTCGTTTAACTGAGCATGCCTTTATTTATTTATCTTTATACATTGTTACGGTCTGCCTTTTCTATTGGGATTCTCATTTTCGTCGTCCTGTACTTCCTTTCAATAAACTGTTATTCCTTATGTACACGTTTTGCCGGATAACTGCCATTACCTCGCTCATGTGCCCAAAGCGTTTCAGGCTGGTCTGGTTAATCCCTGGAGGAGATATGATTTGATAAAAGGTTTGCTTTAAGAGACCGACAGGATTTGGATTCTGACCAGGAGAAACCACACAAACGGCTCAATCGTGATTCACTCTCATTCGGCCGTTCGCGAAGCACATCATTTCGCCGCAGCAGGTTCACTTTCACAGGCCTGTTGACGCAATAATATTTTTGTCCAAACAACAACGTAATTAATTGATTGGATTTCGGTCGAATAGTTGTCCTTAATGACATATCCTGCAGCAGGTTTTCACCTCTAAAATATTATCTGCTTGTGATTGGCCGTGGGAGTACCACGTGACACCCCGGTGATTGTCAGGTACAGCAGACGTGCATTCGCCTAAAAGCCGTCATTTTTTGCAGTCTGATGGACATTGGACTTGGGTTCTTCCCAGTTTTCATTGATTATCGACGCAAGCCACCAACTATTCTTGAAGTCATTTGCATCTATGCTGTGAAATGATCCTGTTGGGAATTTATGTTGCAGTGAAGAAAACATCTGGAAGTTGTGCGAATCCCTGAGAAACCGAAGCGACCAACCTGTTTCCATTGATGAGTTCTTCGTGGTGTTCATTTCAAATGATGCAAAGAGGGTAGATTGGTGGTGTTGTATCATTTTCCTTCCCTGCTTATGTGACCTGCAGTATTGGCAATAAAATTATCAGCTTCTTATGCTTTTTAGCGTGAAACGTATTCATAAATAATTCAGTTAATGTTACTATTTTGATTTACATTGTGGAAAGCTACATCTTTTTGTGTTGCAGACACCTCTCTGGATGCAGAGGAGTAGAAGAGGCAGTGACGAGTTTGTCCTCTGGGTTTGTAATTGTTTTCCGGTTATTGATTTTAGAACCACTGTTTAAATCTTTCTGAAGCTGATAATTAAGCCAGGGCTTTGGAAATTTAGTTTTGTTATCTATTCTATGTCGTGAATGCATATTTAAGTGGGATTTGAGTACTAACCTGTCTGTTGGTTGCATAATTTCAATAACATTGTGGTCTTTTATTTTTTTTTCTTTGTTTTTTTTTGTATACATAGTCAAGGCTCTTGGAAGAGCCAGAACACAGAACAGATCATAGTCCTTAGGCTATTCTGAAAAAAAAAAAATTTTCATCGCCAAGTCTGGCATATTATGTTTCTTTGTCTTATTTTGTAGGTTTGTACAGTACAAAAAATATTAGACTGGGGAACCTTCTCAAAAAGTGTCCAAACTATGAGAAAAATGGCATTTTCCAAAATGGCCGCCATAAATTTTCATGAAATTCATTTTCAAATTATCTCAACTTCTAAACCTGCTAGAAATAAAATTTAGGAATCTAAACTTAGGTTTTTGGTGTCAAGGAATCCAATTAACTACATATCAACTACATTTGCTCATTTGTTTATGAAAAAAAAAATCAAAATGGCCACCATTTTAGTGCCAAACAGGCATATTTTGAGACACATATGTCGATCCAAAGCGATTTTTAAAGATTGTGTGTAAATATATGATATTTTATATACTATTTATATATTTGCATGTATGGCGAACATAAGATGGGATGAGTGTGTCTGCCATGGGTACAGTTCTGCACCAGGGAAGGAACAAACATTCACAGAAGGAGCCTGGAGAAAACTATGTGATTCTGCAAAGCTACGAAAAGACCATGTGTATGATCAACTACGTCCGTACATTGAAGGAACTCATCCATTACCAGTCGAAGTATGCAGTATCATCCGTCACCAGCATTGCTACAAGTCCTACACATTAGAGAAGGGGATTTTGATAGTCGAAAGGAAAAGAGCTGCCGATGCGACTACCACAGATGATGGCCAATGATGCTCGCCGCAAAAAGACTCACACGCTCTTCCGCACCCCATACAGACTTAGATAAATGCATTATTTGTCAACAACAATTCGTGAAAGACACACAAGATCGTCGCAAACTACACCCAGCAAAACCATTCACACTTCAGACTACAGTAGAGAAGTTGAGATAAGCTGCCCAAACAAAAGGAGACACGCAGATTCTGTATCAGTTAGGTGGTGGTGTGCGTGGTGGTAATGATGCGATTGCTGATGATGTTCTAAAACATGACTCCTGTTATAACAAGTACATCAAAGTTGTCAGGAATCAAGTGACGAATCTGTTTACAAGTGGTTCTGGTGAAGCTACTGGATCATTTCATGACAATGTTTCTTTGATACAGAAGAATGTAGTTGAAGATGTGGTCGTGTGGGACATGGGTACAGTGCGCAGTTTGTACGCTGCATCTCTCAAACACCAAGTTGATTCAGATCAACATCCAAACTTGATCAAACACCTTAAGGAAAAGCTAGTGAAGCACTTCAGAGATCAACTGGTTTTCCATAACTAGCCCCAGAAGAATGCGCCACAACTTCTCTTCAATTCTGGGCTTGATGTCGGAAAATTAGTGCACGATTTCCGAGCAGTGACAACGGTGTTACAAGAAGAACAATTCGAGAAGGAAATCACTTCATCAACAAGTGATGTCCCAACACACATGCACGATGCCTTCATGCTAGCTTTGCAAATTCATCGTGAACTAAAGAATATGGTGAAAACAGAATGGCCACCAACACCAGACGACTGTACACGTGCCAAAGCAAAGTCCATGACGTCACCTGTACTCTTTAATACGATATCCTGGATCTTGTCCGGTCGTGGCGAATATACAGAAGAGTACACTGATGTTGATGAAACCCATGAGACGAAAGTTATGTCCATATGCCAGGACATTCTGTATGCTGCTAGGAATGGCCGTGTGCTAACTCCAAAACATGTGGCTCTCGCAATGGCAATCCGCAGAGTCACTGGTAGAACAGACCTTGTAACTATGCTCAATGGCTATGGCCACACAGTTTCTTCGAGTAAACTGCAGGAGATCGAAACAGCTATTGGTGAACTTCGTCAGCATGATGGAGAAGAGAAACGACCTGCGAGTATTGTAAAAAATGTTGCAGTGTCTTTTGTATTTGACAACAATGACTTCAGTGAAGAGACACCGTCCGGTCACGGCACAACTCATTGTACCAACGGAATCATCTTCCAAGCCAGAGTTCTTGTGGCCAAGTCTGAACCGAAGAGCCAAGGTCAAAATAGCACAGGGGTTGAGAGGCCAACACACATAAAAAAACCAAGGTCCTTACCATTTGTTGAGAGGGCCCTACTTGATTACCCATGTGCACCTCGATGTGGGCCAGACCGTGTCGTTGATGCAGCTACCATTGTTACAACTGCCACCATGTCGCTTGACGGGACACATGACTTGGATATGGCATGGCTGACGTCGTAGGTGTACTCCACTACAGCATCAAGTCTGGGAACCAACCAGTCCCCAAGCAGTATAAGAAAGCTCTACGATGTGGACCCTACAAGGAGGAGCTCCTCACGTTCCTGCTGAAGACGTGGACAGATGATTGAGATGGTGAATTTGTTACACTGCTAGCAAACAGAACAGTGTACGTTACATCGGGCAAGACATGCGTCCGCTTAGCCAGAAGTGATGCAGGATGTAATGCTAGCGTGCCACAAGATGACCTCACGTGTGACCATGAAGACGCCGACACCCGTCTTCTCCTGCATGCGAAACATGCCAGCTAAGAGAGCGGTAAACCAATCCTGATGAGGTCACCTGATACAGATGTCTTCGTGCTATCGGTTTTCCTCTGTTCCAAAGAACAACTCCACTGCTCTTCAGGTCAGGTCAGGTATGGGAGCATGTGCCAGAACAGCGCGTCGCTGCGTCCACTTTCCGCCGGTACTCCAGGGGCCTCCGTCTGGCCATTCCCCAGGCAGATGCCAGGCCTATCCCCATCTCCTTGAGATGATGGTCAACCTGCTGCAACCATGAGGCACGTGGTCGGCCCACTGGCCTCCTCCACTCATGAGACTCCCTCGCTGAGAGAATCTGGTAAGCAGGATCAGCGTCAGGAAAATGAGCCACATGTCCATACAGCCGCAACTGACGCTCACGGACTATGCAGGTAACAAATCTCATCCGAGTCTCTCTCAGCAACCGCTCGTTGGATACAAAATCCGACCAGCGATAGCCAAGGATTCTCCGAAGAGACCTGGTACCAAAGGAATTAAGTCTCCGTCTCAGATCCTTGGTCAGAGTCCAAGTCTCGCACCCATAGAGCAAGACTGGAAGTACCAAGGACCTGAAGACTCGGACTTTCGTCCTCCCGCACAGGTACCGGCAGCGCCACACCCCATGATCCAGTGAATTCATGACTCCCCAGGCCTGACCCAGACGTCTATTGACCTCTGACTCGCAGCCAGCAGAGACATGAATATCACTGCCAAGGTAAGTGAATCTCTCCACGACCTCAACATCCTCACCACAGACAGGACAGCAGCATCCCAGATGTCACCGAAAGCCTGGATCTTAGTTTTGACCCAAGAAACCCGTAATCCCAGAGGCTCCGTCTCCTCATTCAGCACCTCGAGGGCCCCCAAAAGGATGTCTAAAGTCTCTGCAAAGATGACTGCATCGTCTGCAAAATCAAGGTCCGAGATCTTGACATTCCCAAACGATGCACCGCAACTTGATCTCTCCGACATCCTCCCTAAAATCCAGTCCATACAAGTGCTGAAAAGTGTGGGGGCAAGTACACATCCCTGACGAACTCTAGTAACAACTGGAAATAAGTCAGAGATGGTACCACCACACATTACAGCACTCTCAGTACCAGAGTCGAGTTCAGACATCAGATCGATCAGTTTTGGTGGCACCCCACGAAGACCAAGAATCCTCTAGAGGACATCCCGATTCACTGAATCGAACACTTTACAAAGATCAACATAGGCTGCAAGCAGCCCCTGCCGAAACTCTCGCCTGCGTTCGGTGAGGACACGAAGTGCAAGGATACGGTCAATCGTTGACCTCTTTGGTGTAAAGCCTGACTGCTCTGGACGCTGGTGCTCAAGCAGATTGTGGCGAACCCTATCGAGAATTATCCGAGCAAAGACCTTGCCCGGCACTGAGAGCAGCGTCACCCCTCGGTAGTTGTTGCAGTCTTGGCGATCACCCTTCCCTTTCCAGAGAGGGACAACAAGGCCCCTCTTCCAGTCAGTTGGGATGATGCCTGTGTTCCAGGCAGAGCACAAAACTGCATGCAACGACATCAAAATGTCGTTGCAATCATCATCAAATGATTGCAATGGACCATTGTCGGACCATCAAAATGCAAGTGCAGCATTTCCACCAGCCTTGAGAAGTTCGGCATGGATGCCACAGATCCCTGGAGCTTTGCCCCGTTTCAACTGGTTCACCGCAGCCCGTGTTTCCACAAGCGAAGGTGGACCACAGTTGATTTGAAGGTCAGCAACAGGGATTGTAACACCCTTGACGTCCAACTCGACAGCTGGGGGATCAGCCTGGTACAACCGCTCAAAGTAACCGGCCCAGCGGGCTTCACTTCAGACTCCTCTGTCAAGAGCCTACCACTCTCTGCTCGAACTGCAGTGCTCCGAGGGATGGGCTTGGATGAACGTAATGTGCGAATTCCCCTGTAAGCGGTACGAGAATCACCTGTC
This sequence comes from Eptatretus burgeri, assembly GCF_056783735.1. Classification (NCBI taxonomy): domain Eukaryota; kingdom Metazoa; phylum Chordata; class Myxini; order Myxiniformes; family Myxinidae; genus Eptatretus; species Eptatretus burgeri. Next base: position 7,742,427 of record NC_140974.1, read on the forward strand.
CACAGCTGATGCTCTACCCCCTCACAGATTCCTCGCACATAGGCCTCCTTGTCCACCCTCAGTGCACATACAGTTTTACGCCTCAGCTCCCTGAACAGCTCAGCTCTGCCATTCAGCCTGGCCCTGCGACTCTGGTCAATGGTATCCAGTGTCCCTCGAGAGACAAAATTATTCTTTGCCCTGGGGTGAGTTCCAAGACATCCACCGGCAACATCAAGGACGGTGGTCTTGAAGGCACTCCACAACTCTTCAGGACCCCCCAAAGCACCCAGACCCCCCAAGTGTCCACGCAGCCTGTTCGCAAACTCCTCAGCTACTCTCTCATCCCTGAGCTTGGCAACATCCAGCCTAGGCTGGGATGGTACCATTCTCCAGGATTTAAGGTGCAGCTTTAGAGTTGCTACAACAAGCCTGTGGTCAGTATTGAGGAACTGAGCACTCCGGTAGACCCTGCAGTTCTGGATCAGCCTCCAACGACCATCAATGAGGACATGGTCAATCTCCTTTGCCACACCGCCAGCGTTGGAATACCAAGTCCAGCGATGAGCTTCTGGGCGCTGAAACCATGAACCAGCCACCCTAAGTCCATGACTTCTTGCAAAGTCAAGGAACTTAGTGCTATTCTGGTTCATAGTTCCTGACCCATGGGGACCAACACACACCTCATAACCATCCCTATCAGTTCCAGTCGATGCATTGAAATCCCCCAAGACTAGAAGTGTATCTCGTCTGGGGCACTGATCAACCACAGACTCGAGTGTGGCGTAGAATGCATCCTTCACGGTGAGATCACTCGCCTCAGTCGGAGCATAAACAGAGACCAGGGAAATGACACCTAAGGAGTGACGAATCCTTAATCTCATAATACACTCGTTGACCGGTGTTACCTCAATTATCATTGGGGTCAGCTTATTGGACACAGCTACAGCAACTCCTTGGGTATGGTAACCATCAGAGCGACCAGACCAATAGTAGGTGTAACCACCCACCATTATCTCGCCGCAATCCGGTCTCCGAACCTCAGAGAGAGCTGCAATCCCGATGTCCAAACGCTTGAGCTCAGATGATAACAGAGACAGGTGATCATCCTCTCTTAGGGATAGGACATTCCAGGCACCCACCCGAAGGGACCGCCTCAGGTTAACCCAAGGAGACCGCCGTCTGGTGGACGACACCTCAGCACCACTCCGACACACTCTCCCGCAATCTGACCCAGGGATGTTACCCCATGGTTTCCCTCCGATCAAAGATTGGGGGTCCCGAAGGCTTTGCCCCAATCCCGTCATCCGGTGAGCTACCCTGCGAAGGGAAGCTGCACAGGAGGTACTCCCACGGAGTGGGTTTTCAGATTTTTTTGCGTTTTTACGTTTTGCGGAGTGAAGGGTTTTACGGTGGCCGGAGTGCAAATCCTGCCACCAACCTCCTAATAAGAAGTAACCCAACTGCAGGAGGACGTCCGCAGACACAGTTGGGCACTAGATATGGATGGCCGTTGGCTCACAAGGAGCTCCTCCGCCCTTTGACATGTTTTGTTTTTAATCCTGCTGGGTGTCCATATCCAAACACCCCCCTCACCAGAAAACCTGGTGGGGGAGACGGTTTAGTCGCCGACAACCCGACCATGGAACAGGTTAGTACAGGTTTACATGGTACCTGTAGCAGGTCACAGATCGAACCTGACCTGACAGGCATATTCTGACCTGACCTGACAGGCAGACCTGCTCTTCAGAATACAGAAGAACAAGGCGTGGTCATACATCAATGTGACGAGTATTGCTGAAAATCTAGGTCCTGATGTATGTGCTGGTCTACCTGGAATGCATGCATTCAGTGGATGTGATTCCACAAGTAGATTCGCTGGACATGGAAAGAAATCATCACTGAACCTTCTGGAAGGAAATGACCAATTCTGCCAGGCCATGAAGACACTTGGAGAGAACTTTGATCCAGATGATGAAACACTGAAGCAGACAGAGAGGGCGATATGTCACCTGTACCATTCATCGCAACGTAACAACACAAACTATGTACGCAGTGAAAAATGGAATAGACACATAACAGATATCACCAAGCTACCTCCATGCCATGACAGCGCAATTATGCATATCCGCCGAGTGAACTATCAGACTGCTATCTGGAAGAGAAGCATGGAAAGAGAAATGGAAGCCCCTTTCCCGCATGGCCACGGTTGGGCTGTACACAGAGGCGACATATCCATTGTTTGGATGTCCCAACCACGTGCACCTAGTAAAGTGCTGGATCTCGTCAAGTGTTCTTGCAAATCTTCCACTCCGTGCAGCACGAAGAGATGTCGATGTAGACAACAGGGATGTGCGTGTATGGTAGTATGCATGTGTAGCGACGACTGCTGCAACACAGAAGATGTTGCCACAAGTGACGACAGTGACATTGAATGAATGCATTATTTAGACATTGGAAGAATGCATGTACATATACTACAGAACACTTACGCTAAATGAGTGCATGCTCCGGTACACAGATGATTTTGTATGATTACCTGCCGGTGGGCTAGTGTATATATGATTGCGAGTTATTTGTTCTGTAATGTATAATAAATACTTTTTGTTGAATTCGTCTTAGTCATATTTACATAAAACATTCAAGAAAACAATTAGTGATTGTAACAGCATTTATACAATATGGAATATGCCAATCTGGAACTTAACGGCAATACGAAAATGAATACAAACAGCATTGTATCACTATCCCAGAATATCCATTATGAAATGGTATTTGGCATTTAAATGCCCCCATTTTGACTTATTTGACAAAAAGAAATGAATGTAATTGGATTCCTTGACCCCAAAAACCTAAGTTTAGAGAACTAAATTTTATTTCTTGGATGTTTAGAAGTTGAGATAACTTAAAAATTAATTTCGTGAATATTTATGGCGGCCATTTTGGAAAATGCCATTTTGCTCATAGTTTGGACACTTTTTGAGAAGGTTCCCCAGTCTAATGTTTTTTTCTACTATATAAACCTACAAAATGAGATCAAGAAACCTAATATGCCAGACTTAGCCACGAAAACTCATTTTAAGCCTCTCCTGAAAAATAGCCGAAGGACTATCAGGACTTCTGGTCTGACCAAGGAGAGGGTATAATCCCAACAAAACAGATTGTTGGTATCTGAAGGATAGAGCTTTGGAGACTAATTATGGCCACACTTTTTGAAAACAAAACGGGGTGATATTGGAATCGGGCTCGTCTGTCCGTCCGTCATGCCATCTGATCAACGGTTGGGCAGAAATTCACCAAACTTGGCAGTTATGACCACCACATGGCACGCATTTACAATAGCAATATCATTCCCCCCCCCCCTTCCACCGCCCCTCCTCCTACAATTACGGTAACATTTTGAAACATTTAAAAATAAAACTTTATATGTGCAATCAGCATTGGGGGACGCATGAAATATGTAATGATTCTTGGATTTGACCCAGATTCATGCCATAGGGGGTAGAGGACTTGAGGTCACAGAGGTCAAAACGGAAAAAAATGAAAAAAAATAAAAATTTGATATCAGGTCATTCCTGGTGGAACTTTTTGCCATCTTTCAATGTTGCTTGAGGTGGGGAGCGTGGCGATTTGCAATGGCGCACCGTCGACTTCTCTCCAGTTAATATTTGTTCTCGTCATGAATGAGACATGCAAAATCGACAAGTATATGTTTTAAACCTCATTGTGTGTCTTTTCACTCTTTCGTTCCATTTGTTGTGTGCTTTTGGGAGTGACATTCAAGTACAAGTGGAGATTGTTTGTGATGATGCCATTGTTGCTTTCAGGATTACCACGTCATTCTGTTACACGTAGCCCAAGATCAGAGTCTGGTCTATGACCTCGACACAACCCTGCCCTTTCCTTGCTCTTTGGAGATATATGTGCAGGATGCTTTGCGTGCAGACGAGATGCTGCGCCAGTGTTATCGGAGGTAAAGGGATGTGGACAAGGATGGATGAGGGGGGGGGGCGGAGGTCGATGTGCACTATTGTTGAATGCAAATGTTGTATAAAATATTTGCATGCATTTATGAAGAAATTTAGATCAATTATATTTTAGCAATTATATGGGTTTTACAGATGTTTCTTTTTTTTAAATCTGTGTGTGTGTGTGTGTGTGTGTGTGTGTGTGTGTGTGTGTGTGTGTGTGTGTGTGTGTGTGTGTGTGTGGTTTTTTTTTCATCAGTATCAATTTTACAGTTATTTATCCCAACGGCAATAATTATTATCTGTTAGTTGTCATATGCACAGGTGAGGAGTTAGGAGAGGGGGTCGGTGGGGGTGAAGGACAGGTGTAGATTTAGGAATATACAATTTCATAAATATATGTGGAACTTGAGGGGGAGCACTCGGTAGAGTGCAAAACCTCCGCCGCCAATAGTGCTGGGTCACTTAAGTGAACCTGATGTCCTATTCATTGTAGGTCAAAACGGATCAGACTCTACTGAACTACGATTGAATAAACTCAACTTGATCGAAGCGCATGTAGAAATGCCAAAAAAAAATTCGAAATTTTTTTGAAAAAAAGTTGCAAAAATTTTTTTTTTCTCTAACAAATTTATTTAATTTTGGTTGGAAATCACTGAAAACATGCAGAAATGCAAAAACAAAAATTCAAATATTTTTTCAAAATGGCCACAATAGCGGCCATATTGGACATTGGACCAAGTCCAAAATGTAATGGCATGATCTTTGGACCATACCTTATCCCCCCACCAAGTTTCGTCGAAATCCGTCCAGGAGTTTTTCCGTAATACTGTTCACAAACAAACAAACAAACAAACAGACAGGGGTGAAAACAGTAACCTCCGTCCATCTTCGATGGCGGAGGTTAAAAATTATGGGCCCAGAGCAGGAATAAAACTCAGGTCCTCTGGCAAACCGTACCAGTGCTCTGCCATCTGAGCTACCTGGGTGACTCACTAGCTGAGCAACGCAATTCTTCCACATATACAAGTGCCACTCTCCCCCCCCCCCCACGCCCCCACGCTGCCACTGCTTCTGAATATACAATTGATAAAAAATGAAGGAATCTGTATAATGAAGCTACTTTGTGTTAATTTCAGTCACTCCTCAAACCCCTTTTTGGTGCATTCATGGCCACAGCTGGGTATAGATTTTCTGTGTTTCTGTGAACTCATGTGTCTTGCTCTGGAGGCCTGTCGGATTTGTACCTCATGTCATTTGTGTGTGGTTTTTTTTTTGTAAAATAAAACTGCATTATGAATTATTATATAAATTAATCATCCCATAATTTTATTGCTGAATGTTGCGTGAGATTGCCATCTTGTTTGCAGTGGTGTCAGCCCAGAAATGCCGATAAGATTTAGCTGTGAAGATCATCTTCCCGCCAACTAAGTTTGAATTCAGTCAATCAGGCTATTTCAGTTATTTTGGGGGTAATATAACCAGTATGACTGTGGCCCGCCAATACTCAGTCATGTTACGATACAGTATACTGTTACGGTTGTGGGGGAAGATGAAGGGATTTCATAGGAGAGATAGGATTGTATCGAGTTGTTTGGTCCGTGGACGTGTAGGAGACATCTCAATGTGAGCTTAAGTGTTACTTGCCACCACACCGGTGGGGGGGGGGGTGGTGGTTCCGTGTTCATCAGATTGAGATTAGGGATAATTGCTCCAATATGTGATTGCCCCCAGTGAACTTTCCCTACATTTTGTATTCTGAGTTCAGCAATAAAGGCGGGGAACACGTTCCTAAAACAACTACAAGCGAGTAGAGGCCCCACGTTCCCGGGCTCCGTGCGAGCAGGCCATGCCCCGGAGGAGGAGTTTGGTTTGGCGTGACGTCGAAGAAGAAGAGTAGGAGAGGCGGAGTAAGAACCGAGGAAGGAATGGCTAGGTCGGCAGGAAGGATAAAGGAACGCTGGAGTGGTGAGGAGGACGACGTTACTGAGAGGGCACTGAGGATCTCACTTTTGCTCACAGCACGAAGAAGGCTGCACGATTCTCATGTTTGTGCTGAGGAATTGACCCGCGTGCTGAGCAAGACGCCTTGCTTTTGGCCCTTGGTTGGGGAGTGAGGGACTCACCCGGAGCCTTGTGTATGTCACCAAGAGGGATGGCACCATTCTAAAAAGCAGCAGGTCAGGGAGGACGATCGACGCACGAAGAGATTGCCTGGCGGTTGGTGAGCTGGGGTGAATACCCCTCATAAATACCTCACGTACGTTACCGCTGTGGGAGTGGAACTTTGCGCCACTTTCTTGGGCGCGTCGACGATGCGCCTCGATTCCACGTTCCATAAAGCCTGTCACATTTGACTCGGCGGCCGTAGGGTTAGGGTGGTCCAAACTGTTACAGTAAAAATTGATGTTGGTCAAATGATTTCTCCACATACCTTATTTTGGTCCACTCGGGTTAACTTACACATGTGTGGAATTTGAGCTGGATTTGTGGATATTTAGAGGTCACCCCAAGTATGTCCCTATAATATTGTTGCGAACTCGCGCCCGCCGGCGTGCAAACGGCCATCGTGACTCGAATCACGGCACGTCGCCCACCGGACGGACAATTCTGTCGTGACCCTCTTGGAACAACGCCGGGAGCTAGTCACGGGTGGGGGGTTTAACCCCACCACGACCGTGCCAATTACCCACCCGCGCAGGATAGGGTTGCTCGCCAAATTCGATCTACCAAAGTACCTGCGCGAATGGTCGACCGGGCGATCGTACCTCGCCGCAGGTCGACTCCGGACACGAGCCGCTTGGGCGGCCCGTTCGGTACTATCGGGATAACCGAGCGGTGTTATCGTCGACCTGGACGGTTCAGATTAATTACCGGGATCTTGCACCCGCTACGAACCCTTTACGTGAAGCAGGATGGAGAGTCAATGGAGAAAAGACAAAGCGAAACGGGCACAGTTCAACAAGTAAGCATTTTATTTCCCGGCACACGGAGAGCACATATATACAGCCATACAGAAAAAGCAAATGCAAGAAGAAAAGCAGTTAAAACCGACTACGCGCACACACGGCAACACATACAGTTTTACTTCACAGACGGTGCCAACACACATTTACACAAAAACCCCAAAGAAAAGAAAGAAGCCACTCTCACAGACAAGGAAGCAGACAGGCCTGTAGGCCAAATGTGCACGTGACCTGGAGGAGCGGCCAGGTCCGCGAGACCGGGGAGGTCTTACCCGCGTCCTCGTGACGCGTTGGCAGGCAAGCCGCAAATGTGGCCGCGCCGCTGTGCTCCTTGGCGGGTGTCGTTGGCACAACGTTTGGGGTGGGAATGGGGCCCCCCTTTGCACTATCTCAGCGCGGGGGAAAAGGGGGGAATTGTTGATGCCCTGGAGGAGGGGAGTGGCTGGCTGGCTTGGGTCCCGCAACGAGACGAGCGATCCCCCACACCGCAACCTCGTCGCCGACCGCCGTCCTTCCTGCCTCGGACCCGAGCTCCCTTGCTTGCAGTTCCACCGCGCGCACTCGACTCCACTCCGCCAACGCACGCTCCTTGTCCCCCAGGAGCAACCTCTCGACGACACTCTCCAGCATCTCCAAAACTCCGGAACGTGTGAGTCATACAACTTGCATACGTTGAAAAATTTCAAGCATGGAAGATTTGTCGAACACCTCGGCATACTACGACGCATGCCGGCGTACAAAGACGTATGCCAGCGTACTACGATGTATGCCAGCGTGCTCTTAACGTGTACAAACTTACCCATAACGTATTCGACGTGTGCCAGCGTTCTAGCCAAATTTTGCATACGTCAGGCATACGCTGGCTAAATCGTCAAGGTGTGACAGGGCCTTTAGGTAACCGTTGACCGTATTGCTGTCCTTGTCACTGGAAACAGCCAGGAGAAACTTCTGGGAATTCCGTAGATTGATAGAGGTACTGTGGAGTCTCAGGCGAAGGCTTGTGTTGATGCAATTCAAAAATGGAACCTCATGACCCAAATCAAAGGACTTATATTTGATACAACAGCCAGCAACACTGGGTTTCACAGAGGCATGTGCATCAAGATCGAATAAGCTCTTGGAACTGAACTGGTCTGGATTGCATGCCGTCACCATATCATGGAAATGATGCTGTCCTATGTCTTCTCCTGTATTTTTGGCCCATCTAGAGGTCCAGAAAGCAAACTCTTTAAGCGATTTCAGAAAGAATGGCCATCAATAAATCAAGGTGCTTTTGCTGCAGCAACCGATGAGCTCTTTCAAGATACAGTTTTGTGCAGATTGCGGCAAGATATGCTGGATTATTTACCACGTGTCCTCAATGCGCAGCAACCAAGGGATGATTATCAAGAATTCTTGCGCTTGTCCCTCTGGTTCCTTGGCGGAGCAGGTGAGAATGTATCATTTCGAGCTCCATCTCACTGTCGTCCTTGCCACCGAACCTGGCACCACAACAATACTACTGAATTTCAAATACCTTGTCACTGATCATTGCAAACGTGCATTTGGGGTCAAACCTGATGTTCATTATGCGCTTTTGAGTGCCCGACTGGGCATCCAAAACCCGACCGTTTATAAAATTTGGGTGCCCGACACTAAGATTAGGTGCCCTGGGCACCTGGACACCCGTTAATGTCGAGCCCCAATTTCGACATGGTGGAAATAGCGCCGCCTTTGGTGGTTGACGGTATTACAAGTCGTATTCCTTTATCATCTTCATAATGTAGTTGAACCTTCTCAAAATTATGATGTGGAGTATGATATGTTGTAATCAATAAAATTTATTTTAAGAAAATGACAAAAAAGGCAACTCCAGTCCTCTGGGTGGAAGTGCCTGCTGCTGTCTATAATAATACTGATAATAAAGCAGATTGTTCGACTTCTCTTCTCTGTGTTGGGCTCTGCAGGATGTTTCGGGTGGTACGAGCAGATGCATACTTGGCTCACTTTGCATCTGATCGTTCACACATGAAAACTCCTGCTGGTGATTGGATACATATCCCTCCATCGTACCCATGCATACACACTGCTGGTAAGCTGCATCCTTTACTTCCCACCACTTTATTTGGTTCTTAACTCTCACCTTTGTATTGGTTCTTAACAGATGTTCTTTATTGTCCTTCTGCAAGGTTGAGGCTCATGACTTATCTGTATTTTCTTTTTTTTTGTCGTGCTCCATTGGGCCAAATGTATGGGGTTTATGAATTTAAAGAATATATATATAAGTCGAATATTTTCATTGAGAATAATTGGACTTCTTTGAATCTTCGAAGCATGTGGAGCAAACTTAGAGAAATAAATTATCTTTTTTTTTTTCAAACACTTTTTAAATGTAGTCTGAGATGGTTAACAAGACATTGTGGTGTCATGGTCATAGCGTCTGCTCTGAGTCTAGGAGCTCGGCAGTTTTAACCCGAACATGGCCCAGTCATAATAAAGACTTCAAAAATCGTACATGCTGCTTCTTTGCTCGACGTTCAACATTCAGAAAGGAGAGAATACAAACGAGGAACTATAGGTTTGCATTGCAAGTGCAGGCTTGGTGGGCCGAATTGTCTCCTGAATTGAAGTTCTTTGGAATGGAGTTCATATTTTATTCATATCTGTTTTATGTTTTTTTTTTTTTTTTTTGTATACCTTGTCGAGGCTCGTATGAGAGCTAACACACAACACACATCAAGGGGGACATGAGACAGGAGCGGAGGGAGTGGGAAGGACAAAATAGTGGGGAACAGTGACATTTGGAGATCTGTAGAAGGGAGAGGGATGGGACGGGGAACATGGGGAATAGAAGATGGACATTACAGGGACTTTCAGGAAGGAAAGCAGGGAATTTGAAGGAGTTGGGCTTGGGTGGATTATCAGGGGTAGAAAAGATCGAGGATTTGGATGGGGGGATGATAAGAGGTGGTGGTGAACAGCTGTTTTGAAGGCCTGGAGTGAGGGAGTTTAGTCCAAAGGCAGGAAAAAAAGAGGAATAAAAGGGTGAAGGTGAGCATTGATTCATGATTTTGGTAGTTTTACCAGAAGAGGGTTGTTGGCAGACCTTGAGCACCCTGCGGAAATGTGGTGTGGACAAATTGCAGAGAGAGCAGGGGGGCGAGGCTGGAGAGGAGAGGGTAGAAGACAGAAAGACCACCGACCGACCTGCGGTGATTGAGTGAGAGGCCCAAAGACTCAGCCTCATTGCGGGAGATGCCAATGATCCGAAATGCCTTGGTTTCTACAGCCTGAAGCCGAGAAAGGTGGGAGGCAGTAGCACCAGCCCAGAGGGGAGAGCAGTACTCCCTCAGGCTACGGACAAAAGCTTTGTAAGTGGTCAGGAGCTCAGGTGGGCCGAGGAAGGACCTTGCACGACGGAGGATTCCCAGTCGGCGACTGGCTTTGGAGGCGAGGTTTGAAATCTGGCTTTCCCAGGAAAGGTCATGGCAGATAGTGAGACCCAGAAGCTTGAAAGAAAGGACTTCTTCCAGAGGATTGTTGAGAAAGTGGATGGGGGGGGGTGTTTTCTAAACGGTCCTTTCGAAGAGACATCGTGAGAGTGTGAGATTTGTCCGGATTGAAAGACATGTTCCACGTGTTGGACCAGTTTGTGATTTTATCCAGATCTGCAGTGAGTGAAGAAGCTGCTGCTTGCCGGTCTGAGGGATGACCGATGGTACGGCAGAGGGTGGAGTCATCAGCAAAGAGATATAGAGGATTTTCCAGAGAGTCGGAGAGATCATTGATGAAAACCAGAAAAAGAACAGGGCCCAGAACGCTACCTTGAGGAACTCCAGCCTGGACAGGAAGGGGGGATGAAAGAACTCCATTTAGGGCCACACGTTGTCTGCGAGCCATGAGTGGAGATGGCCTTGGAGTTATTGGAGTTATCTTCATAACAAGTTTATTACTCCATGCTTACATTTTATATCAATGCACTGTTTGAATGTTTTTATTTTAAAGCCCACATTTCTCAAATGATGTATCATGTTACCCACACATTGGCAACATTTCCTAAAATTGAGTGATGCTCTTTGCCTTTTCTCAGAATCTACCATGAACATTTACGATTTCATCAGCATGGATCCAGCTCGAGGCTGGGGGCACGTCTTGGATTATGAACAGTTTGTCAGGAAGTTTTAACTGACCAAAAAGCTCGAATACACCTGAGTTTTGTCAAAATTCACCAAAAAAATATGCCAACAACATTTGTTACAATTACATTTCAAACATGAGCAGGGATATGTCAACCGGCTCAATCACACCTGTCTACGACCACTTTCAAAATGCAAAACCACCTTCCTGGTGCTCAACCATTATCCAGAGGCCTCATAACCCTCCAGGCACTTGATCATCTTTCAGGCACTGACCATTGCTCAGACACCAAGCATTCATCCATATATTTGCTGAATTATCGTCGACTATCCAAGTGCCTCGACACTATTCAGACACCGATTTGCCATCCAGATACCTAAATATTGTCCAGGCAGTCGACTTTGCATGTCAAAATACCAAACCATTGTTTGACAGTCAAGCCGAGTTCGAGTCCCTAGACCAAACTGCGTCGAGGCACCACATCACCATCCATGAACGAAACCATAGTTCACAGACCAAGTTGCTGTCAAGTTGCGTTGCATATTCTAATATACTTATGTACTTAATAGATTGTCTTTCGCCAAAGTTCATTGATGATCGGACATACGGTTCATAAGTACACTACAAGAGAGATTTGTACACAAACCTAAATGGAGTGAATTGGTGCAAACGTTCACATTGATGTGAACAAGTTTACAACATTACCCACTTCAACTGCCAATGCATATTTTTCAGTGTGCTTCTTACTGAAATCTGGATATTGTTGTTAATCATGAAATATGAATGCATAATTTTGTTTGTAGAAGGAATAAATGATATTCTTTTTTTTAAATTTGTTGATCACTAAAGTTGATGCGTTGACACGTAGTTTAGTAGTAAAACTTGTTTGATGCAGGCCACACCATGTGGTCTCAAGGATTGTTGTAGTTTTCTGTCCTCTCTTAGCCACTTCTGTTTGTCTCAAATAACATATAAGGTACAGGCTACTGTATTTTTTTTTCTTTATTCAATATATTACAAAACCATATTTCCTATGTTTATTGGACATTTTCACAACAGCGGGTCAGGTAACGGTAAAGACTGTCCAATAATTTTTATCAAGCATTTATTGCCCAGTCAGTGCAGAGGCCTTATGGTGAAGTTTACTCCCGTTTTCCGCTACTCCGAAAAAATTATTGCTTCACAATATCGAAAACAGTGTCGCATGCAATCAACTTCGAAGTGTCATATTTTCCATTCCGTTATCTCTCCAAAGTGAGACTTGGCTATTCCAGAGCATCGTAGCATTATAATCATATGGCAATATGACTTGAATCATATATATATATATATATATATATATATATATATATATATATATATATATATATATATATATATATATAGTATCATTGCTTCCACTATGCAGAGATCAGTAGTTTCGTCACCTCGGACGCTCAAGGTAATTGAGAGAATCCAAAAAAAAATTGAAACATTCTTCGTTTCAATTTCTTTACCGTTACCGTTTACAGTCTTCCAGTAATTTCAGTTCGGAGTTCTAATACCAGGAGTCGCCACAAGCAGTCACGTGACCGAAAAGTTTTCTGCCGCCATTTTATGACCGAAATTAAAACGGCTAGAAGTGACAAATCGACAGTATCATAAGGTAAGCTCATATGTCACACATATTGAACTTCTTTACCGTTACCACCATATTGTTCCCCATTTCTTGGCAATTCTGTGAGCTTTGATATAAGTCTTTAGCAAGTGATATATGGTCCAGTTTCCCTGAATCCGAAGTCCGTTTTTTCTTTGGATCAAGAAAAAAATCTGGCTTGATGTTCTTTACTGTTACCATTTTGGCTCTTTACCGTTACCTCGGAATTGGAACGGTAAAGAATCGAGGTAACGGTAAAGAAAACCAATTTAGTTTTTGATAGAACTGCAGCACAAACTCGGGATATGTTATGTTTGACCTGGTCCACCGCATGTTTTAAACAGTTCGTAAGATGCTAATGCTGCTTATCAGAAAGTGCGAGGATCTGTACCATCCAAGTAGAGTGAGTTACAATTCTTTATTAAAATAAAACTAAATGTTGTTACGTGAACTGCAAAGTGCTCTTGTCTAAATGGTAAAACAGAAGTCGAGTATTCAGACCACCGGGCTGAGATGTAAAATAAACATCATATTATGTTATATGCAGCTGATAATTTTCACCATTGGTCCAACAAGTGCTGGGGCATATCCAGGATTTTCCGAAAGGGGGGCTCAGAGTCTAAGTATGGAGGACGAAGCTCTTCGCCGCAAAGCGCTCGAGGCGCGAGCCCTCGGAGGAGGGTCTGGGAGTTCTCTCTCAGAAAATTTTGAAAAATGGAATAAATTTGGTGCATTCTGAAGCATATTTGTGGGTAAGTTTAGCGTTTCTTCGTAATTCCTCTCAACCTGGGCGCAGAAAGGGTGGGGGGGGGGTCGAGCACCCTGAGCCCCCCTTGGATCCGCCTCTGAAAAGTGACTGCATTCATTGTCATGACGTAGTTTATACAATTATTGTGATCATCAGATTAATTTAATGAGAAACTAATGTCAAATCTCCAATAATAGTTCTCATTTCTTTTAGCCCGGACACCTGACTCGATGCAGTCAAAGACGAACAAGAAACCTTCGCAATCATTGATAAAATGGTTAATTAAATATAATGGGAACCGGAATCCTAATCCTCCCCACCTAGCTAATTTCAGGGTTGTTACAGGAAACATTTAATTATTATTTCTAAGCCTAAAGACTGGTCACTCGCGTATCAGCGCCGGTCGGAAAAGTGGCTGCTTCTATAACTCACTGAAATCTGCTCTTGTTGCCTATTTGAACTTGTCAAAATTGAATAAAAATATCCTGTAAAATCATCCGATTTAACGACTTCCACTAGATGTACCATAATATGTTCAAGTTATGATTGGTTAGCACAATCAGCTATCAATGAACATAATCGGACTCAACTGCATAAATTTTGCAGACGAATTAGTTTCGGACTGGTACACAATCCATCCCCGGGCAAGGCCGAAGAATTGCCCCGGCCCCAGTTCTAGAGCATCAATGATCTGCAATCAGATGATGATGAATGAGCCAGCATTAAATGAGATTAATTATGATTTCATCTGTCTTTTTCAGGTATGGCAAAGAAGAAAGGGGCTGGTAAATCAAAAGCGGAGATGATGAGAGCACACAAAGCACGACTGAAAGCAGATCCTGAAAAGCACAGGGCATACCTCGAAGAAGATAAAGCACGATATAAGGAGAGGAAAAGACAGGGAAGGATCAGGAACATTCGGGATTTGAACGAGCGAGATCAACGAATCCTCCGTAAAAAGTGGCGAATGGAGAAAAGAAAGAAGAATGTGGAAAAGGACCAGCCTGGGATGGAAACTCCTCGCCGTGACCAGTTCACGCCGCCACTGACTCCTGACAGTGCAGGAACCAGATATGCAACCTCCGCCGCCGATGTCATCTCACAGAAAGATAGCTGGGCGTCATCTCACAGAAAGATAGAAAGATCAGACGAGAAAACAGAAAAGCTTATCGAACGATTGAGAACCAGCAGGATACTATTAAAACCCTCAACTCTCGAGTCTGAAATTCCAGCGTCAACTGAAACGAGCTTCTGGGCAACCAAATAGTAATAGCGAAAAGCACATCGAAAAGCGTGAACGATGAGTCAAGTGTTGGAGTGTCTCCTAGGAGCCGTGTCAGTCAAATACTGGCCTTGGGGCCATCGGACGTCAGAAAGGCGCTATTGTTCGGCGAATCCCAAGCAGAAGACGTGAAGGCAAACATTATCAAGAGAGCTAAGTCCTACAAAGCGAAACGAGCACAACGTAGAGCCATCATAGGTAAATGTCTAAGGAAGTACCGATTGATTTCTGAGGCGCAACGCAAAATTACTGCATCGAGACAGAACATACAAAAGCTTACCAAAGAAACTCTCGGTGTTTCGTTGTCAGAGTACAAGCGAAAGAAGAAAGAAGGACTTGGTGCTACCACAAAACTGGTTCAAAGTTTTTATCTTCAGGATGATGTTAGTTTACAGAGCGCCGGAAATAAGGAAGCTATTACTGTGAACGGAGAGAAAATGTCGAAACGGTACTTAACCGATACCATGCTGAATCTGCACGCACAGTTTTTATCGGAGAATACGAAAGCCGTAATTTCTTATACATCTTTCACGCGACTCGGGCCCTTTTTCGTCGTTGCGCCCTCGGTCAATGATCGTGATATGGTTGCGTGCAAACTACATACCAATGCTTCTCTCAAAGCTGACAGATTACACAAACAGGACGTATTGATCACTGGTGACGTCACGCGGCTGATGTTGCACATTACTTGTTCGGTGCGTAACCGTGAGTGTATGTACAGGGAGTGCAACATTTGCAGAGATTTGATGCCTCATATTTACTCAGAAATTCAGCCCCAACATCTTGACATCGATACGCATTACTATGACTGGTGTTACAAATCAGAAGAACGTTGATCCACGAGAGGAGAAAATATCAACGTCAAAGTCCAGACCAAAGAGAGGATACCCTGCACATTGAACGAATTGAAGAGCAGATTCGAGAAAGAGCTGCTCATTCTCATGCCACACCAGTACAGAATACTACATCAACATTCGAAAATACGACAACTCAAGAGAATTCTCACAGAAACAGACTGTCTGCTCCAGATAGATTTCAGTCAAAACTACTGTTGTAAGGCCAAAACAGAGATCCAATCCATGCACTTTGGCGGAAATCACACTCAAATACCTCTCCATACGACTCACGCGACGTTTTCCAATGGCAGTGGGCAAAGTTATTGCACTATGTCAGGTGACCTCAGGCACTCTCCCAATGCCGTTTGGGCGCACTTGAGACCCATTTTACTGAAGCTCAGAGATGGAGGTATCACCAGGCTTCACTCCCTGCCAGATGGACCGGCATCGCAATACAAGTGTCGGGCGAATTTCTTCATGCTCAGTACTGCCCCATTTCAAATGGGCTTCAAACACGTGGGTTGGAACTTCCTCGAGAGCTCTCATGGAAAGGGTTGCACTGATGGTATCGGCGCAGTGATAAAAAAAAACAAGGCAGATCGACTCGTTGCCCAGGGCGTTGACATTCTCTGTCGATGATTTGATGGAAAATATCACGAGCCAAAATCTCAAGGTGAAAGTGTTCCAGATTCTCCACCATGAAGTGGACGCGGTTGAAATACCGCAAAACACCGACATACCTGCAATAATAGGTACAATGTCCATACATGAAATACGAACTGACAGGCCAGGACGCATCCAATATCGCAAGTTATCGTGCCATTGCTGTATCACTGGAACAATGTGTAATTGTTATCCATATGAATCGGCGCTACTCATGAAAGATAAAAGTGTGGCTTCGAAGATAAATCGAGCCCCTGAAATGCATGCCCTTTACGAACGGCGATTGGAGGAGTGTTATGATGTCAGGCACACAGACTTGACAAAGCTATCTGAGGAAGACAAGCGAACCTATCTTTTATGGGTTTCTTTCAAAGGGGTCAGCGCGATTCCCCTCGTTTCAGGTGATGCCAGTGACAGTAACGGTAGTGGAGACCCGGATGAAGATTCCGGTCCACTGACGTTCAATGAACCTGACAATGAGCATGGGAGTGACATAGATCCAGATGCTTACCATTATTTTGCGGTCTATTTCACCAACAGAGGCGGAATCAAGGGTATGTTCTACATCAGCCAAATGGTCACCAAATAACGTTGAAATTCCTTCAAAGGGTCGGAAACCGAACAAAGTTCTATTATGACTGGCCGAAGCAGGATGACACTGATTCCGTTACGAGAGCGTTTGTCCTCGCGGAGTTGAGCTTCGATGGACCTCCGCCTTTTCTGTTGGACAATAAGCAACTACGACGAATTGAAGTGGCAATGAGAAAGTTTGAGTGAAATAAATATTGAATTCATTGTAGTTGCTTATAAATTGTATCGTTCATATATCTTTACGAACTCCATAACTCGAATAATTCGTTATAAATTATGTAAATAATGTATTTTTTGTGGATGTTCAATGGCGAATGAAAGTCTTACTTGTGCATTTCATGATTTCTCGTTCTTGTTTTTTTTGAGATCAATAGCAGAGTATAATCTTGATTCGAATAATGCAGCAATATTACTGATATACGTTTGAATTTTCAGGATAAAACGTCATAGTTTCGTGCTGGATTTGAGAGTAACGGTAAAGTTTCTTTTCCGTTACCTGTGTAACGGTAAAGAAAGGCTCGGGCTGCCATTTCTCGAAAACTACTCTCGATCCTGCGTTGCTGACATCATTTGAACATTTTTCTAGGCCTTAGAAGGGGTTCAAGCACTACTTTGAGAATATCAAAGAAAGTTGATTTTTGAGTTTGTTCTTTACCGTTACTTAACCGCTTTTGTGAAAATAAATAATACGCCTTTTCATGGTCAATTTACTGAATTTTGCACTTTCCTTATATCTACCACCAATACAATAAGAAAACTAGAACCGGCACTCAGTAGAGCGCATACCTTCGCCAACGCTACATCCCCCCCCCCCCCCCAGAAACCGTTGATTGTGAGGGTATTTAATCCCATACCACATCTGCCATCTCATATGTGTTATGATGGCTTAAAAACATTAAATTTCCTGCTGTTTGACACTGATTCACGTACATTGTACAATTTCTGTATGAACTCCCTGACCTTTTTGGGTGTTGGTGTCAAGTAAATCTGATGAAAACTGGTCACATTATAAGAAATCAATTATTACACATCACAGGATAGGGAATTGAATTCTAAACATTTTGAATCTACTTACATGAAAATTGTATAAGAATTGACCGCGTTATGATAATAAAGGTCATTGACCCCCTGACCTTTGACCCAAACCGCTAACAAAGGTAATGACGTCATTGTGTCATATCGTATATCACAAGATTGGGCATTGAATTCACAACATTTTGGCATTGGTTGCATGCAAATTGGATAAAAATTGACCGCACTATGGAAAAATGACGATTTTGACCTTTTCATGACTTGACCATGACCTTTGTACTCTTAATTTTGTAATTGGAATTAGAGTGTGGGGAACAGAACAGTCAACATTTTGGTTTTGATTTCATGCAAATCGGATAAGAATTGACCGTGTTATGACTAAAACCGCACATTTTGCAATGTCGTGACCCCCCCCGACCTTTGACTCCCAACCGCTAATAAGGGTTATTACGTCATTGTGTCATCTCACATATCACAAGATGGGGCATTGAATTCTGAACATTTTGGCATTAGTTGTATGCAAATTGGATACAAATTGACCGCGCTATGGTAAAAAGACGATTTTGACCTTTTCATGACCTTGACCTTTGACCTGATCGCTCCCAAAATCTAATCAAATGTTCCTCTGATAATAACCAATCATCCCACCAAATTTGCTGCGATTCAGTTCAATACTTTTGGAGTTATGCGAATAACAAACAAACAAACAAACAAACACACATATTCACAAATGAATAAATAAATACACAGCGATCAAAACATAACCTTTGCAACAAAGTTTGCGAAGGTAATAAGAGCATATAGCCAATTTTGCTAAAGTAGAATGGTGGCCATTTTGGAAAATGGTCGCCGAAGCTGACCAAGGCACAATCTCGGGTGGCTCCATATCTAGAATTGTTCGGAATACATTATTCTACATGTGTACCAATTTTGGTGCTTTTATGCAAATTTGAACAATTGATCTGAAATATCAGACTACGCTGCAGGTCTACTAGAGAAGACAGCCAGTAGGTACGACATGATATAATTTTTTTTCTCATCTTTCTGAGAATTTAGTCTTTGCATTATGTATGAACTCAAGTCATGTCACCTTCAGGTGAACAACCGGATTTCGATGACGAGGCTTAAAAGGACACTTCAACTTGATTTTAGGAAAGATGTAAATTGAGAAAGGAAGAATGAACTGTTTATTTTTATTGGTGAATATTGGCAAAGAAAAGACCACATTTTTCTTTTCATTGAATAAAAGTCAAGAAATTGAGGAACAAAACTGCATCTCAACCTGAAAATGGTTCCATGTCAAGAGTCTTGATGCACAAACCTTAGTGTTCTTTTTAAAAAACATTTTAAACATGATGGCCCCAACTTGGTCTACATCGTATTCTTTTTATTTCTGGCCACAATGCCATCATCACCTACAAAGGTTTTCTTTTTTTTTAGGACTATTTCACCATGACAAGTATGCTCGCTTGATAGTTCAGTAATCTAAGTGATCCAATGCGAACAGAATTACACTGGCTCCCAGTTGCAGAAAAAAAAAAAACAATGTAGGACTAGAATGGCACTCGGTAGAGTGCATACCTCCATCAGGCCTATCACTTTACATTTTGTATCACACTAATCTGCATCCTGACAACCAAATCGATTTAGCTTGTCACCTCCCCAACTCATGCACCAAGTTTTGTCATAGTCGGTCCACAACGCTTTGAAATGTCATGCTATGCACATAGTTTTTGGCCCCGTCTCTCAATAGTAAAGAATCTCTAAAAAAAAAATTAATCTCAGATCCTGATCTGGATATTCACCAAAACCTAATCAATTCGTCCTTGTCATGCACTCAACCTGTCCACAAAATTTCGTCTAAATTCATCCACAACTTTTTGAGATATCTTGCAAACAGACAGATAGCCATAACTTCTGTCCACCTTTGGTGGTGGAGGTAATATTTATTCAAACATCCATGTCCTAATCCACGGGTTAGGTGGACTCCATGAGTCCAATCGGTGGAGCAAAACTTGGTTCCATCCAGACAGTCCCTGAAGATCGTTGAAATTATACCAATGATAATTTGAGCAACGGGAATGATAAAAAGAACCACACAAAGATCCTACAAACCATCCCTGGGAACATTACCACAAACAAACTACAGTTGAAGGCTGTCCGATACTCGGTGATGATCCTGAAAAAAGCGATCAGGACAAAACTCTGAGAACGCAACTTCACAAATTATCCCGTGATTCATGATCCTTCACCGAAACGAAGGTGGATACTTTGTGTCCTGGGAGGACTCTGGTCCACCTTCTGAAAGCCAAATTATAGAGATAACAATCAACACACATGCACACGCACCACTTTGCAGTTGAAAAGTCGCATACTCGTGTGGATGGAGCAAGTGGTCAAAGGAACGCTGTAGTTTGTGTTAATAATCTTTTTGTGATGTTTCGAGTGTTGCCTTTCATTCATACCATTTGCCTGCAGAATAATTTCGACATAAAACAGTCTTTGTTAGATCTCAACATATTAACATAACATTAAAACTCTGAATAAAAATTTTCCAACATTGATTGTAATTATTATTATGCTCCAAGTCCCAGAGGTTACTGCACCAGAAAATGTGTGTGGACGGAAAGGTCTGTGGGAGCTTTACAGCCGCAGACCATGCATTAACTCCATGAGTTGCAGCCAATCACAGCCCAATTGCTTTCGCATGGTGTGGAAAAGTGAGCCACAGACCTATCACTGCCAAACGGATGGCTCAGACGGCCAAATAAATCCACAGCTTGCTGTGTGTGGCCTACTTTTTAATGAGCTACTTTTGAAGCAGGATAAAACTAGAACAGCACTCGGTAGAGCGCATACCTCCACCAAGCTGAACAGTTTACATCTTGTATTCCACTGATAGGCCGGATCTAGATTTGGACCTCTACCATTATAGAATCGGCTTGTTCTCGTCACGTACCCAAATCGTCCACCAAGTTTTGCATAATCCATCCACAACTTTTTAATTTATAGTGATATCAATCGCATTTGGCCCCATCTCACAATTGTGAAGAATCACTTTAAAAATAAAACATACCATCAGATATGGGGAATCCCCTGCCATTGAATGAAAAAGGTCATACATATTCCAGATGATGAGGGAGGTGAATTGGAAACAAGACACCATTTGGTCATCATCTCGAAAAAGTTCCCCAGGGGTGAGGAACGTAGTAACCAAAAATAATTGAAATCAGATAAGCGGTTTTCCATTTATTACAAAAAACATTTTTTTCAAGATGGCCACCCAGTCGGCCATCTTGGATCCGGCCACGCCCAAAATCAATAGGGTTCTTCCTCTTCAGGTGGTACATGTGTGACTCAAATTTCAAATCAATATGGCGAAAAAAACTTTTTTTTTCAAGATGGCCACCCCAGTCGGCCATCTTGGATCCGGCCACGCCCAACATCAACAGCGTTCTTCCTTTTCAGGTGGTACATGTGTGACCCAAATTTCAAATCGATATGGCGAACAGTTTATGAGTTATCGCACTCACAGCTATAAATGCCGACGCCCAGCCAGCCGGACGGACGGACGGACAGACGACCCGGGTGACAACAATATCCCCCTTCTGCCACGCGGCAGGGGATAAAAAATTATCGGATCCGGATCTTGAACAAAATCGAATACATTCATCCTCGTCACACACCCAACATGCCTACCAATTTTAGTCCAAAATGATCCATCACTTTTTAAATTCTCCTGCTCTCTGACAGACAAACGGGTGAAAACGTAACCCGTGTCCATCTTTGGTAGCGGAAGTAATAAACAACATTTAATCTTGTTTTCAAGAAGACAAATGACTCGAAATGGAAGAAGCCTCGCCGGATGAACTAATCATTTGTGCACATATGGGTTAATGAGCTCTGTGCGAAGGAAGGAATACCTCGTTTCTTGCATTTATGTAATAAAAGGCAGAATGTTCTGGTTTATGATGAGTCCCTTATCACATTGTGGTTTCATAATGGTCTTGAGATTTCTTTTTGTTGTTGTGGCTTCCAAGATGCATTTATTTTAAACATTTATTAAATGGTGTACAGAGGTGGGATAACTGATTGTGTATTAGAAGAGGGGTTCCAACTTTTCGATTCTGCATTTTGAGTTAAGTGATAAGTGTTTGATAATAAGGTGGAGTATTTGATAGGGTGTTTATATCATCGTCGATACCATCCATACATGTATTGCTCAAAAGTAGGAAGTTTTCTTGTCTTCTCCCAACCCTCTTACTGTCTTAGTCTCATACATCCTCCTTCCTTTGTAATGCATACAAGGCCCAAATGTGAACTGCATATACAGGGAGATTGATCAGTTTTACTTTCTGTGTGTAGTTATTTTGTAGAGGGTTGTTTACAATCGATTCTCCAAGTGACATTTAAGGCTGCCTTTATAACACTCCATAGGACAAACAAATAGAATTATGAGCTATATTTCTGTATTCCATCGTATCTCTCCTCTGACCTTGCTTTGACAACCTCACCACTGTCCATCCTTCTCTAGTCCCACTGGACCATGAACGAACATCAGAAAACTTGTCTGTCATCAATCTTCCTCGGTCTAAACTTTGTCCGTCTCTGATCGATTGTCTCTCTTTCATTCCCACCTCGAATAACTCTGTTCAGTCTCGAATGAGGACATTGCTTTATCTCTCGTTTCGGAATAGTTTAGATCATTGATGTGTTTGTGATTATTATGCAGGTTATTAATGCACACGCCAAACTGGCCGATGTCACCAGAAGCATGAGGACGGCACACGCAACCCGGAAATGAACCCTGATCTCCACCTACATATATACATACATACTAGCAGGGACATGCTTTCACATTGTAAGCAATGAGAAACCGTGCTTTCCCATTGTCTCGGGTTGCTCAGATGCATTCGTTTGTTTTTTTCACTTCTTTACTTTCCTCCTTTTTCCATTTATTGATATTTTATATTTATGGATGCTTTCCAATGGTTCTGTGGTTTTTTCCTGGTGTATCAACTTCGATATCTGTCTGTCGGCACACAGAATTGCTATCCATCATCTTGCGTCGCTCACCTGCATTTATTTTCATTTATTTATATTTTCATTTACAGATGCCCTCCAACTGTTCAGCAGCATGTGTTGGTTATAAAATCCATATATCCAGCCATACTATTTCATGATGTGACCATGTAGGATTTAAAACGAGGTATCCATAATTATCAGTAATAATTATTTGCTCTTTTATCCATCCATCCCGTGTGTGTAACCCACAATTCTAATTGATGATATCTAAGTTGTACATTTAACATGATCCTTTTTCACTTCTGGTTTAATACATCGTTTCCATTCAGACACATTGTATAAGAGTGAAATGAAATATTTATTTGCATCCCGATCCAATGCCATGTTTGATAGTGAGTGCTCGTGGGTGAAAGGCCCAGGTGATCAGTTAGTCTTGTCCAGCAGATGGCACGAGGTACACATTTATAGATAGAATGACTTCACTCTCGTTGTGCCTGTTTCTCTTCCACAGAGGGTCGCCATCCATGCGGGGCATCTGGTGTTTAAAATCCACCAAAAATCTAACACATGGACGTGTGGAGACGTACAAACAGCACTGATGGTATAACTGAAGGGCTGGTTCCATTGGAAGCATTCTCGAATCGCATTCCAGGAGTGTTGCACATTCACATAGTTCAGATGTTCTTGCATTGTCTGGATGTTGATTAGCTTCATAGTGGTGGCTGTACCAATTATTACAGCCTCGAGAAATGTGTTGATATTGGGGATACTGGAGAAGGATGCTTTAAAATTGGGAGTAAAATATGCATACAGTTCGAAGAGGGATGGGGTATACCTCTTATGAAACTCATTGTCTCCTGCCCCTTCGACAAGGTTGGAGGCTGGAGGGGGGGGGGGGGTTTGCGGGGACGTTAAAATGAACTCCGTCCTACCGACTGATCATCCGTCCAGGTACTTTTGTGTCCGTGATATTTCAAAAACTGTTGTACAATCATCTTTCATATTACAGATATGTATGCTTCGTGACATTATCTCAACCCAATTAAATCACGGTGGTGATTGGCTGAATTATGTTGCCATGGCAACCATCTCGGTAACTTGGTTTGTGCATGCGATATTTCAAAAAACGTTCAAGATTTAGCTTTCATATTACACAGATCTATTACTCGTACCACCCAAAAGGCAGGGGGTGTCGGAACATAGCTCCTTGTAATAATTGTATTGTGCTGGCCAGACAGCATATGGAGGAGGTATCTGATGTGTGCTTTATTACACTTGTGAGCTGTATTACACCTGTGAGCTGTATTGCCTGGATTCGGACCTTGGCCCAGCTGTAAACTGGTTCCTCGGATGGACGTTAAGCTTGAGGACCCGTCTGTCAGTGCTGGTTGTTATTGGACGCTAAAGATCCCACAGCGTCTTCTACACTGAGTACACTAGTGTACTCTCTGGCATCCTGGATAAATTCCGAATTCCTGCCCTGACTGTATTCTGGTAGGGCAAGGGCAAACCACTCATCATAACCCGTGGCAGTGCCCCAAAACCTGTTTCGGAAGCACCGGAGTATGGTGCATTGACGATGGTTATGATGTTGATAGTTTTATCCATTTCATAAGAGAATTCCAGTCATAAGCCTGACTCCATTGTAAACTTCAGTCAATGGCTCTAAAGGGAACATTAAACCATGAAGATAAAGCTGATGTAATTAGGCAAGGCAAGATTTGCACACATATCGTGAAACCCCCAAAAAATCTCCACTTCTGCCCTTCCTTTGGATGAAATTAAGAGGAAGCAGAAGCGTCACCCTTCCTTTAATAAATACATTACACGGGTCAAAGGGTTACTCTTTCACTCTGAAACACTATTAAGTACCCAATTCTGTGAGTGTGATCCGAAGAAGATAGGAAAGAGAAAGGAATTGATTTGACCTCATTCGACTGATGGACACTGCATCCTCCTGAGATATTCGTTAACAGCTTTTGTCACCATTAAAAGGTACTCTTGAGTAACAGAAAAAGTGAAAAGGAATCGAAGGGAAATGTCAGATTGAGATTTTACATTCCGAGAACACAGAAGATGGGAATAACTGAGGGTTTCTGCCACGTCCTTGTCAAGCCGGTTGCTTTGAGAACACCTCCATTTATAGTTTTAACATCATCTTTGTGGATGATCACTGTATGAAGGTGTCATCGTGTCTTTTCCTCTGATAATGATCATAACATGTGTTCCAGAAACCGACAGTCGTTACTTGGCCTTATTAACTCGTGATATAGCGACCCAGAAAGGAAATTGCGAATGGAGAATGTTTTCAAAAGGTTTCGTCATTCAAGCTCAACTCAACTCCCATGGCCGACATGGAAACCTTTGGGTTGTATGTCGTCAGCAAATTTGTTTCTCTCCAACAGCGAGTCATTAAGGTTTCCTGTGTGATTATGGGTTTGGTAGATATCAGTTTTTATTTATTTATTAATTGCCTAACCTATACTATAAGAGAGCCATTGCCTGGTTTCTTCAGATTCTGAATTTTACCCCCTGCCTCTTTCTTGAATTAACACTAGGTGGGGTTGACTCAGCCTGTCATCCTTCCGAGGTCGGTGAAATGAGTACCAGTGCATTGGTAATCGGGGCACTCCATCAGCGGCACAGCCGCACCCTCAGTCAATGATGCGACTCGCAGCTTTGTACTACCATGCGAAGGAGGAGGAGAGAGACATGTTATATTTAAGGTAAGATGTGCATGATTTAATGTGTTATCATATAATGGAATATGTGAAGGGAGTTGTAACTAATTGGTTTACGAGTCAGTAAGTCACCACTATATTCGTTATGGGTGTGTGTCTCTCTGTCTGTCCATCCCGAGAATAGCTCCGTGGGTTTTGATCCGATCTTGATAAAATTTGTGTGGGAGGTTTATATCATGATCTAGTTGTGTTTTCCTTAGAATGGGCATGCTGCGCCCATTACGGGTGGAGCCACGCCCAAAAAACGTGTTTTTAGGGGGTAGCCGATTTCATGTCACATCTTCTCCGATGGGGGTTTGGCGAATCTGGCAGGGGTTTTCGGTATTTGGTTAGACAATGGTAGCTGCATAGCCCCACGGAGCTCGATGTTTCATTTTCGTCCCAAGGTCAAGGTCACAAAGTCACAAACTTAGAAAATTGCGAATTTTGACATAAAAATCATACGACCGCCCAAACTTTGAGAGCTCGGATGACAATATTTTTTATGCATAATCTTGAGGTCATTCCCCACCTAAAGTCTTGAAACCATTTTGCTCTATCTCGAACACCTTGCCCATGGCGCCCCCTTCAAGTTTGGTTTTACGCTGATTTCATCAAAGTATGGATAATCCGAGGAGTGCGAAATGCCATATAGCCTATATGACGTTATATTGTTCATGGAATGTTCCAGAGGAAGTTTTGCACCAAAGGTCATAATCCTTGACATTTGACCTTTAAAGTTCACAAAGATCAAATTTTCAAAGTTGTGGGAATCGAACCGGGTTTTCAACCTTCTTCGACGAACTAACTCCAATAAGCTACAGCACGTATCCTGTTTCCTTATTTTAATGTCCACAACATTGTTTTGTGACCTTTAAAGGTTATGCAAAGGTCAAATTTTGAAAGTTTTTGAACGAAACCGGGTTTTCGACATTTTGCAGCTAATAACCTGTCACTCGTACCACATCATGTTGATCATTTTTATAACTTGGTCAAAAATTATCACATTGTCTCATCCTTGACTTCTGAAACAATCTACATCGTCAAATCCCGCTCGTGAACCATCGTCGTCTTCAGACTTGTAATACATTAAATCCTCTGGAGAGTAAAGTTTGATTAGTGATGTTGCATTGGTGGGTTGACTGACTGCTGGGACGCAACTGAGGTCGTGCAGTTATTTTCAAGTACATATATGTATAAATAAATACAAAACAATCACCAGACATTTGAACACAAATAACCTCCTCCGAAAGCAGTCGAAGTTGGTGGTACAACTTCTTCTTTCTCATCCTTTTCTTCCTCTTCTTCCTGAATGACACCATATTTATAGATCGGGATCAAACTTAACCCAGAAACATCGACGGCACATTCACGAGCATCCCTTCGACGAATATCATCGAATTCCACGTCCAAGGTAACACTTTTACAATACCTCTTCACCAATAATCTACAGGGTGTTTACAAAGTCCCGTTACCCCCTCCGCAGAACCTGATAAATTAATACAATGAACACACAAGAGGTAGAAATGTAAACTATGAATACACAAAACTTTTATTGTCATAAAAAACCAAAATATTAACATTAACATGTTTTTTTCTTTTATGTATACATTGTCAAGTCTTGTATAAGAGCGAACACACAGAATGTATAACAAGGGGAGCAGGAAACGAGGGGTGCGAGAGGGAAGCACAAAACAGTATGGGGAACAGACATGAGGAGATCTGTGGAAGGGAGAGGGATGGTGCAGGACACACGGGGTAAACAAGATGGACTCTACAGGGACTTTCAGGAAGGAAAGCAGCTTGGTGTTGGCTTCTCGGTTAGGGAGGCTTACTTGGGATCCTAGGGTCCTGAGTTCGAGCCCCGTTCACCACTGGATTAATACCAGGTGGGGTTGACTCAGCCTGTCATCCTTCCGAGGTCGGCAAAATGAGTTCCAGTGTACTGTTAATAGGGACACTGCATCAGCGGCATAGCTACGTCCCTAACCAATGATGCAACCAGCAGCCATATGGCTGGACTTGAAAGAAAGAAAATAGGAAGGAAAGCAGGCAACTTGAAGAAGGTGGATTAACGGGGGTCAAAAAGATATTGGTTTTGGATGGGGGAAGATAAGAGATAGTGGTGAAAAGCAGTTTTGAAGACCTGGAGGGAAGAGTGGGATTGAAGAGAGTGTTGGAGCTTGTTCCAAAGGCTGGAATAAAAACAGTTGGGACTTTGTGACCACCCTGTTGGGTACAGTACATGTCTCTATGTGCGAAGTTGATTTTGCGATGTCTCGGTTTCGTGTGTCATAGTCATGGTCACACTTGACGGTTGCAATTCCACGGGGTTTCCACAAATCTCCCAGGATTGTGAGTTGGACAGGTGACCGTGACGGGCCATTTTAAAATCTCGCTATAGTGCCTAAGCCGTCATAGCTGTGTGAAAGGTAATACTAAATGATCCCTGACCCCATTCCTTATTGGATGTAGGGAAGTGTTTTAAGCCCCCACAAAAAACATACTGGGCAATGCCGGGTACTCCTGCTAGTACAGAATACATGAGAGAAGAACACAGAGGACAGAGTGAAGGATGATGAGATGAATGTGTCAGGTAACACCAAAGGATAAGCAGATTAGTGTGGCCATAAGAAAGAGGCTCAAAGCTAGTCACACCGAGTAAGAGTTGAGAAAGAGAAGACAAAGGTGGTTTGGACATGTGGCGAGAAAAAGAGAGGATGTGTCGATCAAGAAAGACATGAGTTTTGTAGTTGAGGAGAAAAGTCCAAGATGTAGACCAAAAAAAAAACCACCTGGAACGATGTGATCAATTGACACATCCGGTTGTTGGGGTTAATGGAGGATGATGCTTTTGACAAGACTAAGTGGGGAGGAGCGATCAGCCGACCAACACCCTAATATGGGAAAATTGTCGTTGAACAAGTAGTAGTAGTAGTAGTAGTAGTAGTAGTATCATCATCATCGGCAGCAGCAGCCTAATACAGAAATACAGTATATACAGAAGCAGAGGATGATCGATCCTGTAGATTCGTCCGTTCTTTGCAAAATTGATACTTTCGATAAATTGGTACTTTTGATCGGGCCAGTGATGACCTAAAAGAGTCTTAAAGGGCTACACTGTCGAGGCTCAAACTACGTATTGTGGAAGACTTCAAATCAGCGATGATCTTTTGACTAAAAAATCCTTTTCTGATGTTTAGTCCTACTTCCCCTGCTCAAAAAAATAACTTCCATTTGTGGCCTCTCGTGAGTTGGTATCTTGTCTTTGCAAACAAATGATCTTGAGAAATACTGCCGTCGCCGTTTAAAGTTATGGAAGGCCTGGATCATGTCCCCTCTCTTGCGTCGATAATTCGGCAAGTGCATGCCCAATCTGTTTAGCCTGTCTTGAAGCCTAAGATCTGTGAGATTTTTTTTTTTTTTAGCCCTGTGCATTTTCCAGAAAGCGTTTGTAAAAGCTTAAGAGCTTCCCCACATCCTGCTCTCAATTTTACAACTGGTTTTATAGCCTCTGCGTAACTTGGCGTCATTGGATTTCCGATTAAAGGGGCCCTGGTGAAATCTCTGTTAGCAGAATATTTTTTATCCCTTCCTGGAAAACACGATGCTTGTTCACATAACACCTGGCCATATAAATTCCTCCAAATTTGCATTGCGCTCCATGCTCCACGGTCCGGAATAGCAAAACTCAAGCTTTTTTGAGGCGTGTGAACATTCCACGCA
The DNA here is from genome assembly GCF_056783735.1 of Eptatretus burgeri. NCBI lineage: Eukaryota > Metazoa > Chordata > Myxini > Myxiniformes > Myxinidae > Eptatretus > Eptatretus burgeri. The sequence goes on from NC_140974.1 coordinate 7,771,715, forward strand.
TGGAAAACTCCATCTTTTGTCATTTTGGTGTGTTCGGTTCGATCGCTACTAATTTAAATGCTGACTTACAGAATTCACTTTGGGCTGGGAGGATATATAGCCTATTGGTATGCAGACGATCACCTCTGAGCTGTCTGGCCTGGGTTTGACTCTCAGCCCAGCTGTAAACTGCCATCCTTTCGCAGGCAGTGCAAGGCATCAACATGTGTCTTTCATCGGATGGACGTTAAACTGGGCGTCCCATCTACCGGCATTAATTGGTGGACGTTAAAGATCCAATGCTGTACGTTACATCGAGTAGGCGAGGTATTTCCAGCACGCTGAAGAAATTTCAAATGTCCGTCACCTTCAGGCGAACATTGGGCCTGGCCAGCCAGTTCGTGAAAGACTTGGGCCAAAAACGTTCCCTGGCCAATGCCACAAGAACATTGTAATTATTGGGGTCATTATAGTATTAGTTGTAGTTTCAGAATTCACTTAATTTTTTTTATTTACATTCTCAAAGTATAATCTGATAAGCCCCAACCACATTTGGCCCATTATTCCTATGCTGTATCCATATTCCAGTACTGCAGTAAATTTGTTTGCAAATATTTTGTCAAGGAGTACTGGTGTAAGAAGCCCAAATTACTACCCTGTCCTCAAGTACTCTGTCGTTTGTTGGGGGATTGGCCCAAAGTGCTACACCTAGTTAGTTGGAGTTGGTTCCAAATCACTCTCGTCAACTTTATGCTCACCTGGGTGTTAGGCTAAGTTACTTTGGATTTGGCCTACGTCCGATTGACTATCGAATGCATTGAACCTAAGCCCAAATATCTGGAGATTAATTGAAGAGGTAGTTATAATTGTGCTTGCCTAATCAGCACATAATGCCTTAATAGTTTTGAAAGATAACCTCAGATCTTTAACATCACCAACCAAGATGAAAATGGTGGCTGCTGGTGGCTTTATATCTTTCTATTTGTACCGGATACATTTGAGCTACCAGTCTTTCAAATTCTCCCCCCAGAGACCTGCCCCCAAAATTAAATATTTATATTTCAGGGTTTCCTGGGTATGGAGTTGCATTGTTTTATCTAAGGTATCATGGACTCTCGTGCTTTATCATTACTTTGTTTGTTGAACTTTTCATCCCTGTTCACGTTCCTATTCCACGGTCATCTGATGTATTTTAATTTACGTTGTAAGTAAAGAAGGATTGGTCATTCAGAATGACCTACAACAATGGAAGGGAATAATAGTCAATTACAGTGGGTGAACGAGCATCATGTACACCAGACAAGGTTTGGCAGGTAGATTTGGTATCTGTCCATGAAGGTTGTCCATGAGCCAGGTATTGTTGTTTTGTTTTACTGACAATTAAATAATGTCATGGCCAGTCTCCTGAAACAAACTCTACTTCCTGAAGCGTAAATTCCAAATTTTAATATTACTGCTTTAAGCTGGATTTCAACCCACAGCTTCTGCGATTCCAGTCAAGTGTCCGTCCTCATCAAGCTGCTACCACTGTACCACAATAGTATACCCAACTGGATTCATTTCTATTTTAAATAAATTTTTCTTCCTCATTGTGCTACACTGTTGTGTGGCAGACTGTCATACAGAAAGCTGTAGTTCTTCACCACAATTAGGATGTCAAGTCACCCTGATTTAAGAGCAAGAAAGTGGAAGGGGAGTGACATTTTATTTCTCACTGGAAGGACTAAGCCTCCAACACATGCTCAGTTAATCCTTATCATCTCATGAGACAAGTCATTGTATTGATTGGGGCTTTATGATAAATGTGGGCGAAGCTTTCAGCAAACGGTTTTAAAGGTTCATAACCTGTAATAATAGCACGGTTCCCGAGCTGACGAACCAGTCTTCTCCTTGCATGTTTATCTGTGTTTCCTTTCCCACATTTACACATAATTATCATGTGTTTAATCATAATAAAACATTTCCTTTTCTATCTATATTCCTTTCTATGATATTGTGATTCAATTCTGCACAAATTGTGTTCTGTGTCAAATGGGGAAAAAATAATCAAGATTTTTCAATTCAACCTGTCCAAAGAACATTGCACCAAGTCATCTCCACACACTTATATATTTAATCCTCACAAGCATCTCGCATAAGGTGTATGAGCATGTGCATGTAATATATAAACAGCTCTCTTTCTAACCACTGACTCTCACTCACTCACTGATATAAATGTTTAATATCTTCTAGGTGGAATACAAAGCTAAAATTTTCCATACTGCTGCAACTCGAAGTCAATATCCCAAGAAAATCACAAAACAGTCAGAAAATTTCCATAAATAAAAATATCAAGAAATAAAAGTTGGCTGTACAGCCTCGTTCTGCTCACTAGGGGTCACGTGACCCAAGACAATGGACAAAGAAATGGAATGCTTCACAGACTACTGCCATGGCAACTACTGATATATTCAGCAGTGCTCGCAAAGCTTTTCATTTCACTTTAAGCAATGGCCGTAGAAGGTTGTGCAGTGAAAAGCATGACCTTTTCTTCACCCAAGACAATGGAGCTTATCTTCAATTTGTTGCTTGGCAATGCTATCACGCACCTTTTCCAACTTTTATTTTAAACCTCTTGACATATTTAGATTAATAATTAATACAGCTGTAATCTTCCATAAGGATGGCATTACAATCACTAATTCTTTATTTCCTTGAGTTTATTGCTGCTTGCAGAATGCATCCACAATACACTTCATTTAATATTTCAAGCTTTTTCACAATCCACATAATAAAATATATAAAGCTTACATTTATGATGTCTGCACACGTAGGTTGTACGGGAGTAGTTGTTTTGAGTGGGCAAGCATACAACACTGCTGAATGTATGTGTGTGTGTGTGTGTGTGTGTGTGTGTATATATATATATATATATATATATATATATATATATATATATATATATATATATATATATATATATATATATATATATATATATATATATATATTGAAACGCAAAAGAAACTTACCACCTTTTAAACCTTCAAATATCAACAATAACACTGCGTGTAGTAAATGTGTGAACTTATTTGTGGACAATAGTGTCCTCACTGTCAGACAAAACGGTCACGGATGGTCACTTGAACCATCAATGGTCACTTCATAGCACAGCTGTTGAACAGCCGTTTTGACTGTCAGTGATTAGCCAAGGGGTACGGGATGATTTTAATGAGCTGCATGTGATGTCTTGATATTGGCTTTAAAAAAGGCCAGTGCAAAATGGGCATTTCAATCAACATGCCACGATTGTCAAGGGATCAACGGCAGTGTGCCTTGGGCATACTGCAAGGCGGATTGAGCTGCCGTGAGGTGGCACGTCGCCTTGGCTGTTCACACCAGACGATATCGGCCCTGGTGGACAGAGACACCCTCCACAACTCTGCCGATGACAGACCTCGATCAGGGAGGCCAAGAGTCACCACGGCAAAGCAGGACAGGCAGATGGTCCGAAGTCAGATGGCTTCAGACATTGAGGACTGAGTGGGACAGAATCCAGCAGCAATCCATCCAAAGACTGGTAGGCAGTATGCGCCGACGATGCACTGCCTGTATCCAAAACAATGGTGGCCACACACGCTATTGAAACGGGACTGACATTGCACCCTGTGCTGTTCTGTACTGTAGAACAAACTTATGAGATGGTGTAACTTGGTCAAAAACTTGACATGTCATCAATAAAATGCCCATGTTTCAATTAGCAATTGTTGGTTTGTTTTATTTTGAACTGTTACAATTTTATTACATTTCAAACAAGTGGTAAGTTTCTTTTGCGTTTCAGTATATATATATATATATATATATATATATATATATATATATATGTATATATATATGTATATATATGTATATATATGTATATATATACATATATATACATATATATACATATATATACATATATATACATATATATACATATATATACATATATATACATATATATATATATATATATATATATATATATATATATATATATATATACATATATACATATACATATATATATATATATATATATATATATATATATATATATATATATATATATATATATATATATATACATATACATACCTCATTTTAACCAATGACTGACTGACGAACTCACAAACTGATATTAAAGATAGGAACCTTCCGGGTGCCATAGAAAGCTGAAATTTCATGGATCGATGAACATCAAAGACAAATACACTGGGGAAAAATCTCAGAACCATTGAAAAGCATCCATGAATATGAATATAATTAAATGAAAAAAAGAATGAAAAAAAGCATATGCAGGTGAGTGACCTGAGACAATGGGGAAGCATGGTAATTTTGCGTACCGATGGATATTGAAGCTTATCCACAGGTAAAAAAATCTCAGAACTGTTGGAATGTGTCCATAAATGAAAAAAAAACAAAACTAAAAACCAGATACAGGTGAGTGACCCGAGACGATGGGGAAGCATTGTTCATTATTGCTTAAAATGTGTAAGCATACCCCGCTAATTTATATAACAAGGAAATCCAACACAGGTGGAGGCCATTCAGCCCATCATGCCTGTGTGAGCACCACACCAACCCTTCAACACAGGATCGAAGGAAGAAAATGCAAAAAAAGTTTTTAATTAATGAAATAATTTTTTTTGTTTGTTTGTTTTGGGGTTTTTTTTGTTGTTTTTCTATTTTATTTTTATTTTTTGTATTTTTTGGGGTTTTGTATTTTTGGGATTTTATGTCATTTTTGAAGTCCCCCCCACCTTTTCTTCCCCTCAGGGGAGGGGCATGGGCTTGGTTAAAAACACACAGCATCAACGACACATCATCAACCACACAACATCAACCACACAACCCCCCTTGACAAGACCCCCACCAACAGCACTCCATACACAATCACCCAACAATGCTCAAACTACCAAAAAGTCCTATCAACATCCCCATAACTTCCAGGTACCTATCTAATTCTAATTTAAACTTATCTACTTTTCCTGCTACCACTCCCTTTCCAGGGAGACCATTCCATGCATTAACTACTCTCTGAGTAACAGTCCCCTGCCTTGCTACCGTCGTAACTCTTCTCTTCTTTACTCTCAAGCTAAGGCTCCTGGTCCTATCACTGTTGTGTGGTTGATTAATTAATAATTAACTCTGTTGAATAATTAATCTGCACTTATTTTATCTGCACTCAATATAGTAGCCCTGCGCTGAACCCTCTCGATGGCATCCATGTCCTTTTGGAACTGTGGTGACCAAAACTGCACACAATATTCCAGATGTGGCCCTCACTAAATTCCTGTACAATGTTAACACCACCTCTTTTGATTTATAATTGATCCCCCTCCGAATACAACCTACTCGTAAAACCCTATTTGCTCTACCTATAGCTTCCTGGCACTGTGCTTCCTGCTTACCTCCCGTATCTATTACCACCCCCAGATCCTTCTGCTGTCTGACTCGCTCCAAAATTACCCCTTGCATCCTGTAATCTCTATTTTCATTGTTCTTTCCCATCCCCAACACCTTACACTTGCTCAGGTTAAATTACATCTGCCAATCTTTTGCCCAATCTGTACAAGTATCAATACTTTCCTGAATCTGGTCACCACCCCCTCTACTATCCACCTTACCTCCAAGCTTTGTGTCATATGCAAATTTGGAAAACTTACTCTTTACCCCATTATCAAAATCATTGATGTAAATCATGAATAGTAATGGTCAGAGTACTGATACCTGAGGCACCCCACTACTTACATCCTTCCAGCAAGACATCCTCCCACTCACAGTCACTCTTTGCTTCCTACCACTAAGCCAGTTTGCAATCCAATTTGCTACCTGACCAGCCGCTCCACAAGCCTTCACTTTGGCTAACAACCTCCGATGTGGTGCCTTATCAAATGCCTTCTTAAAGTCTAGATATACTATGTCCATTGCCTTTCCCTCATCCACACAATAGTACAGGAATTTTTGCAGAAATATTTGGTCAACCTCCCACAAATTGCAACAAAAGCAAACTCAACAGATTTTGATTCCTGGATATGTCCTCAGTGAAAGAAAAAAAAAGTCCAAAGGGATCCTCTGGGGGGAAAGTCCTGCAATCATGGAAATCCAATATGGCCGCCACCCAGCTTCAGGGAAAATGAGAAAATTGTAAAGACTGATATTTTAAGATGTAAATATATGTTTTTCTGCATTCTAATTGTTTCTAGTTATGGTCAGTATATTGATATACAAGAATAATTATTAAAAAGTGAAATGTATTGAGGGTAAAATAAAAAATTATAGATTTTTTGTCCAAAAATGTCAATTTTTTGTCCCAAAAAAAAAATATTTACCTGATACTGATTTTGGCTCCTGGACAAAAAAAAAGAAACATTGAAGACACAAGATGAAATCAAGTTTATGACAATACAATATTATTATGTAAATCATTGAAACATGACAAAATTCACAATTCCACTCGGGGCAATCACATCTGCCTGACGAAGGTTTCAAAATGAATATTTGCAGTAAACTCAGAAACTACATCCATTATAAACTTACTATACATGTTGAGAAAAATCAAGCGTATTAAAGTTAGAACTCGACGATGTCATCATCATTCTCATCATTGTCACATGGAGTGTTTGTGCAGCCAGAGCCCCTGCAGTTTCCACAAGCTGGAGTGCACTCAATGTTGTGCTTCTTGCATGTGCATCTCATGGTGCTACATTCAGCCTGGCAGTTGCACCTAATGACACATCACATATTTTCAGGAGCTGGAGCTATTGATGTCTGAAGTGGCACAAAACCCTTGTCACACTTCTGCCAACCCCAGTCTGTCGGAAGAAGTATGCAAGTCTGACATCTTGAAACGAATCAAAGACCACCTTCAGAAGCATGCCGAGTCTGCAAAGATATCTTCTAGAACTTTAGCGCTCTGGGTTCAGTATATGGACATGCTAGACATTCTACGCAAAATCATCTGGGCAGAGCGCACTGGGAACTGGGCACTACATCTACAGGCCATCCAGGAAATGCTGCCTTACCTGGCAGCCTCAGGCCACAACCTGTATGCCAACTCTGCGAGGGTGTATCTGCAGCAGATGTCCAACCTCAAAACTCAACATCCCAATGTCCAACAACGTTTTGATGAGGGGTTCCATGTGGTTCGACGAAGTGATCGCCTGTGGGCAGGTCTTTCATCTGACCTGATCATCGAACAAGTTCTGATGAGAAGTTTGAAGACCAGCGGGGGGCTCACAAGAGGGCGAGGAATGACAGAGCAACAACGGCTGGTATGGCTACTATCAATGCCTGCCTGTGCAGAAATAAACCAGGCAATGCAGGAGATCACAGGTGTGAACTACAACAATGGAGAGCAGAAGAAGGACATGACCAAGGCAAGACAATCTCGTGACTGGAAGGACACATGCAGGGTGAAAATACTGATTCTGGCTCATTTTTCCCCATGTAAGTGAATGGGGGATTTTCAGCGATTTGTATTTTTTCCCCTAAAAATAAACCCCCTTTTTATCCCAAGGTATATTTATTTGTCTCCCCTTTTAACCTAGGGGCACTCTTTTCAAATAACCAATGCAATAAGATAAAGATTTGTTCAAGTAGTAAAGTAGTAATGTGATTTGTTAAAGGTGATTCCAAAGAAATATCTGAAACATGTAAGCCTAGTGGCACTCTTTTTCAAATAACCAATGCATATTGTTTAGCTCACTCATTGAACCTATAAAGACTTGTTCATTCTCAAATTCCTTCAATAGTTTAATTTTCTTTGTACAATAATCCCCATCTAAAATATTTAAAAATAAAACATTTGAATCTTTATATTTTTTAAGATACCCCTTTTGTGCCATTACGAAATGATAAACTTCTCTTCATGCTCTTGTTTGACCACCTCCTGAGCCACATATCATTTTGAGATTATAGTAAATTGTTGTTCCATTTTTCAATTGATAACCATCAAAGTTTTCAGTCCATTCAAGGATATTTTTGTTCTTTACATCCTCTAACTTACGAGTTTTTTTAATTGATTCGCTTATTTGTTTTATTTACCTATGTTTTAGTTATTTTTTCAATTAGACTTATTTGATACTTTTCACATTCATTATGTTTTCCATTTATATACCAAGACTGAGATTTTCTCCACTCTTTAGTTTGATTAATACTTGGTTTGACCATTTATATAATGTGAAAAAACGCGGCGGTAGCCCATAAAAACCCCAAACCATCTTCCCATCGTTAAAACACAATATATTCTATACACTCTATCATACAATATCCATATGTAACACAATCTATTCCATGATCTAAAATAAATCTCTTATCATCAAAGGCTCCTAATGCCTTTTTATTTACTTCTTCACTATATATCTTATGTTTATAACTTCTTATTGTATTCATTTTCCTATATTCTTCTTTCTTATTCATCAAACAATTATAATAATTTCTAAAAGTTATTGATTTCTTTATTACATATTTCTTTATTCCCTTTAACCTCTTATCAATCTGATCACCATACTTATAAGCATATGCCTTTGCTCTCAATCTAATGTACTCACTCATTACTTTTCCACCCAACTCATCCTTAAACTCACCAATAACCTTTTCATTCTTTTTTGAAAATAACTCACTCTTCTTACTAAAATTACTTGCATCATATATTCCAATATTTTTCTTCATATCCTTATAAACATCATTAGTTTTTATATCTAAGATAAAACTATCAGTGTCCATATACAACAATGAAACATTTTCACCATACTCTTTCTTTAAGCCATTATACAAATAATCATACATCAATATCTTTGATAAATCAAGAACTGCTGTTCCAATATAAATTGGTTTATCCATTACAATACTTTCCTTTTCCATATGAATAGCAGAAAAGTTCTCTGAAAAAACCTCTTTTCTCTTAAAACTTGGTTTATTTTTCAATCTCGAAGCTTCTTTCCAAGATGTTGCTAATCTAATGTTTTGCCTGTTTCTAACATTCTCCATTGTCTTTCCAAATACAGCATTATTCATCAATTTATAGAATTCCCCTTCAAATTTTACTTTGGTATTTGCTCTCATCTGTATTGAATTTAATATACTTTTTCATCCAAGGACTTTGTTTAAATTTTTAACCTCGATGAATTTTAACTACTCTCAATCCTTCTCTCAAAAACTGTTTCAAGCTTCTCTGATGCAAAACATATCCCTCTTTATCATAGAATGTTGTTAATAACTTTTCTGTTGATTTGCCTTTAATATTAAAACTTTTATGATAATCACTTAACCATTCTTTCTTTGGGGTTTCTTTCTCACATGCAAAAGGAAGGTCTTTATGCTAATTACGAAGATCACTCAGTTACCTCAAATCAACTTCAAAATAATGACCTTCTTCTTCCTCATTCAATTCCTCTTGAGAAGAAAAAACAATATTCATCAAAGCCTTTTCATAATCCTTTTCTTCCACCCACTCTAATTTACCGTCAGGCAGAGATTGAGACATTGCCCATCCATACAAATTATTAGCATCAAAATACATCAAATAATTACTATCTTTTTCACTATCATAATTTTGAAGATATTTATTATTTGCTTTAGCATATCTTTTTGAACATACTTGTGATATTCCACCTCTCTTAGACTTCTCAATCATCAAAAGCATATCTACATCACTGATGAAATCTATATCTTGTTTTGTCATTTTCAACATTGCACTCCAAGCTAAACCAGGAACTGTGAAATAGTGGGCAGGATGTAATCCATAACAATTTTTATTATGACAGAGTGATCTAAAAGCTTCAAACACATCAGCTAACAGTAAAACATCTGTTTTTAGATACAAATCATGATATTCTCCAAGGTTCTTTATCTTAAATATTTTCCAAATTTCTTTTGTGTGTTTATATTCCTTATCACTTATCTCTTCTTGATAAAGGTTATTATAGAAACTTTCTTTTTAAGGAAGTTGTGTTTCTTTAAATCTCATAAATGAATCCATATAATCATAAGGATAAATTCCCTTACTTGTAAGAATTTTCTCTTTACTTTGAATTTCATTCCTTGTTTGAATTTCCTCTCTCGTAAGAATTCCTTCTTTAATCAGAATTTCATCTTTAATCTGAATTTCCTCTTTAGTTCGAATTTTCTTTATAATTAGAATTTCATCTTCAGTTAGAATTTCTTCATTAATTAGAGTTTCCTCTTTACTTTGAATTCTCTCTTTAATCTGAATTTCCTCTTGAGTGAGAATTTCCTCTTTTGGAAAGAATGAATTAAGATTTGGAAAAGAGTCCGTGGAGCTTAGATTTGATGCGAGGTAGGCTAGTGGTGTTCCCATAAACTTGTAAGAATCTAAAAACCTAATACGAGTTATAGGTTTTGTGAATATCATTTTTGAAAATGAAATATACTTTTGACTTGTGTTTGTTATAGCAGAAATATTCCCTGGTGTTTTTGAAAGTTCATTTATAAATAGATGTGTATCATAGTTGGCGCTGTTGTGAAGAAAGACTGGAATAAAAGAAGGTAATTTATAATTAAGATTACAACAGGAATGAGTGGGACCTCTATATTTACCAGTAAGATGACAATGGTCTCTAACTTTAGACTCCTTAATTTCCCCCTCACAAATATGACAGATATTGTTCATTCTAAATTCTAATTTTTCTTCTTTGGTTAATTTCATCGGTTCATTTGTTTCTTTCATTAATTTAGTGAGTCTTATACAATCCTTTTCTAATCGTTTTACAAACTCTTGTGAAGCATTTTTTCCACGATAATGTTCAAGTTTGTTATACTTTTCTCCAACAGATGATTTGATATAATAACAGAAACCACAAGGAATATGTTTTTGATATTTATTTGTATATGGTTCTTTTGGATTAGGAGAAGCAGTATTTATCTTTTTAAGGATACATTCAAAATCAGCGTATATCACAAATGGGTGCATGATAGATTTATTATAATCTTCAAAATAAATCTTTTCACCAGGTTTAGGCATTGTAATTACAGCTGATTTATGATTACTACAATATTTTGAATGTTGTTCTAATCGTTCTTTTGTATGAAATGAATTAAGACATCGCTTACAAGGATATATTTTGTTTGCTGTTCTGAATACCTGAGAAGAGATTAATCTTGATAAATTATTGATGTATGTGTAATGTGAATTCTTTCCAACACTAAAATATAAAAGGTCAATGTGTGTTTCTTCATTTTTATAGTTGTTTGAAATTTTTAATATTTGAACTTTGTTTGTATCCGTTAATCCATATACATTAATAGAAAGATTATTCTTTTTCTCAAATTTAGGAATATCTGTTAATGGCATTGGGAATTTAAAATCTTTAATGTCCAAGGTATTCTCATATTTCATATATTGTTTTACTCTTTCTGAATTACATTTTGGTGGATGTAAGTGAGCAAGAACAGACCAGAGAAAACATTTATTATCATTGTTCTTAATATTAACAACTGCCTTCTTTAGTTTTATTTCTTTTGGTAATTCAATATAAGAAGAAGCTTTAAGAGGGTTTGATTTTAGAATGTGTATATCTAAAAAGATGATTTTTTAATATTGAATCCACTTCCTACCACTGTATTATCAACATCCTCCTCTTGTCTTGATAGTTCTTCATAAACCCCACTATTCAAAAAATCTTGAAATGATGTTATAAAATGAAGATCTGTTCTCATATAAGGAGTTTGTTCTTCATCTTGTCTTTTCATATTCATTTTCACTCCCATATAAAACTTTAAAGTTTTTATTTCTTTTAATGTCTTTTTAATAAATTTTTCAACATCGGGTTTCACTATTTCAATTGATTCAGCTATTGATGATGGACTGGGTTCTCCAAATTGAAAAATCCTTATTTTTATATGCCCTTTAAATGCCTCATCAGTGTTTTTAATATAATAGTCTCCCTTTACTTTAAACTCATTTTTCTTGTGTTTTTGTGATTGAAGATGTTGATTATAACTACTCTTCAAAACATCCTTTGAACAGATATCACAATGTTTTCTTTCCAACTCAAGAGGAGATATTTGATGAAATAGATTAAATGTGTGTTTGTTGGTTCAGAGGTGTTTTCTATAATGTTTATATTCGTGATTACAAACATCGCAGTACGTTGTATTCACCATATTTATGGAATAAAACTTTGCTTAAACTAAAATTTTCTTGATGAAAATTTCGTTTAATTTATAGGTGAATCTGTGCTTAAAAACATTTTATCCTCCAACTTTTTCACTTAATAAATACAATGTTTCAAGACACAAAAGACAAGTTTCAATCAATCTCTTCATCTGTTAAAGATACTGAGAAATATGTCAAGGATGTAAAATTGAACAAAGATAAATATAACAACTATTGGATAAAAACTATTATGGTAAATAATATGAGTTCTTCAATTTCCTTCAGTGGAAGGGCTTTTAGTATACCTGGTAGAACATCAATTAAAGTATCTCTAACAAAAGTTTCTCCTCTCCTTCTAGTAATATATTCAAAACTAGAAAAAGCAATGAAACAAGAAAAAGTATCAAAGAACAAAAACCTTATGGATGAAGCTTTAGAAAGAAAAGATAAGACCATCTGTAATATGCAAGGAGAAATTTGTATTTTTTTCAACAACCCTAAAGATGTAAATCTTGATGAAATAAAGGATGTTAATATATCAGGTGAAATGACATTTCGTTCAATAGTAGTTAACGATAATTTTAAAATTACCTTTAATATAAAAAATGTTGTCGTTGAATCTGATAATGAAAAAAAGTATATCGATATCGATGGTAATATACAACTGAAAGTATAGATGAATTTCAGTTTAAGTAAAGTTTTACTTTATAAATATGCTAGACTTTCCTGATTCTCCATATGACAAATTTGAGAATTGTCCTGCGTGTGAAAGACGGGGATTAAACACAGAGTCAAAAGCCTATAAACAATGTATATTCTGTGATTATCTTCTAATTAATGATAATAAAAAATATAAAAAGGAAAATAATTCTTTTAGATTTACACCAAAAATGAATTACTTTACAAGATTGATTAGAGAAATGAATGTAAAGTATGAGGATGATAACACACCTTTCCTTACAAGGGAAGAAACTGAACGTATAAGAGAAATGTTCAAAGGATTGTTGTTGTATATTATTCATGGATGTAATTTTCAGGGAAATATCAACACAAGATATTGTATAAATAAAATAATGGATTATCTTGAAATTAAACCTGAACTTAGGATAAAATATAGAGTTTCTAAAAAAGCCAATAATAAATTAAATAACCTGTTTTTCAAATATATAAATGAATGATTTTTTACCTATTTGGGAAAATAAGATAAAATTTAACAACCATAAAAATCTCCCAAATTAATTAAGATGTCTCATAGTTGGTTCAAGTGGATGTGGAAAAACCTGCTTACTTTTAAAAATGCTCCTCACTCCCAACTTTTTAGATTATGATAATTTAATAATTTTCACAAAGTCGAGTTTTCAACCAGAGTATCAACTACTCTCACAAGGTTTTAATGCTGGTCTTCAAAAAGAAGATATAATAGGTTTATTTAAACGTCAAAAAAACCTAAATGATTATAACATTGAAGATATAATTCAACTATTTTGTGATACACAGAGATGTAAAAAGAAATCAAATCTTATAACTTGTATTCTTAGTGATAATACGGATGATATACCGTCTCCCCAAGATTTGGATAAATCAAAAAGAACCTCGTTATCTTTGATGATTGTGTTAATGAGAGAAACCAAACGGTAATGGACAGCTACTACACAAGAGGGAGACATTCTTCTTGTAATTGTATTTATCTTAGTCAATCGTACTTTCAACTTCCTCGTCGTTCCATCAGAAACAATGCTAATACTTTTATTTTATTCAAGTTAAATTCAATAGATATCAATAATTTTTGGAGAGATAATTGTTCTACATTATGTAGTAAAAAGAAATTTGAGGATTATATGAAGCACACGACTGAAAAATATAAATATATTGTTGTGAAACAAGATGAGATATTAAGGGATATATTTTTTGTTTTATAAACAATTACATATATAAATGACAACTATTATTATAAATCTTGTGGGTAAATCTGCTTCTGGAAAAAACTTTCATAAATCAAGGTTATTGTGTAGTACAAATGAGAATATTGTAAATTTACTTAAAAAACACCCCGTGATACGCATTGTATCAACAACAACTAGAGCAATAAGACCTGGAGAAGTAAAAGGTGAAGATTATCACTATATTTCAGTGGAGGAACATATGCGATTGAGGAATGAAGGACAAATATTTGAGGAGGTTTCTCTTGGTACAACAAAATATTCACATTGTAAGAGTGAGTTAAAGAAACTAAAATCTGGTGGTGTTGGGATATTAGAAACTAATCCAGAAGGAACGAGACAAATTATTAAATATCTGAGCGGAGTGAAGATTTTATCATTCGGTTTTGATGTTGATGAAGAAACTCAACACAAACGTATGAAAAGCAGAGATGCAAGGATTAGTGAAGAAGAAATTACAACTCGCATTAATGTTAATAAAGAATTTGATGAAATATTTAAAGAAAAGGATTTATTTGAACACATCTACTTGAATGATGAAGAAAAGGAAAATTTCCCTGTTGATCTTTACAATTCATTAAATGATATTTTACAATAAATAAATGGATACAAAAGAAAGAGCAAGAAGATTTAAGGAACATCAAGAGTTGGTTTCAAAAGTTGTAAAACAACAGGAAGACATAAAGAAGAAACGCAGACAGAAACTAACGGGCGAAGAAGCATTTGAAAAAAACAAGAGAAATTTTTTAAACCACTTTTAAAAACTTCCCAAGAAAAAATGAAAGATGTTTCCACAGTTCCCACAGTAGAATATACTCCTAGAAAGCTTCAAATGTTAAAAGATTTCAGTCAAATGACGGAGGAAGAATTAGAGCATATTGGAGAATTAGAACATGATGAAGGTTTATTTCAACAACTGGAAGAGATTAATCAACCCCCTGATTATATTGTGAATGCTGTTCAAAACAATGAATATTCAGCGGATTCAAAAACCAAAGCAGGACTCATTCCAACAGAACAACCAGCAATATTTCATCTTGTTCAAGAAAAGGTATTGATATTTAATGATGAATTAAGGTTCTTAAGTTCTGCTCAACCCCGTGTTAAACTAACTCCGAGATTAATGTTTCTTCTCACAAAAGATGGAAGACAAGGTTCAACTGTGAGGGATGAATCAAAGTATATTGATAAACCATTGGATATGGAAAATAATGATGATAGAGTATATATTGATTTGCTGAACACTCTAAATTATAAGGTTATTCTTTCTGGTAAAAGTAGGAAGAATGAGAAGGAGAAACACATTATTCAGGCTTTAAGTATCCTTGGTTCAGGTATTAGTTTTCTTCCAAATGACCCATCGCAATTAGTTAATAGACTGTTATTGTTGTTCGGCAGTAAGAAGGCTGGAAATAACAATTGTTTTAATGAAGCATCAGCCATTTTAGACCAGTTGATGAACATGAAAATAATTAATAAATCTCAATATAAAGACATTTTATCTCATATTAAATAAGATGAGAAGCACAATCCTGAGTTTTAATTTCACAACAAGCGACCACACATCTTCATTCCCATACCCACTACAACTTGACACAACAAAAGAATATGAAGCATCTTTATTGTCCATGGAGACTTATAATACCTTATTTAATATAACCGAGAAAAATGACAAGTTTAGTTATAATCCGGGAAGTGGATACAAAACGATAACAGTCTCACCCGGAGCATACGAGATTTCTCAAATATCTTCCGAAATTGCTCGTCTTATGAAAGAACAGGGTGATGAACCAAAAAATATTGTTATAAACATTCAAAAACATACTTCAAAATCAACGATTAAAGTTAAAAATAACTACAAGGTTGATTTCACAATTGATAATTCATTTAGAGAGTTATTAGGTTTCTCCTCAAAAAAGATTGAAACTAATGGGACGTTTTACAGTGATAATGTCATTCAAATATCCTCAGGAATAAATTCGGTGTTAATTCACTGTGATTTGATTGATGGTGCTTATAATGATGGATTAAAAACAAATACAATATTTTCATTCAGCGCATACTCAACCCCAATTGGTTATAAATTCAATATGGAGCCTAAAAATTTGGTTTATCTACCTGTGTCAGGAAAAACCATACACAGAGTAAATTTTAGGATAACCGACCAAGATAATCGTGTGATCTCTTTTAATGGAGAAGTTATATCCATCAGAATTCACCTACGTGAAGTTTTTCAATAAATAAATACGATGGTTATTGTGAGGAAGCACGAGTTGGGAAAATATAAAATAATTACAGGGGATGGGATGTTCCTTTCCCCGTACTACAAGGGTGAAGGTATGTATCTTGGTAGAGGATACTATAAACCTAAGAGACAAAGGGGTGTTGGACATCAATTTAGAGGAGATGGGATAATTGATACTCTCATGGGTATTGGTTCAACTATTCTTAAACATAAAGACCTAATTGGTTCAACTGCTTCTGCTGTGGGAAATGTAGCAGGTGCTGTAAAGAGTATAAAAGATGCTCAGAAAGAATCTCATAAATTACAAGCAATAAAAGAAATTAAGAAAGGTAAAACTCAGTTGTCCCCCAAGAACGACAGAAAATAATTCAAATACTTGGATCAGGGTTTCAAAAGTTTTAACATCTTTTTTCCTAAATAAATACAAGTATGGAAGCAATTGATAGTATCTATGATTTGGATGATACTATTATTATCTCAAACTCCACTAAAAAAGAAGATTACTTCAAGGTAAATGCAATAACTGGAACAGACTGGAATACAAATGGTACAAAAAGTTTTGAAATAAATAATCAACAAACCTATTTGAATCTCTCCGAAAGTTTCTTGTTGTGTAAATTTAAATTCACTAAGGCTGGGAATAACACAAACGCTACACTTGTAAATGATTTCTTCTGGAAAATGTTTGATAGTGTGCGATTGTATATTGGAACACAAGAAGTTGAAGCGGTTGATTATGTCTCTGCTGTATCTGAAATGATGAAATTTACACTCTATACATTCAGTGATAGAATGGGAAAGGGGTCTGTCGAAGGTTTTATTCCTGATATGTCAACGGGAACAAACACAGACCCTGGATATATTCAAAGGAAAGGAATGTATAATGATGATACAAAAGCAGAAAATAGTTTTACTGTGGCAGTTCCTCTTAAAGGTATATTTGGATTTTGTGATTATGATAAAGTTCTGTATGGTCTTAAAATTAGATTTCAACTACAAAGGAATGATAATGAAAATAGATTGCTTTTTGGTGTTGGTAATGCTTTTGGTGATCAGAATAAATTTGTAATTGAGGAGATGAGTTGGTAAATCAGTGAATATACTCCTAATCTTAAAACAGAAGAGATGTTGAATCGAAGACTTAACTCAAAGAGACCACTCAGTGTATCATACCTCAAAAGAAGATGTCAACACGTTAAACTCAATCAAACTACTTACACGTGGAATTTGGGTGTTCTGGAAGGAAAGCCACGATATCTGTGGATGATTTTTAAAAAGCCAGATGGTGATACTGCGACTGATAAGAATAATGCATTGAGTGATAATGCTAAGGTGAAACAACTTCGCGTTTCTCTAGATGGAACATTTTATCCACGAGATAGATTGGAAATTAATTGGGAAAAAAATGATTTTGCTGAAGCATACAAGTCTTACCAAAAGGTGTGTGAAAGTAATGGAAATAAAGAACCTATTTTGGATATGACAGCATTTAAAAGTTTGTATACAATCTATACGTTTGACCTGAGCGCTCAAAAAGAAACTATAAAGTCTAATCGAGTGGATACTTCCCTATACATTGAAAGAGGAGAGAGTGAAGAAGTTGATACATATTGTTTGCTTTTGGAAGAAACAGAATTGCAGATTAATACAGATAATGGTGTGATGATTAGTCTCACATAATTTTTTGTTAAATAAATGAGTGGCAAAGTACCAACTGGGGTATATGTTAATCAAATCAATCTTCATCAACTATCATCTTGTGTTCAAAATCAAAAGCCTTGTACGATTAACGTTAATACAATTCAGAGAAAAGGAGCAGTAAGAATTGATGTTTTGCTCACAAGAGAACAGGTTAAAATCTTGAATGACACTGGCTCACTTAAAATTAAAATGACAAAACCAATGTTGAAAAAATATTCAATAAGAGAGACGAGTGGAGGATTTCTCCCATTTCTAATTCCTTTATTTGCTGGTTTAAGTGCGGTTGGAGCATTGACTGGTGGTATTTCAACAGCGGTCAAAACTGCCAACGAAAGGAAGGCTCAACTCCAGGCTCAAAAAGAATTGGAAAGACATAACAAAGAGTTGGAGAAACAAATTAGTGGAAGTGGTGTAATTGTAGATTTTGCTGAAAAACTTGAAGGTCTGCCTGATAAAGCGAGATTGTTAGTTGGAGATATGCTTTCTTCTATAGCACAAGCAGGTGTAAAATTAACGAAAAGAGGTAATGGATTATATCTTTCTAATAAATAAATGAGCATTGATGAGTGGTTGAAAGAATTTGGAAAGAATACAACATCAAATTTACAACTTGCCAAATATTGTAAGAAATTAAAAATTCATAATGTGGTTATTTGTATGAGAGATGAATTAACAAATGTGTCGAAACATACAAAGAATATTATTATGAACTTAGAAGATAATGATGGGAACGGTTCTCATTGGGTTTGTATTTTTAATAGTCAAGACAAATATTATTTTGATAGTTTTGGTCTTCCACCACCTGTTGAAGTCATAAAATTCTTACAGAATGGTGTTTATCAAACATTTCAAGTCCAAGAATTAAATTCCAAGTGTTGTGGTCAATTATGTCTATATGTGTTATTTCAACTCAACAAAAATAAAAAATTTTATGATATTATTTTTAATCTAATATAAATGACTTATGTTGGTAAAGATGGTTCTATCTTTGGTGTCTCTCAAGAACTGGATATTGATTTATCAAATTATTATACAAAGGCACAGGCTGAACGATATAAATATAATATAAACAAAAATATTAACATGAAAAATGCTTATAAATTAAAAAATTATCCAAGCCCGACTGACGCGAATGACTTGGTGAGATTAAGCGATTTATCACAATATATATACTTAAATAAAATGGCTGTGTATTCTAAAGATACAGAAGTGTTGATATTATCTCCAGGTCATACAGAATTCACAGTTCGAATTAAAATAAATTTTTATAAAGAAGGGCGTATCGTTTGTATGAGAATAGAACAATGGGGGTATGATATGAATGATTTAGGGTATAATTGGTCATTTAAAATTAACCTCGAAGACCTGGAACAATTAAATCAGTCTCGTAAGGAAGAATATTATCCACTTGGTATCGAGAATGAGTTTTGTGGAGCCACGATTAGTAAACAACAAATAAAAGAATTTAATAAGGGTAAATATAATAATGGTTTTGCCCTTGTTTATCTCATGAAAACAGAAAAAACAGGATTATATATAATAAGTAAGGAAATACAAAATGATTTAACTATGGGAAGATGGGGAGGTGTTTCGTGCCATAATATTATTCTAACATATATTTCTAATACATAAATGACAGCAAGAAGGCTTCAAGAAAATTATCATTTCTGTGTTCAAGCATACCTTCAAGAAAAGGGTATTCGGTATTTTAATAAATATGTTCTACAACATAAGAATGAGGTATTTTCAATAAAAGATTGGCATTATGCTGATGTTGATAAACCGACAACTTTAGATTTAATTAGAATGTTAAATAATGAAAAAATTATAAGGTTAAGAAAAGGTAAGGCTCTTTTAGAAATTCAAAAGAAATTTTATTGGTTTCCTGTTGTAAAAAAAATTATTTTGGATACAGGAATAACAAGAAATCCTGATGAATATATGTATAATATTCTATGGGGTGTAAACGATTCAAGTATAGTAAGGGATGAGGAAGGAGTTGAAGAAGTGAGGGAAGAGGAGGAAAAGGAGAAGGTGGAAAGAGAGAATAGAGAGAGGGAGGAAAGAGAGAGAATGAATAAATATCAAAATATGGAAACCAGTGAGATTCAAAAAAGAATAGAGGTATTAAAGAAATTAACTTATCTCACCAGGGAGGAATACAAAGAATTAAAAAGTCTATTTGCAATACTTTCAACAAGACTATCGACATCGAGAAGACATGTATTTTAATTCAAGTTTTTTCTTAAATAAATGGAGGAGAGAGTGAAGGCATTTCTAAGGATTCTTTATGTTTTAAAAATTAAGATTCAAATGTGCATGTTGGAAACTAAAAAGGTTTTTGCACTCTGCAGAAATTTTTCTCATAAATAAATGAGTTATTGTCTCAAATGTAAAAAGAAAACTAATACTAAAAATATTTCATATATTAAAAGTAAAAATAACAGGGTTATACAAAAAGGTATATGTTCGGTGTGTGGTTCAAAAAAAAAATCAATTTATCTCCAAACACAAACTCGGAGGAGATATACAAAAGTTTTTATCAGGAAGTAAATTTACAACTACTGGAATACCAGGGGAATTACATCTTCCAGGTTATTCTTTCTGTGGTCCAGGCACAAACTTAGATAAAAGATTAGATGAGGCAGACAATCCTAAATCCTGGAGTAAACCAATCAATAGAGTTGATGAAGTGTGCATGAGACATGATATTGATTATGGGAATACCACAACGTTGGAAGAAAAGCATGAAGCCGATAGAGAAATGTTATATAATTTGTCTCTGATACAAAATCCAACCTTGAGAGAAAAAGTTGATAGGTTCATCGTGAAGAAGATGATTAGTGCTAAATTGAAACTTGGACTTGGAAATTCAAAAAACTTATAGGCTCTAATGATGCCATTAAGACTGAAGAGCAATTAGCTGATGAATTACATAAACCAATATTCACAAAGTTTCAGAGAAGGAAAGTTTATTCCAAGGAAGTTGATTATATCTGGTCTGCTGATTTGATTGAACTCAATAATGATAAGGGGTACAAGTATGCTTTAACCGTTATTGATTTGAGGAGTAGATATGCGTGGGTTGTCCCTTTAAAAAACAAAACAGGTAATACTCTTATGTTAGCTTTTCAACAGATATTTAATAAAAGTAAGAGAAAACCTAAAAAATTGTGGACTGATGAGGGTAGAGAGTTTTATAACAAGACATTTATGAATTTTCTAAAAAATAACAGTATTACATTATACAGTACCTTTAATGAAGGGAAGGCAGTTGTTGTTGAACGTTTTAATCGTACCTTAAAAGAGAGACTATATAAAAAATTCACACAACTCGGTTCACAACAATGGTCATCTTTTATTCAGGATATTGTGGATAAGTATAATGACACGATTCACACGTCAACGAATATGAAGCCATCAGAAACATTTACAAAATTAAAATATGAAAAAGAGATTAATGTCAGAAAACCTAAGTTCAAAGTTGGTGATATCGTAAGAATATATAGGTGGAAATCTCATTTTGAAAAGGGTTTTACTGAACGATGGACGAAAGAACTTTTTAAAATTGTTGATGTAATAGATACAGTTCCTTGGACTTATAAAATATATGATTTGGAAGGGGAAGAGATTTTAGGTTCATTTTATTCACAGGAATTACAAAAGACAAAACTAAGCAGATAATACACCTTTGTGGCACTAGAGGGACAAGTCCGAGGTGTATTACAGTATATAATGTGTGTCAAGAGGGACGTTCTTAGATCTGTGAACCCCAAACACAGAATCCTCAACTGAATAGTCAAGGCTTAACTTTTGTTTGTGTGTGTGTGTGTGTGTGTGTAATGGGAGCAATAGGTTGGCGCTTCACTCCCTCCTACTATACACCGTTGTGGACACTCGAGGGCCAAGTCCGAGGTGTATAACAGTATATAATGTGTGTCAAGGGGGACGTTCTTAGATCTGTGAACCCCAAACACAGAATCCTCAACTGAATAGTCAAGGCTTAACTTTTGTTTGTTGATGTGTATGTGTGTGTGTGTCCCAACCCTCACATTCAAAATCTCAACCCCAACCCTCACATTCAAAATCTCAACCCCAACTCAATCCTCGCCCAACACAATGTCTTTTTCAAAATGAGATTTCCACCTATATATATATATTTTTACGTTTTTTTTTCTTCTTCCAATTCTGTCTTTTAAGGCTTTCAGGTTTGATGACGTAGAAAGGGGGAGTAAGCCTGCACTTTCTTCCCAGAACTTTCTTGATCTTGCTCCCATCAAGCACCATCCGACAAAGAACTACATCGATAGGTTTAGATCCCAAAGAGTGATAGCAACTCCAAAAGTCTCCAAAATATAAATAAATAAAATAATAATAATAAATAAATAAATAAATAAATAAATAAATAAATAAATAAAAGCCCCCAAAAAAGTTTCAAGTGTCCAACATAAACCCAACTTTCCAAGTCTTCAAGGTATAACCACATTCCCGTTGAGTTTCCAAGATATGTATCACATTGTGAGTTATCAATCCAGAACCCACATTTCAAGTATTCAAAGTAAAACCAACTTACAAAGTCTCTTAAGGATAACTCATTTACTGATTTTTTCAAAATTTGTGAGTCTCCAAGGTAGGACCCATATTTAGAACCATCTTGGCAGAACCCTTTTCCTGAGTCTCCAAGGTAGTTATTTAAACCATCAAGGCAGAACTCATTTACTGATTTTTTCAAAATTTGTGAGTCTCCAAGGTAGGCCCCATATTTAGAACCATCTTGGCAGAACCCTTTTCCTGAGTCTCCAAGGTAGTTATTTAAACCATCAAGGCAGAACTCATTTACTAATTTTTTCAAAATTTGTGAGTCTCCAAGGTAAAACTTGTATTCTGGCTCATCAAGGTATAACTTGTTCAGTGGGTATTGTCTTGATAACTCACAATGAGTACTATTGCTGTAAAACTCTTTTTCAGGATTTTGCTGGTCTCCAAGGTATAACTCTTTGGTTGGGTCATCAAGGACGAACTCGTTCTGTGGGTCTTGGTCGCTCATAAGGTCTTCAACCAAGCCAACAATTTCGCCCCAAGTTGTAGCAAAAGCAGTATTTTCATTTCGTATTTCAGACACAATTTCCTGTGAGAGAAAATAATAATGTATTAATTAAGTTATTTAATTATTAAATGAGTATGCTTCAATCAAAGTTTGAAAATAGGAAAATAAAAAATCTTACCTCAATAGATAAGAGGTTTGAATCCAGTTCATCAACTTGAAGGTTTAGTTCCATAGAAGACAGAGAGTTCCAAGGAACACCAAAGTCATCCCACTCAAGGTCTTCAACCAAGCCAACAATTTCCCCCCAAGTTGTAGCAAAAGCAGTATTTTCATTTCGTATTTCAGACACAATTTCCTGTGAGAGAAAATAATAATGTATTAATTAAGTTATTTAATTATTAAATGAGTATGCTTCAATCAAAGTTTGAAAATAGGAAAATAAAAAATCTTACCTCAATAGATAAGAGGTTTGAATCCAGTTCATCAACTTGAAGGTTTAGTTCCATAGAAGACAGACAGTTCGAGACAAGCACACAGAACACCATTGCCAGCAAAAACAAATGTTTAAAATGGAGCCTGGGTTTGAAGCTTTTATAGAGAAAGACTGGTGGGTGTGGTTTCCTTTGGAAATTCCCTGGGCAAGCCTAGGCAAGCCTTCATTGGGAAATTTTTCAAAACCATAACATCCTGTAATTTTCTAGTGATTTCTTTGTGAGTCAGAGATGAACTGGAAATGATGTAAGAGTGGGCGGGGCTTAGCAAAAGTAGGCGGAGCTTAGGAAAAGTGGGCGTGGCTTAGAAAAAATACCTTATGAAAAGTGGGCGGAGCTTAGTAAAAGTGGGCGGGGCTTAGGAAAAGTGGGCGGGGCTTAAAAAAGTGGGCGGGGCTTATTGAATACCTTGTGAAAAGTGGGCGGGGCTTAACAAAAGTGGGCGGGGCTTAAAGAAAAGTGGGCGGGGCTTAACAAAAAATAACCTGTGGCTCAGGAGGTGGTCAAACAAGATCATTAAGAGAAGTTTATCATTTCGTAATGGCACAAAAGGGGTATCTTAAAAAATATAAAGATTCAAATGTTTTGTTTGTCAATATTTTAGATGGGGATTATTGTGCAAAGAAAATTAAACTATTGAAGGAATTTGAGAATGAACAAATCTTTATAGGTTCAATGAGTGAGCTGTTCAACCCCCAGGTGTTCAATTCAATGAGGTTCAACCTCCAGGTTAAAAGGGGAGACAAATAAATATACCTTGGGATAAAAAGGGGATTTATTTTTAGGGAAAAAAAATATAAATCGCTGAAAATCCCCCATTCATTTACATGGGGAAAAGTGAGCCAGAATCAGTATTCTTACCCTACTAATGTGTGTCAAGGGGGGACGTTCACAGAATCCTCAACTGAATAGTCAAGGCTTAACTTTTGTTTGTTGATGTGTGTGTGTGTGTGTGTGTGTGTGTGTGTGTGTGTGTGTGTGTGTGTGTGTGTGTGTGTGTGTGTGTGTGTGTGTGTGTGTGTGTGTGTGTGTGTGTGTGTGTGTGTGTGTGTGTGTGTGCAATACGAGCAATGGGTTGGCGCTTCACTCCTTCCTACTAATCCTCAACTGAATAGTCAAGGCTTAACTTTTGTTTGTTGATGTGTGTGTGTGTGTGTGTGTGTGTGTGTGTGTGTGTGTGTGTGTGTGTGTGTGTGTGTGTGTGTGTGTGTGTGTGTGTGTGTGTGTGCGTGCGTGCGTGCAATGGGAGCAATGGGTTGGCGCTTCATTCCCTCCTACTATACACTGTTGTATAGCACACTCAAGGGCCAAGTCCAAGGTGTATAACAGGTGGCATCTGCCATATATAATGTGTGTCAAGCGGGGACGTTCTTAGATCTGTGAACCCAAAACACAGAATCCTCAACTGAATAGTCATAGCTTAACTTTTGTTTTTTGGTGTGTGTGTGTGTGTGTGTGTGTATGTGTGTGTGTGTGTGTGTCCCAACCCTCACATTCAAAATCTCAACCCCATCCCTCACATTCAAAATCTTAACCCCATCCCTCACATTCAAAATCTCAACCCTCGCCCAACACAATGTCTTTTTCTAAATGAAATTTCCACATATATATTTTTTTGCGTTTTTTTCTTTTCTCTTCTTCCAATTCTGTCTTTTAAGGCTTTCAGGTTTGATGACGTTGAAAGGGGGAGTAAGCCTGCACTTTCTTCCCAGAACTAACAATATGTATTTTTGATGTTTTTTTTTTTTTTTTTCTCCTTCCAATTCTGTCTTTTAAGGCTTTCAGGTTTGATGAAGTAGAAAGGGGGAGTAAGAACTTTCTTGATCTTGCTCTCATCAAGCACCATCCAACAAAGAACTACATCGATCGGTTTTGATCCCAAAGAGTTGTAGCATTTCAAGTCTCCAAAATAAACCCAACTTTCCAAGTCTTCAAGGTATAACCACATTCCTGTTGAGTTTCCAAGATATGTATCACATTGTGAGTTATCAAGCCAGAACCCACATTTCAAGTCTCCAAAATAAAACCAACTTACAAAGTCTCGAAGGGATAACTCATTTCCTGATTTTTTTCAAAATCTGTGAGTCTCCAAGGTAGGCCCCATATTTAGAACCATCTTGGCAGAACCCTTTTCCTGAGTCTACAAGATAGTTATTTAAACCATCAAGGCAGAACTCATTTACTGATTTTTTTTCAAAATTTGTGAGTCTCCAAGGTAAAACTTGTATTCTGGCTCATCAAGGTCGAGCTCGTTCTGTGGGTCTTGGTCGATCACAATGTCTCCAAGGTATAACTCTTTGGTTGGGCCATCAAGGTCGAGCTCGTTCTGTAGGTCTTGGTCGCTCATAAGGTCTTCAACCAAGCCAACAATTTCGCCCCAAGTTGTAGCAAAACAGTATTTTCATTTCCTGTGAGAGAAAATAATTATGTATTAATTAAGTGATTGAATTATTAAATGAGTCTATGCTTCAATCAAACTTTGAAAATAGGAAAATAAAATCTTACCTCAACAGATAAGAGGTTTGAATCCAGTTCATCATCTTGAAGGTTTCGTTCCATACAAGTAGTGGAACTCCAAGCAAGCTCATCCCACTCAAGGTCTAGCTCGTTGTGTGGGTCTTGGTTGCTCACAAGGTCTTCAACCAAGCCAACAATTTCACCCCAAGTTGTGGCAAAATCGGTATTTTCAGATGCAATTTCCTGTGAGAGAAAATAATAATGTATTATTTAAGTTATTTAATTATTAAAAAAGTCTATGCTTAAATCAAACTGAAAATAGGAAAATAAAAATCTTACCTCAATAGATAAGAGGGTTGAATCCTTGAACTTGAAGGTTTAGTTCCATACAAGTAGTAGATCTCCAAGGAACCTCAAAGTCATTCCACTCAAGCTCAGTGCAGCACTCCATTGTCAGAATTTTTTTTAAAAACGGAGTCTGGGTTGAACCTTTTATAGAGAAAGACTGGTTGCTATGGTTTCCTTTTTCAAAATGGAGGATTGTTTGAAAAAAATTGCCAAACAGCCCAGACAAGCCTTGGAAATATGTTCAAAACCATAACATTCTAGAATTTTCTCGTGATTTCTTTGTGTCAGAGATGAACTGGAATGATGTAAGAGTAGGCGTGGCTTAGTGAAAGTGGGCGGGGCCTAATAAAAGTGGGCGTAGCTTACGAAAATACCCCGTGAAAGTGGGCGGGGCTTATGCAAAAAATAATCTGAGGGTCCGGAGGTGGTCAAACAAGAGCATTAAGAGAAGTTTATCATTTCGTAATGGCACAAAAGGGGTATCTTAAAAAATATAAAGATTCAAATGTTTTATTTTTAAATATTTTAGATGGGGATTATTGTGCAAAGAAAATTAAACTATTGAAGGAATTTGAGAATGAATAAATCTTTATAGGTTCAATGAGTGAGCTAAACAATATGCATTGGTTATTTGAAAAAGAGTGCCCCTAGGCTTACATGTTTCAGATATATCTTTAGAATCACCTTTAATAAATCACATTACTACTTTACTACTTGAACAAATCTTTATCTTATTGCATTGGTTATTTGAAAAGAGTGCCCCGAGATTAAAAGGGGAGACAAATAAATATACCTTGGGATAAAAAGGGGGTTTATTTTTAGGGAAAAAAAATATATAAATCGCTGAAAATCCCCCATTCACTTACATGGGGAAAAGTGAGCCAGAATCAGTATATTTACCCTACTGACACACTATCAGCTCTTCAGTATTTACAGGAACGGAATCCGTTCAGTGGTGATCCACGTCTGAGGAACATTGCCACTGGAGTTCATGCACACCCCACCGTCAACATCGATACAGCACATGCTGTAGGAGCCAAAATATTGAAATCTATGGATTGGAAAACACCTGCCGAGTACACATTAAAGAGGAAAGACCAAGTTGCCACCCTCGGCATGAAGTCATCTGTCAAGATTGATGGAGAGCAAGTCCAGGTTGACCCACAACTCCTCTTCCAGAGACTGATCATTGTTGCACAGACAGCAGAAAAACTGGAGTTGGCCTTCAAATATGAACTGTGCAGCTATCCACCAGCCCTCTTTGATTCCTCTCCAGCTCCGAGAAGCACACAAGCCAGTCTTTGCTGATGCCATCTGGGATCTTGTTGGATCCGATGTCCCAGCCGATATCCCCAATGATGGACAACAGTATGTTTTGGATGGCGGGGCACTTGTTCAATGCATTGCATGGTCTCATGGATCTACATACAGAGACATATGCCATCAGTACACTGATTATGTAACGAAGAAGTACGGAGATGCCATAGTCGTGTTTGATGGTTATGAGAGTACCAACACGAAGGACATGACACACCAGAGACGGTCTAAAGGGAATGCTGGCACTGCTGTGACATTTACAGCTGACATGCGTCTCACAATGAAGAAGGAACAGTTTCTTGACAATAGGCAGAATAAACAGCGATTCATTTTTATGTTGAGTGAAGAGCTTCAGAAGAAGAACTGTGAGACACACCATGCCTCAGGGGATGCTGATCTCCTGATTGTACTGAAGGCCGTGCAGTCTGCTACTGTCACCAACACTGTGTTAGTTGGTGATGACACAGACCTCCTCGTCCTCCTATGCTACCATGCAAGCTTAGAATCCCATGACCTCTTCTTTTGTCCCGAGCCAAAGAAGAACATGAAGAAGCCTCGCATCTGGAACATCAAGGCTACAAAGAAAATGATTGGTACAGACATATGCAAGCACATACTGTTTCTACATGCAGTTCTTGGGTGTGAGACGACATCTCGTCTTCATGGGATTGGAAAGGGAGCTTCCCTCAAAAAGTTCAAAGCAAACAACACATTCCGTGAGCAGGCCAAGGTTTTTGATACATATCCAGCTTCTGTATGTGATGTGGCAGATGCAGGAGAAAAAACATTGGTGATAATCTACAACAGAAAGTCAACTGACACCCTGGACACCCTCCGGTATCAGCGGTACTGGGACAAGGTGGCTTGGAGCTCCTCTCACGTGCAACCACAGACGTTACCACCAACATCAGAAGCAGCAAAATATCACAGCCTACGCGTGTATCTGCAAGTCCAAGAATGGAAGGGATGTGCAGATGAACTTCTTCCGACAGACTGGGGTTGGCAGAAGTGTGACGAGGGTTTTGTGCCACTTCAGACATCAATAGCTCCAGCTCCTGAAAAGATGTTACGTGTCATTAGGTGCAACTGCCAGGCTGATTGAGATGCACATGCAAGAAGCACAACATTGAGTGCACTCCAGCTTGTGGAAACTGCAGGGGCTCTGGCTGCACAAACACTCCATGTGACAATGTTGAGGATGATGACGACATTGTCTAGTTCTGACTTTAATACGCTTGATTTTTCTCAACATGTATAGTAAGTTTATAATGGATGTAGTTTCTGAGTTTAATGCGAATTTTCATTTTCATTTCGAAACCTTTGTTAGGCAGATGTGATTGCCCCGAGTGGAATTGTGAATTTTGTCATGTTTCAATGATTTACATAATTATATTGTATTGCCATAGACTTGATTTCATCTTGTGTCTTCAACATTTCTTTTTTTTTTTGGTCCAGGAGCCAAAATCAGTATCAGGTAAAAAAAAAAATTTTTGGGACAAAAAATTAACATTTTTGGACAAAAAAGCTATAATTTTTTATTTTACCCTCAATACATTTTACTTTTTAATAATCATTCTTGTATATCAATATACTGACCATAACTAGAAACAATTAGAATGCAGAAAAACATATATTTACATATTAAAATATCAATCTTTACAATTTTCTCATTTTCCCTGAAGCCGGGTGGTGGCCATATTGGATTTCCATGATTTCAGGACTTTCCCCCCGGAGGATCCCTGAGGACTTTTTTCTGTCACTGAGGACATATCCAGGAATCAAAATCTGTTGAGTTTGCTTTTGTTGCAATTTGTGGGAGGTCATCCAACATTTTGACTCGACTACAATCAGACACTGCTTCATAGAACTCTAAAATATTTGTTCAACAGGAACTATCTTTGGTAAACCCATACTGACTACTTTTAATTAGTTTGTATTTGTTTAAATGGTTCCTCATCTGGTCCTTAATTGATATCTCCAATACCTTCCCCACAACTGAAGTCAAACTAACAGGTCTATAGTTTCCCAATTCTTCTCTGGATCCTTCCTTAAATAATGGTGTTACATTTGCTACTCTCCAATCCTCCGGTACCTGTCCTGACTCCAGTGAGCGATTGAAAATATCCGTTAACATCTCACTTACCTGCTCAGCCACCTCCCTCAATAGTCTTGGGTGTATATTATCTGGCCCCGGAGCATTATCTTCTCTTAGATTTCCAAGCTGTTCCTTTACTTCCTCCACTCCAACCTGGATCTTCTGAAAAAGCCCTTCCTCACCTCCTCGATAGATATTCTCAGCTATTGGCAATTCTCCTGACTGTTATTGTGTGAAAGTTGAAGAAAAATACCTGTTTAATAAGCCTGCCATCTCACTTCCATCACTAACCACTCTCTCGGTGCAATTCCTCAATAGTGCCACACTGGTCCCAACTTGTTCTTTTCCCCTGACACACTTAAAGAAAGCCTTGCTATTATGTTTAATATTCTAAGCCGTATCCTTCTCATACTCTCTTTTAGCTTGCCGAGTTATTTTCTTAACTTGCCTCTGTTTACATCGATAGTGATATAAATCTAACTCCAGTCCTGATATTTCAAACCTAATAAATGCCTTTTGCTTCTCCTCAGTTGCATTCCTTATCTCACCACTAAACCACCCTGGTCTCTTTCTGTTTCTAGTTTTACACCTCATTGGAATGCACTTACTCTGCACTCTACACATTTGGTCCTTAAAGGTTTTCTATTTTTCTGATGCTGATTGTCCTGTTGTTAAAGTCTCCCAATCTACATCACCCAATTCTCTCCTCATACCCTCAATGTTTGCCTTCCTGAAATCTAATAGCCTTACCCTACGATCCTGAACTCTAACCTCAACAGAATATTTACACACACAATGTTATGGTCACTTGCTCCTCAATGCTCCCCAACCTCCCCCTCCTCCACCACATTGGGATTGTTACTTAAAAGGAAGTCAAACACTGCACTCCCCCTCATGGGATTATCTACAAACTGGGTTAAAAATCAATCTTGGACTAAAACTAGGAAATCCTCATCTGCTCTTCCCTTTCCCAGTTCCTCTCCCCAATCTATCCCTGGCGAGTTAAAATCCCCCATATTCAATACTCTTCCCTTACCACATGCCCTTTTGAATTCTTAATGTACTCCTCCTTCCTCCTATTCCTTCCCAACCGGAGCCCTATAAAAGCATCCTACCAGTATCTTACTGTTTTTACAATCTCTAATCTCTACCCACACAGAATCCTCAACATTTATTCCTTCCTTAATGTCACCCCTTTCTCTTGCTGCAATGCTGTCCTTTACCCAGATTGCTCCTCCTCCTATTCTCTCCTTCCAATCACACCGATACACCTTGTAGCCTTCTAATCCTGTCCTCCAGTTACTCTCCTCCTTAAAGCATGTCTCACTCACTGTAATTATACCGTACTCCCTGCTATCTACTTTTTCATCTTATTATTTAAACTTCTGACATTGGTATAGAATATATTTAACTTTTCCCTTCCTGAAATTCTATTTTCCTGCCTGGCCTTACTCATCACGATTACATCATCCGTTCCTTCTTTAATACCTTCTCCACCCTCCGCTGACACAAAAAAGCCTGAATTCCTTCAATCCTACTGCAGACCTTCCTGCCCCTTTCTATTTAACATAGGCCATCATTCCGGAAACACTCCCTTTGTCCCTGAAATGATTCCCACTGTTTCTTAAATGTAAAACCTCCCTCCCCACACCATTCTTCCAGCCATTGGTTGATGTCTTTCCCTCTGATCATAATTTCTATATTGTTTCATAATCTTGGGAGAATCCCAGAAAACATGACCTCACAACACTTTGCTTTCAGCTGCTTACCCAATATAATGTATATATTTTTCAAAACCTGTGAGTAAACTTTCCCTCCATCATTCGCACCGACGTGTACCACAACCAACTTCTTCCTGCCATGACCTGATACAATATCATTTACCCTTACTTCGATGTCCCTAACTCCTGCCCCTTCAAAACTGCACAGAATTCTGTGTCTATGATCTTTCCTATAGAACGAAGAATCCACGTATTGTCTCATCACCCACAAAAACAGTCTCCCATACATCATTTCTACCAATTTCCATTGCTGCACCTCCACCACTGCCTGCGACCAGTGCACTTCCACCACTGCCTGCACTTGCTGCACCTCCACCACAGCCTACACCCCTGCACCTCCTCCACTGCCTGCACCCGCTACACCTCCTCCGCTGCCTGCACCCACTACACTTCCTCCGCTGCCTGCACCCACTACACTTCCTCCGCTGCCTGCACCCACTGCACCCCCACCACTGCCTGCACCTCTGCCACTGCCTACACACACTGCACCTCTGCCACTGCCTGCACACACTGCAGACCCACCACTGCCTACACACTGCACCTCAGCCACTGCCTGCACCCACTGCACCTCCATTTCCTGCACCCTCTGCACCTCCACCACTGCCTGCACCCACTGCACCTCCGCCACTGCCTGCACCCGCTGCACCTCCGCCACTGCCTGCACCCGCTGCACCTCCGCCACTGCCTGCACCTGCTGCACCTCTGCCACTGCCTGCACAAGCTGCACCTCCGCCACTGCCTGCACAAGCTGCACCTCTGTCACTGCCTGCACCCACTGCACCTCCATCACTGAATGCACCCGCTGAACTTCTGCCACTGCCTGCCCCTGCACCACTGCCTGCACCCGCTGCACCCGCTGCACCGTCGCCACTGTCTGCTCCCGTCGCACCGTCACGACTTCCAATATCCTCAGCAACCTCACTCCACAACCGTACCCAACTATTATCTTCAAATTTCTCACATTCTGCTACTTGCTGCAAATTATCGATGCATTCCTTCAACCTGGTAATAACCCTCCTCAAGTGGACGATTTCCTCACACCTCCGCCAACAATAAGAATCCTCTGCCTCCCCCATTGTTGACGGGGCCCACATTGAGCAACTGTTACATTTTACGTTCTCTTTTCCTTTCTCCTTCGCTTTCTATTGATAACCTTCTTCACCCTCATACTCCCAAGGCCCAACTGACTTCATGCTAAACTTATGACGAGGCTTTCCCTTGCTTCTTTCAATAAACTAACTCAACGACCCGCTAAAACTGCGATGAACCTTAAATAAAACAAGTGAAATCCTTCAATACAGCGCGTGTGGTGAAGCAAATAAGTACACTCATGTAAAAATATGCAATTTATGCTTTTTCAGTTTAAAAACAATTAAAAAGCGTCCTTAATATTTTAAATGTAAAAATCTTGTTATTATTGTGATAAGCACCTTCATATATAACAGAAGGAATGAAATCGTTCGTACAGCGTGGCAGGGGGCTGCAAAAGAATGATGTAAAATAAGAAGAACTTGGTTTTCAGTGTTTGGCAAGAAATGCCATGGTGGGCGGAAATGATGTCTTTCATTCGTTCGGACATGAGAGGGGAGCGTTTCTTGGTTTTTTTCTGTCAAGCAATAAATTCAATATTTTTCACATATATAACACATTAGTTTCACAAATTTCCGTTGAAATACTCGGGTATTTCTGTCAATTGTCACCATTTCTGTCTAGGTTACGCACTGCCACCTGCTGGACGGCCATCATTGGCTGTCTTAAGGCACGTGGGGGTTGGGGGGGACACCGAAGACATGGTAGACACCGGGGACATTTCAAACTCGGAGCAATTGTATACAGCGCGCGCAGTTAATAAATACTGTTCCACAGCACCTGAAACAAATCTCGATAACAAAATACACAAAACGCTTCAGGACTGGAAAGTTAGCTTTCGAGGGACTGGAAGGAGAGCTCGCCACCCAGTCGTCTTCGTGCGCAGATACCTGAACCAGAAGTCCAGATAAAAGAAGAAGAAGAAGAAGAAGAAGAGTTTGAGTTCAAAAGATCAAAGATATATTCCAGAACATATATTTGTATATGAGGTACATGAATATACAGTGTATATATATATATATATATATATATATATATATATATATATATATATATATATATATATATATATATATATATATATATATATATATATATATATATATATATATATATATATATATATATTGTGTGTATATAATTATATATGTATATATATGTATGCATATAATTATATATGTATATAATTATATATATATATATATATATATATATATATGTATAATTATATATGTATATAATTATATATATATATATATATATATATATATATATATATATATGTATAATTATATATGTATATAATTATATATATATATAATTATATATGTTTATAATTATACATATATATATATATATATATATATATATATATATATATAATTATATATGTTTATAATTATACATATATATATATATATATATATATATATATATATATATATATAATTATATATGTTTATAATTATACATATATATATATATATAATTATATATGTTTATAATTATACATATATATATATATATATATGTATATAATTATACATCCATATATATATATATGTGTGTGTCAGGTCAGGTTAGATCCGTGACCTGCTACAGGTACCATGTGAACCTGTACTCACCTGTTCCATGGTCGGGTTGTCGGCGACTAAACCGTCTCCCCCACCAGGTTTTCTGGTGAGGAGGGTGTTTGGATATGGACACCCAGCAGGATTAAAAACAAAACCTGTCAAAGGGCGGAGGAGCTCCTTGTGAGCCAACGGCCATCCATATCTTGTGCCCAACTGTGTCTGCAGACGTCCTCGTGCAGTTGGGTTACTTTTTATTAGGAGGTTGGTGGCAGGATTTGCACTCCGGCCACCGTAAAACCCTTCATTCCGCAAAACGCAAAAACGCAAAAAAATCTGAAAACCCACTCCGTGGGAGTACCTCCTGTGCAGCTTGCCTTCGCAGGGCAGCTCACCGGATGACGGGATTGGGGCAAAGCCTTCGGGACCCCCAATCTTTGATGATAGCAGGGAAACCATGGGGTAACATCCTTGGGTCAGATTGCGGGAGAGTGTGTCGGATGGTGCTGAGGTGTTGTCCACCAGACGGCGGTCTCCTTGGGTTAATCTGAGACGGTCCCTTCCGGTGGGTGCCTGGAATGTCCTATCACTAAGAGAGGATGATCACCTGTCTCTGTTATCATCTGAGCTCAAGCGTTTGGACATCGGGATTGCAGCTCTCTCTGAGGTTCGGAGACCGGATTGCGGCGAGATAATGGTGGGTGGTTACACCTACTATTGGTCTGGTTGCTCTGATGGTTACCATTCCCAAGGAGTTGCTGTAGCTGTGTCCAATAAGCTGACCCCAATGATAATTGAGGTAACACCGGTCAACGAGCGTATCATGAGATTAAGGATTCGTCACTCCTTAGGTGTCATTTCCCTGGTCTCTGTTTATGCTCCGACTGAGGCGAGTGATCTCACCGTGAAGGATGCATTCTACACCACACTCGAGTCTGTGGTTGATCAGTGCCCCAGACGAGATACACTTCTCGTCTTGGGGGATTTCAATGCATCGACTGGAACTGATAGGGATGGTTATGAGGTGTGTGTTGGTCCCCATGGGTCAGGAACTATGAACCAGAATAGCACTAAGTTCCTTGACTTTGCAAGAAGTCATGGACTTAGGGTGGCTGGTTCATGGTTTCAGCACCCACAAGCTCATCGCTGGACTTGGTATTCCAACGCTGGTGGTGTGGCAAAGGAGATTGACCATGTCCTCATTGACGGTCGTTGGAGGATTATCCAGAACTGCAGGGTCTACCGGAGTGCTCAGTTCCTCAATACTGACCACAGGCTTGTTGTAGCAACTCTAAAGCTGCACCTTAAATCCTGGAGAATGGTACCATCCCAGCCGAGGTTGGATGTTGCCAAGCTCAGGGATGAGAGAGTAGCTGAGGAGTTTGCGAACAGGCTGAGTGGACACTTGGGGGGTCTGGGTGATTTGGGGGGTCCTGAAGAGTTGTGGAGCGCCTTCAAGACCACCGTCCTTGATGTTGCCGGTGGATGTCTTGGAGCTCACCGCAGGGCAAAGAAGAATTTTGTCTCTCAAGGGACACTGGATACCATTGACCCGAGTCGCAGGGCCAGGCTGAATGGCATAGCTGAGCTGTTCAGGGAGCTGAGGCGTAAAACTGTACGTGCACTGAGGGTGGACAAGGAGGCCTATGTGCGAGGAATCTGTGAGGGGGTAGAGCATCACCTGTGGACAGGTGATTCTCGTCCCGCTTACAGGGGAATTCGTGCATTACGCTCATCCAAGCCCATCCCTCGGAGCACTGCAGTTCGAGCAGAGAGTGGTAGGCTCTTGACAGAGGAGTCTGAAGTGAAGGCCCGCTGAGCCAGTTACTTTGAGCGGTTGTACCAGGCTGATCCCCCAGCTGTCGAGTTGGACGTCAATGGTGTTACAATCCCTGTTGCTGACCCTCGAATCAACTGTGGTCCACCTTCACTTGTGGAAACACGGGCTGCGGTGAACCAGTTGAAACGGGGCAAAGCTCCAGGGATCTGTGGCATCCATGCCGAACTTCTCAAGGCTGGTGGAAATGCTACACTCGTGTCGTTGCATGCAGTTTTGTGCTCTGCCTGGAACACAGGCATCATCCCAACTGATTGGAAGAGGGGCCTTGTTGTCCCTCTCTGGAAAGGGAAGGGTGATCGCCAAGACTGCCACAACTACCGAGGGGTGATGCTGCTCTCAGTGCCGGGCAAGGTCTTTGCTCGGATAATTATTGATAGGGTTCGCCACCATCTGCTTGAGCACCAGCGTCCAGAGCAGTCAGGCTTTACACCAAAGAGGTCAATGATAGACCGTATCCTTGCCCTTCGTGTCCTCACCGAACGCAGATGAGAGTTTCGGCAGGGGCTGCTTGCAGCCTATGTTGATCTCTGTAAAGCGTTCGATTCAGTGAATGGGGATGTCCTCTGGAGGATTCTTGGTCTTCGTGGGGTGCCACCAAAACTGATCGATCTGATGTCTGAACTCGACTCTGGTACTGAGAGTGCTGTAATGTGTGGTGGTACCATCTCTGACTTATTTCCAGTTGTTACTGGAGTTCGCCAGGGATGTGTACTTGCCCCCACACTTTTCAGCACTTGTATGGACTGGATTTTAGGGAGGATGTCAGAGAGATCAAGTTACGGTGCATCGTTTGGGAATGTCAACATCTCTGACCTTAATTTCGCAGATGATGCAGTCATCTTTGCGGAGACTTTAGACATCCTTTTGGGGGCCATCGAGGTGCTGAATGAGGAGTCGGAGCCGCTGGGATTACGGGTTTCTTAAGTCAAAACTAAGATCCAGGCTTTCGGTGACATCTTGGATGCTGCTGTCCTGTCTGTGTCTGTTTGTGGTGAGGATGTTGAGGTCGTGGAGAGATTCACTTACCTTGACAGTGATATTCATATCTCTGCTGGCTGCGAGTCAGAGGTCAATAGGCGTCTGGGTCAGGCCTGGGGAGTCATGGAATCACTGGATCATGGGGTGTGGCGCTGCCGGTACCTGTGCGGGAGGACGAAAGTGCGAGTCTTCAGGTCCTTGGTACTTCCAGTCTTGCTCTATGGGTGCGAGACTTGGACTCTGACCAAGGATCTGAGACGGAGACTTAATTCCTTTGGTACAAGGTGTCTTCGGAGAATCCTTGGCTATCGCTGGTCAGATTTTGTGTCCAACGAGCGGTTGCTGAGAGAGACTTGGATGAGATTTGTTACCTGCATAGTCCGTGAGCATCAGTTACGGCTGTATGGACATGTGGCTCGTTTTCCTGACGCTGATCCTGCTCACCAGATTCTCTCAGCGAGGGAGTCTCATGAGTGGAGGAGGCCATTGGGCCGACCACGTGCCTCATGGTTGCAGCAGGTTGACCATCATCTCAAGGAGATGGGGATGGGCCTGGCATCTGCCTGGGGGATGTCCAGACGGAGGCCCCTGGAGTACCAGCGGAAAGTGGATGCAGCGACGCGCTGTTCTGGCACATGCTCCCATACCTGACCTGAGGGTGTTTGGATATGGACACCCAGCAGGATTAAAAACAAAACCTGTCAAAGGGCGGAAGAGCTCCTTGTGAGCCAACGGCCATCCATAGTGCCCAACTGTGTCTGCGGACATCCTTCTGCAGTTGGGTTACTTTTTTTATTAGGAGGTTGGTGGCAGGATTTCCACTCCGGCCACCGTAAAACCCTTCATTCCGCAAAACACAAAAACACAAAAAAATCTGAAAATCCACTCCGTGGGAATACCTCCTGTGCAGCTTCCCTTCGCAGGGCAGCTCAACGGATGACAGGATTGGGGCAAAGCCTTTGGGACCCCCAATCTTTGATGATAGGACGGAAACCACGGGGTAACATCCCTGGGTCAGATTGCGGGAGAGTGTGGCGGAGTGGTGCTGAGGTGTCGTCCACCAGACGGCGGTCTCCTTGGGTTAACCTGAGGCAGTCCCTTCGGGTGGGTGCCTGGAATGTCCTATCCCTAAGAGAGGATGATCACCTGTCTCTGTTATCATCTGAGCTCAAGCGTTTGGACATCAGGATTGGAGCTCTCTCTGAGGTTCAGAAACTGGATTGCGGCGAGATAATGGTGGGTGGTTACACCTACTATTGGTCTGGTCACTCTGATGGTTACCATACTCAAGGAGTTGCTGTAGCTGTGTCCAATAAGCTGACCCCAATGATAATTGAGGTAACACTGGTCAACGAGCGTATTATGAGTCAAGGATTCGTCACTCCTTAGGTGTCATTTCCCTGGTCTCTGTTTATGCTCCGACTGAGGCGAGTGATCTCACCGTGAAGGATGCATTCTACGCCACAATCGAGTCTGTGGTTGATCAGTGCCCCAGACGAGATACACTTCTAGTCTTGGGGGAGTTCAATGCATCGACTGGAACTGATAGGGATGGTTATGAGGTGTGTGTTGGTCCCCATGGGTCAGGAACTATGAACCAGAATAGCACTAAGTTCCTTGACTTTGCAAGAAGTCATGGACTTATGGTGGCTGGTTCATGGTTTCAGCGCCCACAAGCTCATCGCTGGACTTGGTATTCCAACACTGGCGGTGTGGCAAAGGAGATTGACCATGTCCTCATTGACGGTCGCTGGAGGATGATCCAGAACTGCAGGGTCTTCCGGAGTGCTCATTTCCTCAATACTGACCACAGGCTTGTTGTAGCAACTCTAAAGCTGCACCTTAAATCCTGGAGAATGGTACCATCCCAGCCAAGGCTGGATGTTGGCAAGCTCAGGGATGAGAGAGTAGCTGAGGAGTTTGCGAACAGGCTGAGTGGACACTTGGGGGGTCTGGGTGCTTTGGGGGGTCCTGAAGAGTTGTGGCGTGCCTTCAAGACCACCGTCCTTGATGTTGCCGGTGGATGTCTTGGAACTCACCGCCGGGCAAAGAAGAATTTTGTCTCTCAAAGGACACTGGATACCATTGACCAGAGTTGCAGGGCCAGGCTGAATGGCAGAGCTGAGCTGTTCAGGGAGCTGAGGTGTAAAACTGTACGTGCACTGATGGTGGACAAGGAGGCCTATGTGCGAGGAATCTTTGAGGGGGTAGAGCATCACCCGTGGACAGGTGATTCTCGTCCCGCTTACAGGGGAATTCGCTATTGCGTTCATCCAAGCCCATCCTTCGGAGCACTGCAATTCGAGCAGAGAGTGGAAGGCTCTTGACAGAGGAGTCTGAAGTCATGGCCCGCTGGGCCGGTTACTTTGAGTGGTTGTACCAGGCTGATCCACCAGCTGTCGAGTTGTACATCAAGGGTGTTACAATCCCTGTTGCTGACCCTCGAATCAACTGTGGTCCACCTTCGCTTGTGGAAACACAGGCTGCGGTGAACTGGTTGAAATGGGGCAAAGCTCCAGGGATCTGTGGCATCCATGCTGAACTTCTCAAGGCTGGTGGAAATGCTGCACTCGTGTCGTTGCATGCAGTTTTATGCTCTGCCTGGAACACAGGCATCATCCCAACTGATTGGAAGAGGGACCTTGTTATTCCTCTCTGGAAAGGGTACGGTGATCGCCAAGACTGCAACAACTACCGAGGGGTGACGCTGCTCTCAGTGCAGGGCGAGGTCTTTGCTCGGATAATTCTTGATGGGGTTTGCCACCATCTGTTTGAGCACCAGCGTCCAGAGCAGTCAGGCTTTACACCAAAGAGGTCAACAATTGACCGTATCCTTGCTCTTCGTGTCCTCACCCAACGCAGACGAGAGTTTCGGCAGGTGCTGCTTGCAGCCTATGTTGATCTGTGTAAAGCGTTCGATTCAGTGAATCTGGATGTCCTCTGGAGGATTCTTGGTCTTCGTGGGGTGCCACCAAAACTGATCGATCTGATGTCTGAACTCTACTCTGGTACTGAGAGTGCTGTGAAGTGTGGTGGTACCATCTATGTCTTATTTCCAGTTGTTACTGGAGTTCGTCAGGGGTGTGTACTGGCCCCCACACTTTTCAGCACTTGTATGGACTGGATTTTAGGGAGGATGTCGGAGAGATCAAGCTGCTCATCGCTGGACATCGTTTGGGAATGTCAACATCTCGGACCTTGATTTTGCAGATGATGCAGTCATCTTTGCGGAGACTTTAGATATCTTTTTGGGGGCCCTCGAGGTGCTGAATGAGGAGTCAGAGCCACTGGGATTACGGGTTTCTTGGGTCAAAACCAAGATCCAGGCTTTCGGTGACATCTTGGATGCTGCTGTCCTGTCTGTGCCTGTTTGTGGTGAGGATGTTGAGGTCGTGGAGAGATTCACTTACCTTGGCAGTGATATTCATGTCTCTGCTGGCTGTGAGTCAGAGGTCAATAGATGTCTGGGTCGGGCCTGGGGAGTCATGGATTCACTGGATCATGGGGTGTGGCGCTGCCGGTACCTCTGCGGGAGGACGAAAGTCCGAGTTTTCTGGTCCTTGGTACTTCCAGTCTTGCTCTATGGATGCGAGACTTGGACTCTGACCAAGGATCTGAGACGGATACTTAATTCCTTTGGTACCAGGTCTCTTCGGAGAATCCTTGGCTATTGCTGGTCGGATTTTGTGTCCAACGATCGGTTGCTGAGAGAGACTCAGATGAGATTTGTTACCTGCATAGTCCGTGAGCGTCAGTTGCGGCTGTATGGACATGTGGTTCGTTTTCCTGACGCTGATCCTGCTCACCAGATTCTCTCAGCGAGGGAGTCTCATGAGTGGAGGAGGCCAGTGGGCCGACCACGTGCCTCGTGGTTGCAGCAGATTGACCATCATCTCAAGGAGATAGGGATGGGCCTGGCATCTGCCTGGGGGATGGCCAGACGGAGGCCCCTGGAGTACCGGCGGAAAGTGGACGCAGCGACGCGCTGTTCTGGCACATGCTCCCATACCTGACCTGACCTGATATATATATATATATATATATATATATATATATATATATATATATATATATATATATATATATATATATATATATATATATATATATATATATATATTGTTGCGGTCTTCGCGCCCGCCGGCGTGCGACGGCCACGTAACTCGAATCGCGGCACGTCGCCCACCGGACGGACAATCCAGTCGTGACCCTCTCGGACTAACGCCGGGAACCAGTCACGGGTGGACCTTTCGGTCTCACCGCGATCGAGCCAATCAGCCCCCGCGTGGGATAGGGTTGCTCGCCAAATTCGAACTACCTAAGTACCCACGCGGAGGGTAGACCGGGCGATCGCACCTCGCCGCAGGTCGACTTCGGACACGGGCCACTTAAGCGACCCGTTCCGTACTATCAGAATAACCGAGCGGTGTTATCGTCGACCTCGACGGTTCGATTAATTATCGGGCGTACTCAGCCCACTACCAACCCTTTACGTGAAGCAAGATGGGGATTCAATGGAGGAAAAGACGAAGCGAAGCGGGAGAACAGTTCAACAATAAAGCACATTTATTCGCGACGAACGGAAAGCACACAAATACAATTCCACCAAATGCACACAAAAAAAGAAAACACAATTCCATTTACACAAAAAGCAAACATAAAAGTGAAAACACAGTGCAGAGCTAATACCGACTACCGAGCACACGGCAACACTTATACAATTCTACTTCACAGACGGCGCCGACAACACATACCCAAAACCAAGGAAAATAAATCCCCCAAGAATGAGGTAGGCCTGGGGCCGAGACCGGGTCGGGCCTACCCGTCTGGTGATGAGACGCGGAGCGGCGATGGCCCCGCAACCCGCGGGCCTCGTGGACAGTGCCTGGCAGGGGGTGGGAACGGGGCCCCCTTGGTCGCACTATCTCAGCGCGGGGGGAAACAGGAGGGGGTTGCTGATGCTCGGGGTATAGAGGATCTTTATTATGTGCGACGAGCGTCTCCACCTCGGCCAGGTCGCGCTGTCGGCCTCCCTCGGGTGCAGCTTCCTGCACGACGCGAGCACCCCCTCGTCTGGTGTCGCCGCCTTTCCACAGCTCCGTCCCCTCCGTTCCGACTCCAACACACACGACGAGCAGCTCCACCGCCCGCGAAGTCTTGACCCTCTGCTTCCGACTCTCCTCTTCTTGACTCTCCGACCCGTTCTGCTGACTCTCTCTCGTTCTCTCTTCTGACTGCGACTCTTTCTCGTTCGACTCTTTCTGACGAACACCGTCCTTTTATCCCCCCGTAACTTCGCCTTTGACCCCCTCCCTTTGACCTTTCACCTCGCTCCCCATTGGCCCGAGAAAAAGTGGGCGTGAAGGCTTTTTGATCCACAAATTTGCATATATCGATCGTTCTGGAGGCGGGGCCAAATCGCCCCTCGCTCACCGATTGGACGGCAAAAAGTGGGCGTGTGTCGTTTTTGATCCGTTTTTGAAGCAGAAAATCCGTGATTTTGTACACGCTGTTCGACGCGCGTTCTGCATGAGTCCAACACCGGTACCCATGAGTGGCGCGAGATGACGGTGATGCGATGGTGGCGAGTTGTGACGGTAAAGGTCGTGGCGGTTGTGGTGAAGCGGCGTTGTGGTTGGTGGTTGTTGTTGTGGTTGTGATGGTAATCATGGCGGTTGGTCCAAAATAAAGATAGTAAAAGAAAAACGGCTATCCTGAAGAGTTGCAGCACGTATAAATGACATGTATTCCCACTAGACAACGGGTTTGGGCCTAACTACACATGCACTTACTGAGATACCTCACCTAAGGGACCTGAATGGTGGTTTGCGAATCTGGTAACCACAACACTACCCCCTTCCCTTTTTACAGACTCGTCCCGAGTCGTCAAATTTTCGTGTGCCATCATGTGTAGTTTTCCCCTAGTACATTTTACCTACGGATCCCTGAGTGCGACATTCATGGTATTCGTGTCCCCAAAATAAATAACCTGAGGGCTGCGTAACTACCTAAACAAACTCACTCACACGGACGACTTAAATAAAATTGCCGGCGCTAAGACATACATGCCGGGGGCGCACTCATATTTACAGTACATCTTACCTTAACTTACAAATTTTACACTAAACCATGGCCCAGGATCATTGAACTCTGCAAAAGAAAGCAGTTAGCAGGGAGCCAGGCTGCCCGCATGCAGTCTCTGGCTCAAAACAATGCAGGTGACAGGGAACGTGGCTGGCTGCTCACACGCAGTCCAAGGCCTTCCCTTTTGAACTGAACTCAGTGAACCACAACGGTGCATGGGCTGCACAACGCAGTCTCCGTGCCAGCTCAAGTGGCACACGCAATGAGCACAACGAATGAATGGATGAATGGATGGACGCAAAACACGGTGCACGGGCTGCCACTGCAGGCCCGTGTTGTAGCTGCCAACAGGGCAGTTCTCGCAGCTTGCAAACTGTTGCCTTGATCCTGGCGCACATGGAAATGAACAGGGGGGGGCAAAGCAAAAATTGAACGGGGCTGGTGAACATGGGCAGTGGGCATGGCATGGCAAAGGTGCAGGCAAACACAGCCCGCCGAAGAAGGCCGCTGCAGGCAAACTCAGCCCGCAGAACCAGGCCGCTGCAGGCAAACACAGCCGGCAGATGAACTGGCCGGCACAGGCCTTGAAGAAAAACAGCCAGCAGATGAACTGGCCGGCACAGGCCTTGCAGAAAAACAGCCAGCCGGCAGACGATCCAGCCGGCACAGGCCTTGCAGCACAGCAGCTGCAGATGAAGCTGGCCAGCCTCTGCCTCGAAGAAAAACACGGCCAGCCGATGAAGTTGGCCAGCCTTTGCCGTCAGTGGAAGTTGGTGGAGGGAGTGCGGTGGTGCTGGCCACTTGGAAGGTGGGCTCGGACCTACCTCCCTGTCTCCCTCCCACCTATCGCCTTTGCCTGTCACTGTACATACCCACTCCCTTAATTTGTCAAACCCCAATTTAGCCCCAACTTATTTTTTTGTTGTTTTTATTTTTACTTCCCCACTATAAATCGTCCCCTAACCCCCTTTATCGTCCTTGTTCGGCTAACCTATCCTGTCACCTAGCCTACTCCCAACCCCTACGTTCCCTTCCCGGAGGGGAATAAGGGAGAGCTAACGTCCTGTGTCGAGGCCCAACGAAGCCTCAGAATGGCCTCCCCAGAGTTCGGCGATCTAACCCAAAGTGGGTCCAGCGGCCCACAACGACAGCGAGGGGATGGATGGTGCGGAGGGGTACATCTCCTAATCTATCCTAACCATTTAACTGTTAAACTACCCCGGGGCTTTCAACAAGCGCCTCTCGCTTAAACTATTGGTTCTAACAACCCAGATTCCCGTCGCCTGTGTTGGTGTCCTCACAATTTCGGGCCTCGCCCCCCAATTTTCTCTCCGTGCCCTCACACGGTCTCCTGGCTGGGACACGTGGCTGCCTTTGGCAGGCACGACCCTCTCCCGAACCTCCCGCTATGGCACCCCGGGCACTACACTGCCTCCGAGCCTACCAGCTCCCTAACACCGGGGAGTGCCCCCCATGGCACCTCCCCTGAAACGCACACGTGGCAGGCCGGC
Source organism: Eptatretus burgeri (assembly GCF_056783735.1). Lineage (NCBI taxonomy): Eukaryota > Metazoa > Chordata > Myxini > Myxiniformes > Myxinidae > Eptatretus > Eptatretus burgeri. Next base: position 7,816,331 of record NC_140974.1, read on the forward strand.
CTCCCGGGCCCCTTTCCGAGGGTCACCCGTGCCCACAACACTGCCCATGCGGCTAATGGCGCCCCGGGCCCCCGCACCAAGCAGGCGCACCCGTGCCCACTACTCTATCCCGGCCCCCCATGGGCCCTTGGCCTACCGCGGCCGACTAGCCTGGTGCCCGGGGTACCCACTCAGCGATACTCACCTTTCGCAGCCACGCTCCCAAGCCCGTCAACAGGGCTCCTGCACCCCTCCAAATGGGTCTCGAGCCTACTTTCCCACCAACAACAAAACGACCTCCATTTTTCAATTTGACTAACCCCCTAACTCACTTTATACTGACCCCGGGGTCCCTTGGGCAGGAGTCACTCCTCCCCCCAATCACTCATCGCACCATGCATTCCCCATTCGCTCCACTCACACAGACCCGCTGGCCTCACTCACTCATCATGTACTCACCTCACAACTCTTCAACACACACACCGCTGAACTCTGCCATCCTCCTAACTACATCCCCTAACTAACTCGTGCTCCCACGTCGTCCCTTACACTACAGCACGTTCCTTTTAACCTACGTAGCTAAACTACGTCCCCTCTACACATTCACAAGTCTGTCCATGTCCTCAAAATCAAAAAAATAATTTCCCATCCTAAATCTGGCTACAATCCCTCTAACTAATCCATTCCACGGACTCCATGAGGACTTACCCCTGCCCCATGAAGTCGGTCTAGCTAAGCTAACCCTTCCCCCTAACTAGTTTTCCTTCCTGTGCCCAGGTTAAGGGGGTCTTCCACCCCTTACCCAGGAATCCTGTACACCCGAAAGTGAGGCTTGTTTTTCCCTTTTTTTTTTTTTCATGCCCAGCACCTGCGCGGCAACTCAGAGCTCGCGCACTTTGCACCTGCCCGTGACGTCATGCAGCTGCACGTGTTCCTCGTCCCTCCTTGGACGGGACCATCCGGCAGAGATACCCCTCCTGCCGGATTCCAACCCCACGTGCAGCCATGACGTCACCGTGCGCATAAAAAAAAAACACAAGCCACACGTCTCGAGGGGTTCCCCACGCGAACACATGTGCTTTGCCCGTTGGAGCTTAACACACACGATCGCGTGGAGAACCCGTCCGGTCCAAATCCATTTACCTGCCTAAACTTTGTCCGTCCGCGGGATCGGCAAATCCACCGCGTGCGTTTCCGGACCGGGACTTCACTCTCGCAAGCGAGCACGTGGCGGTCTCGTGCGTTGCACAGCACGAACCGCGTGCTCACTGCTGGGCGAACCCGGCACGGTCCCCGAAACAACTACAGCCGCTACTCGGCTTTCTCTCCTCTGTCGCCGTCTCCGTCTCCATTCCACACACGCATACCTGCGTGTTACGACGCACACAGTTCACACCATTAAACTCACACCGGGAGATGCGGCTGCGTGCTCCCGCATGCCAACCGACATCTCCCTCACATACCGCTCTCTCACACACACGGTCTCCCTGGCACACAGCGACCTTGCACACGGCCGTTCACTCACGCGTGCCTCACTACTCACACAAACCATACTACTCACACGTGGTGCTCTATTCACTCGCGCGGGGGCACTCACCCGCGGTGCCTCACCCACACACGCGAGGGCACTCAACCGCTGTGCCTCATCCACACACCGTGCCTCACTCATACACGCGGGGGCACTCACCCGCGGTACCTCACTCATACACACGGCGACACTCACACACGCGGTCTCTTCCACACAACGTCCCTCACTCATACACGCGGGGGCACTAACCCGCGGTGCCTCACTCACACTCCGTGCCTCATCCACACACGGCGTGCTGGGAAGCACGTACTCCGGCACCATCGCCACCACACCACTCACACGTGGTGCCTCACTCATACTGGCCGTTTCACTCACACACACGGCCTCACTCAGACACGGTGCCCCATCCACACCCGGCGTGCTGGGAAGCACGCACTCTGGCACCATCGCCACCACACCACTCACACACGGGGTCGCTTCCACACACGGGGACGCACTCACGCCTTGCACCACACACACAGGGACAACTACACTGGGGATTCGTATCCCCACAAGGGTCTCCGGGGCCTCTATACCCCCCAAGCTCTCCGTGCACCCGTCCACAGCACTCGTCCCCTCAACCTCGCAAAACACGACCGAACTCACCTGGTCGTGACTCGCCTCAAGGGGGCATACTCCCTCCCCTTGTTCCTGGAGGAGGCCATCCAACTGCTCGCACCGGGTCCCTGCACGCTCCGCGAGCTCACCCCCATTATCCTCCACTTCCTCCGTGTGTGTGTGTGCGTCACTTACCCCGTCTTCATCGTGCAGTCTTCCCTCTATCGTTCCCATCTCCCGTGTCTCTGCCAACTCGGTCACCTCTTCACCCTTTACCTCCCTTGTCTCAACTATTATTATTTCCTTTGTCGTCACCTCGTGTCTCGTCTCACACGTTTTGGTCTCCCCATTTAATTCCTCCCTTTCGGTCATCGTCACGACCCTCGCCCAACACGCTCCACGAATTATTTTTTCACCCGCCTCCACCGCGGGCCTGTCAGCCGTTGCACCCCCATCCAGCTCGTTTGCTCCCACACGTGGAGTCGCCATTTTTATCTCCCCGGTCACGGCCTTCATGCCCGCCTGCAGGCATCGGCCCATGTTCTGCGTCTCACCCCGGAACTTTTTCATTTCTTCTTTCATGTTTGCTTCCATTCCGTTTATTTGCTGTGTATTCGCATCCATCGTCGTTTTCACTTCATTCATTTGCTTGTTCATTTCATTTGTATTTGTATCCATCTTTTTGTTCATTTGTTGTGTATTCGCATCCATCTTTTCGATCATTTTCGCATTCATCTTTTCGTTCATTGCCGCCAGCATGGCGCATAGCTGGGCCATGTTGGATGCACTCAGCTGAGCCGTTTCGGCAAGGGTTGGGGAAGGGTCTTGGTGGAGAGGGGGGGGGAGGTGTCATACACCGCGGCCGCTGCCGCACCCACCTCGGGCCCTGGGTTCAGTTGGGCGAGTCCGTGTTCCTGCGCAATCAACATTTCCTGCTCGGGGATTCCATCCTGAGCCATGGATTCTACACATTCTACATCCATTTCTAATACCCCCGGCTCCCGCTCGCCTTGAGACGCCATCTTGCTTCTCGTGAAGGGTTAATTTAACTCGCTCGTAATTTGGAGGGAATCGGGGGTCGCTTCTCTCACCCCTGGACCGATTCCCGTGAATTTAGCCGGAGACAGGACAGCCCGTTTTCCTGTTCTCCGATACCAGTGCCGCGAGGAGGGCGATGAATTTGTATCCCACTCCTGACACCAGTGTTGCGGTTTTCGCGCCCGCCGGCGTGCGACGGCCACGTAACTCGAATCGCGGCACGTCGCCCACCGGACGGACAATCCAGTCGTGACCCTCTCGGACTAACGCCGGGAACCAGTCACGGGTGGACCTTTCGGTCTCACCGCGATCGAGCCAATCAGCCCCCGCGTGGGATAGGGTTGCTCGCCAAATTCGAACTACCTAAGTACCCACGCGGAGGGTAGACCGGGCGATCGCACCTCGCCGCAGGTCGACTTCGGACACGGGCCACTTAAGCGACCCGTTCCGTACTATCAGAATAACCGAGCGGTGTTATCGTCGACCTCGACGGTTCGATTAATTATCGGGCGTACTCAGCCCACTACCAACCCTTTACGTGAAGCAAGATGGGGATTCAATGGAGGAAAAGACGAAGCGAAGCGGGAGAACAGTTCAACAATAAAGCACATTTATTCGCGACGAACGGAAAGCACACAAATACAATTCCACCAAATGCACACAAAAAAAGAAAACACAATTCCATTTACACAAAAAGCAAACATAAAAGTGAAAACACAGTGCAGAGCTAATACCGACTACCGAGCACACGGCAACACTTATACAATTCTACTTCACAGACGGCGCCGACAACACATACCCAAAACCAAGGAAAAGAAATCCCCCAAGAATGAGGTAGGCCTGGGGCCGAGACCGGGTCGGGCCTACCCGTCTGGTGATGAGACGCGGAGCGGCGATGGCCCCGCAACCCGCGGGCCTCGTGGACAGTGCCTGGCAGGGGGTGGGAACGGGGCCCCCTTGGTCGCACTATCTCAGCGCGGGGGAAACAGGAGGGGGTTGCTGATGCTCGGGGTATAGAGGATCTTTATTATGTGCGACGAGCGTCTCCACCTCGGCCAGGTCGCGCTGTCGGCCTCCCTCGGGTGCAGCTTCCTGCACGACGCGAGCACCCCCTCGTCTGGTGTCGCCGCCTTTCCACAGCTCCGTCCCCTCCGTTCCGACTCCAACACACACGACGAGCAGCTCCACCGCCCGCGAAGTCTTGACCCTCTGCTTCCGACTCTCCTCTTCTTGACTCTCCGACCCGTTCTGCTGACTCTCTCTCGTTCTCTCTTCTGACTGCGACTCTTTCTCGTTCGACTCTTTCTGACGAACACCGTCCTTTTATCCCCCCGTAACTTCGCCTTTGACCCCCTCCCTTTGACCTTTCACCTCGCTCCCCATTGGCCCGAGAAAAAGTGGGCGTGAAGGCTTTTTGATCCACAAATTTGCATATATCGATCGTTCTGGAGGCGGGGCCAAATCGCCCCTCGCTCACCGATTGGACGGCAAAAAGTGGGCGTGTGTCGTTTTTGATCCGTTTTTGAAGCAGAAAATCCGTGATTTTGTACACGCTGTTCGACGCGCGTTCTGCATGAGTCCAACACCGGTACCCATGAGTGGCGCGAGATGACGGTGATGCGATGGTGGCGAGTTGTGACGGTAAAGGTCGTGGCGGTTGTGGTGAAGCGGCGTTGTGGTTGGTGGTTGTTGTTGTGGTTGTGATGGTAATCATGGCGGTTGGTCCAAAATAAAGATAGTAAAAGAAAAACGGCTATCCTGAAGAGTTGCAGCACGTATAAATGACATGTATTCCCACTAGACAACGGGTTTGGGCCTAACTACACATGCACTTACTGAGATACCTCACCTAAGGGACCTGAATGGTGGTTTGCGAATCTGGTAACCACAACAATATATATATATATATATATATATATATATATATATATATATATATATATATATATATATATATATATATATATATATATATATTTACATATATATGTCTTTTTGAAACAATCTCTGTTTTGGAGTTAAGTGGAAGGTGATTTTGTAAAGAATTCTTCAGATGTCCCATACAAAAAAAAAAATGTGGTCTACATCCCT
>NC_140974.1:7831563-7844063 GCF_056783735.1 Eptatretus burgeri
TCGCTTACAAGGATATATTTTGTTTGCTGTTCTGAATACCTGAGAAGAGATTAATCTTGATAAATTATTGATGTATGTGTAATGTGAATTCTTTCCAACACTAAAATATAAAAGGTCAATGTGTGTTTCTTCATTTTTATAGTTGTTTGAAATTTTTAATATTTGAACTTTGTTTGTATCCGTTAATCCATATACATTAATAGAAAGATTATTCTTTTTCTCAAATTTAGGAATATCTGTTAATGGCATTGGGAATTTAAAATCTTTAATGTCCAAGGTATTCTCATATTTCATATATTGTTTTACTCTTTCTGAATTACATTTTGGTGGATGTAAGTGAGCAAGAACAGACCAGAGAAAACATTTATTATCATTGTTCTTAATATTAACAACTGCCTTCTTTAGTTTTATTTCTTTTGGTAATTCAATATAAGAAGAAGCTTTAAGAGGGTTTGATTTTAGAATGTGTATATCTAAAAAGATGATTTTTTTAATATTGAATCCACTTCCTACCACTGTATTATCAACATCCTCCTCTTGTCTTGATAGTTCTTCATAAACCCCACTATTCAAAAAATCTTGAAATGATGTTATAAAATGAAGATCTGTTCTCATATAAGGAGTTTGTTCTTCATCTTGTCTTTTCATATTCATTTTCACTCCCATATAAAACTTTAAAGTTTTTATTTCTTTTAATGTCTTTTTAATAAATTTTTCAACATCGGGTTTCACTATTTCAATTGATTCAGCTATTGATGATGGACCGGGTTCTCCAAATTGAAAAATCCTTATTTTTATATGCCCTTTAAATGCCTCATCAGTGTTTTTAATATAATAGTCTCCCTTTACTTTAAACTCATTTTTCTTGTGTTTTTGTGATTGAAGATGTTGATTATAACTACTCTTCAAAACATCCTTTGAATAGATATCACAATGTTTTCTTTCCAACTCAAGAGGAGATATTTGATGAAATAGATTAAATGTGTGTTTGTTGGTTCGGAGGTGTTTTCTATAATGTTTATATTCGTGATTACAAACATCGCAGTACGTTGTATTCACCATATTTATAGAATAAAACTTTGTTTAAACTAAAATTTTCTTGATGAAAATTTCGTTTAATTTATAGGTGAATCTGTGCTTAAAAACATTTTATCCTCCAACTTTTTCACTTAATAAATACAATGTTTCAAGACACAAAAGACAAGTTTCAATCAATCTCTTCATCTGTTAAAGATACTGAGAAATATGTTAAGGATGTAAAATTGAACAAAGATAAATATAACAACTATTGGATAAAAACTATTATGGTAAATAATATGAGTTCTTCAATTTCCTTCAGTGGAAGGGCTTTTAGTATACCTGGTAGAACATCAATTAAAGTATCTCTAACAAAAGTTTCTCCTCTCCTTCTAGTAATATATTCAAAACTAGAAAAAGCAATGAAACAAGAAAAAGTATCAAAGAACAAAAACCTTATGGATGAAGCTTTAGAAAGAAAAGATAAGACCATCTGTAATATGCAAGGAGAAATTTGTATTTTTTTCAACAACCCTAAAGATGTAAATCTTGATGAAATAAAAGATGTTAATATATCAGGTGAAATGACATTTCGTTCAATAGTAGTTAACGATAATTTTAAAATTACCTTTAATATAAAAAATGTTGTCGTTGAATCTGATAATGAAAAAGTATATCGATATCGATGGTAATATACAACTGAAAGTATAGATGAATTTCAGTTTAAGTAAAGTTTTACTATATAAATATGCTAGACTTTCCTGATTCTCCATATGACAAATTTGAGAATTGTCCTGCGTGTGAAAGACGGGGATTAAACACAGAGTCAAAAGCCTATAAACAATGTATATTCTGTGATTATCTTCTAATTAATGATAATAAAAAATATAAAAAGGAAAATAATTCTTTTAGATTTACACCAAAAATGAATTACTTTACAAGATTGATTAGAGAAATGAATGTAAAGTATGAGGATGATAACACACCTTTCCTTACAAGGGAAGAAACTGAACGTATAAGAGAAATGTTCAAAGGATTGTTGTTGTATATTATTCATGGATGTAATTTTCAGGGAAATATCAACACAAGATATTGTATAAATAAAATAATGGATTATCTTGAAATTAAACCTGAACTTAGGATAAAATATAGAGTTTCTAAAAAAGCCAATAATAAATTAAATAACCTGTTTTTCAAATATATAAATGAATGATTTTTTACCTATTTGGGAAAATAAGATAAAATTTAACAACCATAAAAATCTCCCAAATTCATTAAGATGTCTCATAGTTGGTTCAAGTGGATGTGGAAAAACCTGCTTACTTTTAAAAATGCTCCTCACTCCCAACTTTTTAGATTATGATAATTTAATAATTTTCACAAAGTCGAGTTTTCAACCAGAGTATCAACTACTCTCACAAGGTTTTAATGCTGGTCTTCAAAAGAAGATATAATAGGTTTATTTAAACGTCAAAAAAACCTAAATGATTATAACATTGAAGATATAATTCAACTATTTTGTGATACACAGAGATGTAAAAAGAAATCAAATCTTATAACTTGTATTCTTAGTGATAATACGGATGATATACCGTCTCCCAAGATTTGGATAAATCAAAAAAGAACCTCGTTATCTTTGATGATTGTGTTAATGAGAGAAACCAAACGGTAATGGACAGCTACTACACAAGAGGGAGACATTCTTCTTGTAATTGTATTTATCTTAGTCAATCGTACTTTCAACTTCCTCGTCGTTCCATCAGAAACAATGCTAATACTTTTATTTTATTCAAGTTAAATTCAATAGATATCAATAATTTTTGGAGAGATAATTGTTCTACATTATGTAGTAAAAAGAAATTTGAGGATTATATGAAGCACACGACTGAAAAATATAAATATATTGTTGTGAAACAAGATGAGATATTAAGGGATATATTTTTTGTTTTATAAACAATTACATATATAAATGACAACTATTATTATAAATCTTGTGGGTAAATCTGCTTCTGGAAAAAACTTTCATAAATCAAGGTTCTTGTGTAGTACAAATGAGAATATTGTAAATTTACTTAAAAAACACCCCGTGATACGCATTGTATCAACAACAACTAGAGCAATAAGACCTGGAGAAGTAAAAGGTGTAGATTATCACTATATTTCAGTGGAGGAACATATGCGATTGAGGAATGAAGGACAAATATTTGAGGAGGTTTCTCTTGGTACAACAAAATATTCACATTGTAAGAGTGAGTTAAAGAAACTAAAATCTGGTGGTGTTGGGATATTAGAAACTAATCCAGAAGGAACGAGACAAATTATTAAATATCTGAGCGGAGTGAAGATTTTATCATTCGGTTTTGATGTTGATGAAGAAACTCAACACAAACGTATGAAAAGCAGAGATGCAAGGATTAGTGAAGAAGAAATTACAACTCGCATTAATGTTAATAAAGAATTTGATGAAATATTTAAAGAAAAGGATTTATTTGAACACATCTACTTGAATGATGAAGAAAAGGAAAATTTCCCTGTTGATCTTTACAATTCATTAAATGATATTTTACAATAAATAAATGGATACAAAAGAAAGAGCAAGAAGATTTAAGGAACATCAAGAGTTGGTTTCAAAAGTTGTAAAACAACAGGAAGACATAAAGAAGAAACGCAGACAGAAACTAACGGGCGAAGAAGCATTTGAAAAAAAACAAGAGAAATTTTTTAAACCACTTTTAAAAACTTCCCAAGAAAAAATGAAAGATGTTTCCACAGTTCCCACAGTAGAATATACTCCTAGAAAGCTTCAAATGTTAAAAGATTTCAGTCAAATGACGGAGGAAGAATTAGAGCATATTGGAGAATTAGAACATGATGAAGGTTTATTTCAACAACTGGAAGAGATTAATCAACCCCCTGATTATATTGTGAATGCTGTTCAAAACAATGAATATTCAGCGGATTCAAAAACCAAAGCAGGACTCATTCCAACAGAACAACCAGCAATATTTCATCTTGTTCAAGAAAAGGTATTGATATTTAATGATGAATTAAGGTTCTTAAGTTCTGCTCAACCCCCTGTTAAACTAACTCCGAGATTAATGTTTCTTCTCACAAAAGATGGAAGACAAGGTTCAACTGTGAGGGATGAATCAAAGTATATTGATAAACCATTGGATATGGAAAATAATGATGATAGAGTATATATTGATTTGCTGAACACTCTAAATTATAAGGTTATTCTTTCTGGTAAAAGTAGGAAGAATGAGAAGGAGAAACACATTATTCAGGCTTTAAGTATCCTTGGTTCAGGTATTAGTTTTCTTCCAAATGACCCATCGCAATTAGTTAATAGACTGTTATTGTTGTTCGGCAGTAAGAAGGCTGGAAATAACAATTGTTTTAATGAAGCATCAGCCATTTTAGACCAGTTGATGAACATGAAAATAATTAATAAATCTCAATATAAAGACATTTTATCTCATATTAAATAAGATGAGAAGCACAATCCTGAGTTTTAATTTCACAACAAGCGACCACACATCTTCATTCCCATACCCACTACAACTTGACACAACAAAAGAATATGAGGCATCTTTATTGTCCATGGAGACTTATAATACCTTATTTAATATAACCGAGAAAAATGACAAGTTTAGTTATAATCCGGGAAGTGGATACAAAACGATAACAGTCTCACCGGAGCATACGAGATTTCTCAAATATCTTCCGAAATTGCTCGTCTTATGAAAGAACAGGGTGATGAACCAAAAAATATTATTATAAACATTCAAAAACATACTTCAAAATCAACGATTAAAGTTAAAAATAACTACAAGGTTGATTTCACAATTGATAATTCATTTAGAGAGTTATTAGGTTTCTCCTCAAAAAGATTGAAACTAATGGGACGTTTTACAGTGATAATGTCATTCAAATATCCTCAGGAATAAATTCGGTGTTAATTCACTGTGATTTGATTGATGGTGCTTATAATGATGGATTAAAAACAAATACAATATTTTCATTCAGCGCATACTCAACCCCAATTGGTTATAAATTCAATATGGAGCCTAAAAATTTGGTTTATCTACCTGTGTCAGGAAAAACCATACACAGAGTAAATTTTAGGATAACCGACCAAGATAATCGTGTGATCTCTTTTAATGGAGAAGTTATATCCATCAGAATTCACCTACGTGAAGTTTTTCAATAAATAAATACGATGGTTATTGTGAGGAAGCACGAGTTGGGAAAATATAAAATAATTACAGGAGATGGGATGTTCCTTTCACCGTACTACAAGGGTGAAGGTATGTATCTTGGTAGAGGATACTATAAACCTAAGAGACAAAGGGGTGTCGGACATCAATTTAGAGGAGATGGGATAATTGATACTCTCATGGGTATTGGTTCAACTATTCTTAAACATAAAGACCTAATTGGTTCAACTGCTTCTGCTGTGGGAAATGTAGCAGGTGCTGTAAAGAGTATAAAAGATGCTCAGAAAGAATCTCATAAATTACAAGCAATAAAAGAAATTAAGAAAGGTAAAACTCAGTTGTCCTCCCAAGAACGACAGAAAATAATTCAAATACTTGGATCAGGGTTTCAAAAGTTTTAACATCTTTTTTCCTAAATAAATACAAGTATGGAAGCAATTGATAGTATCTATGATTTGGATGATACTATTATTATCTCAAACTCCACTAAAAAAGAAGATTACTTCAAGGTAAATGCAATAACTGGAACAGACTGGAATACAAATGGTACAAAAAGTTTTGAAATAAATAATCAACAAACCTATTTGAATCTCTCCGAAAGTTTCTTGTTGTGTAAATTTAAATTCACTAAGGCTGGGAATAACACAAACGCTACACTTGTAAATGATTTCTTCTGGAAAATGTTTGATAGTGTGCGATTGTATATTGGAACACAAGAAGTTGAAGCGGTTGATTATGTCTCTGCTGTATCTGAAATGATGAAATTTACACTCTATACATTCAGTGATAGAATGGGAAAGGGGTCTGTCGAAGGTTTTATTCCTGATATGTCAACGGGAACAAACACAGACCCTGGATATATTCAAAGGAAAGGAATGTATAATGATGATACAAAAGCAGAAAATAGTTTTACTGTGGCAGTTCCTCTTAAAGGTATATTTGGATTTTGTGATTATGATAAAGTTCTGTATGGTCTTAAAATTAGATTTCAACTACAAAGGAATGATAATGAAAATAGATTGCTTTTTGGTGTTGGTAATGCTTTTGGTGATCAGAATAAATTTGTAATTGAGGAGATGAGTTGGTATATCAGTGAATATACTCCTAATCTTAAAACAGAAGAGATGTTGAATCGAAGACTTAACTCAAAAAAACCACTCAGTGTATCATACCTCAAAAGAAGATGTCAACACGTTATACTCAATCAAACTACTTACACGTGGAATTTGGGTGTTCTGGAAGGAAAGCCACGATATCTGTGGATGATTTTTAAAAAGCCAGATGGTGATACTGCGACTGATAAGAATAATGCATTGAGTGATAATGCTAAGGTGAAACAACTTCGCGTTTCTCTAGATGGAACATTTTATCCACGAGATAGATTGGAAATTAATTGGGAAAAAATGATTTTGCTGAAGCATACAAGTCTTACCAAAAGGTGTGTGAAAGTAATGGAAATAAAGAACCTATTTTGGATATGACAGCATTTAAAAGTTTGTATACAATCTATACGTTTGACCTGAGCGCTCAAAAAGAAACTATAAAGTCTAATCGAGTGGATACTTCCCTATACATTGAAAGAGGAGAGAGTGAAGAAGTTGATACATATTGTTTGCTTTTGGAAGAAACAGAATTGCAGATTAATACAGATAATGGTGTGATGACTAGTCTCACATAATTTTTTTGTTAAATAAATGAGTGGCAAAGTACCAACTGGGGTATATGTTAATCAAATCAATCTTCATAAACTATCATCTTGTGTTCAAAATCAAAAGCCTTGTACGATTAACGTTAATACAATTCAGAGAAAAGGAGCAGTAAGAATTGATGTTTTGCTCACAAGAGAACAGGTTAAAATCTTGAATGACACTGGCTCACTTAAAATTAAAATGACAAAACCAATGTTGAAAAAATATTCAATAAGAGAGACGAGTGGAGGATTTCTCCCATTTCTAATTCCTTTATTTGCTGGTTTAAGTGCGGTTGGAGCATTGACGGGTGGTATTTCAACAGCGGTCAAAACTGCCAACGAAAGGAAGGCTCAACTCCAGGCTCAAAAAGAATTGGAAAGACATAACAAAGAGTTGGAGAAACAAATTAGTGGAAGTGGTGTAATTGTAGATTTTGCTGAAAAACTTGAAGGTCTGCCTGATAAAGCGAGATTGTTAGTTGGAGATATGCTTTCTTCTATAGCACAAGCAGGTGTAAAATTAACGAAAAGAGGTAATGGATTATATCTTTCTAATAAATAAATGAGCATTGATGAGTGGTTGAAAGAATTTGGAAAGAATACAACATCAAATTTACAACTTGCCAAATATTGTAAGAAATTAAAAATTCATAATGTGGTTATTTGTATGAGAGATGAATTAACAAATGTGTCGAAACATACAAAGAATATTATTATGAACTTAGAAGATAATGATGGGAACGGTTCTCATTGGGTTTGTATTTTTAATAGTCAAGACAAATATTATTTTGATAGTTTTGGTCTTCCACCACCTGTTGAAGTCATAAAATTCTTACAGAATGGTGTTTATCAAACATTTCAAGTCCAAGAATTAAATTCCAAGTGTTGTGGTCAATTATGTCTATATGTGTTATTTCAACTCAACAAAAATAAAAAATTTTATGATATTATTTTTAATCTAATATAAATGACTTATGTTGGTAAAGATGGTTCTATCTTTGGTGTATCTCAAGAACTGGATATTGATTTATCAAATTATTACACAAAGGCACAGGCTGAACGACATAAATATAATATAAACAAAAATATTAACATGAAAAATGCTTATAAATTAAAAAATTATCCAAGCCCGACTGACGCGAATGACTTGGTGAGATTAAGCGATTTATCACAATATATATACTTAAATAAAACGGCTGTGTATTCTAAAGATACAGAAGTGTTGATATTATCTCCAGGTCATACAGAATTCACAGTTCGAATTAAAATAAATTTTTATAAAGAAGGGCGTATCGTTTGTTTGAGAATAGAACAATGGGGGTATGATATGAATGATTTAGGGTATAATTGGTCATTTAAAATTAACCTCGAAGACCTGGAACAATTAAATCAGTCTCGTAAGGAAGAATATTATCCACTTGGTATCGAGAATGAGTTTTGTGGAGCCACGATTAGTAAACAACAAATAAAAGAATTTAATAAGGGTAAATATAATAATGGTTTTGCCCTTGTTTATCTCATGAAAACAGAAAAAACAGGATTATATATAATAAGTAAGGAAATACAAAATGATTTAACTATGGGAAGATGGGGAGGTGTTTCGTGCCATAATATTATTCTAACATATATTTCTAATACATAAATGACAGCAAGAAGGCTTCAAGAAAATTATCATTTCTGTGTTCAAGCATACCTTCAAGAAAAGGGTATTCGGTATTTTAATAAATATGTTCTACAACATAAGAATGAGGTATTTTCAATAAAAGATTGGCATTATGCTGATGTTGATAAACCGACAACTTTAGATTTAATTAGAATGTTAAATAATGAAAAAATTATAAGGTTAAGAAAAGGTAAGGCTCTTTTAGAAATTCAAAAGAAATTTTATTGGTTTCCTGTTGTAAAAAAAATTATTTTGGATACAGGAATAACAAGAAATCCTGATGAATATATGTATAATATTCTATGGGGTGTAAACGATTCAAGTATAGTAAGGGATGAGGAAGGAGTTGAAGAAGAGAGGGAAGAGGAGGAAAAGGAGAAGGAGGAGAGAGAGAAGGAGGAAAGAGAGAATAGAGAGAGGGAGAATAGAGAGAGGGAGGAAAGAGAGAAGAGAGAGAAGGAGGAAAAGGAGAAGAGAGAGAAGGAGGAAAGAGAGAAGGAGGAGAGGGAGAAGAAAGAGAAGGAGGAAAGAGAGAAGAGAGAGGAAAGAGAGAGAATGAATAAATATCAAAATATGGAAACCAGTGAGATTCAAAAAAGATTGGTGGTATTACAGAAAATAACTCAACCCACCGAGGAGGAAAACAAAGAATTGACAAGTCTATTTGCAATACTTTCGACAAGACTATTAGCATCGACAAGATATGGATTTTAATTCAAGTTTTTTCTTAAATAAATGGAGGAGAGAGTGAAGACATTTCTAAGGATTCTTTATGTTTTAAAAATTAAGATTCAAATGTGCATGTTGGAAACTAAAAAGGTTTTTGCACTCTGCAGGAATTTTTCTCATAAATAAATGAGTTATTGTCTCAAATGTAAAAAGAAAACTAATACTAAAAATATTTCATATATTAAAAGTAAAAATAACAGGGTTATACAAAAAGGTATATGTTCGGTGTGTGGTTCAAAAAAATCAATTTATCTCCAAACACAAACTCGGAGGAGATATACAAAAGTTTTTATCAGGAAGTAAATTTACAACTACTGGAATACCAGGGGAATTACATCTTCCAGGGTATTCTTTCTGTGGTCCAGGCACAAACTTGGATAAAAGATTAGATGAGGCAGACAATCCTAAATCCTGGAGTAAACCAATCAATAGAGTTGATGAAGTGTGCATGAGACACGATATTGATTATGGGAATACCACAACGTTGGAAGAAAAGCATGAAGCCGATAGAGAAATGTTGTATAATTTGTCTCTGATACAAAATCCAACCTTGAGAGAAAAAGTTGATAGGTTCATCGTGAAGAAGATGATTAGTGCTAAATTGAAACTTGGACTTGGAAATTCAAAAACTTATAGGCTCTAATGATGCCATTAAGACTGAAGAGCAATTAGCTGATGAATTACATAAACCAATATTCACAAAGTTTCAGAGAAGGAAAGTTTATTCTAAGGAAGTTGATTATATCTGGTCTGCTGATTTGATTGAACTCAATAATGATAAGGGGTACAAGTATGCTTTAACCGTTATTGATTTGAGGAGTAGATATGCGTGGGTTGTCCCTTTAAAAAACAAAACAGGTAATACTCTTATGTTAGCTTTTCAACAGATATTTAATAAAAGTAAGAGAAAACCTAAGAAATTGTGGACTGATGAGGGTAGAGAGTTTTATAACAAGACATTTATGAATTTTCTAAAAAATAACAGTATTACATTATACAGTACCTTTAATGAAGGGAAGGCAGTTGTTGTTGAACGTTTTAATCGTACCTTAAAAGAGAGACTATATAAAAAATTCACACAACTCGGTTCACAACAATGGTCATCTTTTATTCAGGATATTGTGGATAAGTATAATGACACGATTCACACGTCAACGAATATGAAGCCATCAGAAACATTTACAAAATTAAAATATGAAAAAGAGATTAATGTCAGAAAACCTAAGTTCAAAGTTGGTGATATCGTAAGAATATATAGGTGGAAATCTCATTTTGAAAAGGGTTTTACTGAACGATGGACGAAAGAACTTTTTAAAATTGTTGATGTAATAGATACAGTTCCTTGGACTTATAAAATATATGATTTGGAAGGGGAAGAGATTTTAGGTTCATTTTATTCACAGGAATTACAAAAGACAAAACTAAGCAGATAATACACCTTTGTGGACACTAGAGGGACAAGTCCGAGGTGTATTACAGTATATAATGTGTGTCAAGGGGTGGACGTTCTTACATCTGTGAACCCCAAACACAGAATCCTCAACTGAATAGTCAAGGTTTAACTTTTGTTTGTGTGTGTGTGTGTGTGTGCAATGGGAGCAATAGGTTGGCGCTTCACTCCCTCCTACTATACACCGTTGTGGACACTCGAGGGCCAAGTCCGAGGTGTATAACAGTATATAATGTGTGTCAAGGGGGACGTTCTTAGATCTGTGAACCCCAAACACAGAATCCTCAACTGAATAGTCAAGGCTTAACTTTTGTTTGTTGATGTGTATGTGTGTGTGTCCCAACCCTCACATTCAAAATCTCAACCCCAACTCAATCCTCGCCCAACACAATGTCTTTTTCAAAATGAGATTTCCACATATATATATATATATATATATATATATATATATATATATATATATATATATATATATATATATATATATATATATATATATATTTTACGTTTTTTTTCTCTTCTTCCAATTCTGTCTTTTAAGGCTTTCAGGTTTGATGACGTAAAAAGGGGGAGTAAGCCTGCACTTTCTTCCCAGAACTTTCTTGATCTTGCTCCCATCAAGCACCATCCGACAAAGAACTACATCGATAGGTTTAGATCCCAAAGAGTGATAGCAACTCCAAAAGTCTCCAAAATATAAATAAATAAAATAATAATAATAATAAATAAATAAATAAAAGCCCCCAAAAAAGTTTCAAGTGTTCAACATAAACCCAACTTTCCAAGTCTTCAAGGTATAACCACATTCCCGTTGAGTTTCCAAGATATGTATCACATTGTGAGTTATCAATCCAGAACCCACATTTCAAGTATTCAAAGTAAAACTAACTTACAAAGTCTCTTAAGGATAACTCATTTACTGATTTTTTCAAAATTTGTGAGTCTCCAAGGTAGGACCCATATTTAGAACCATCTTGGCAGAACCCTTTTCCTGAGTCTCCAAGGTAGTTATTTAAACCATCAAGGCAGAACTCATTTACTGATTTTTCAAAATTTGTGAGTCTCCAAGGTAGGCCCCATATTTAGAACCATCTTGGCAGAACCCTTTTCCTGAGTCTCCAAGGTAGTTATTTAAACCATCAAGGCAGAACTCATTTACTGATTTTTTCAAAATTTGTGAGTCTCCAAGGTAGGCCCCATATTTAGAACCATCTTGGCAGAACCCTTTTCCTGAGTCTCCAAGGTAGTTATTTAAACCATCAAGGCAGAACTCATTTACTGATTTTTTCAAAATTTGTGAGTCTCCAAGGTAGGCCCCATATTTAGAACCATCTTGGCAGAACCCTTTTCCTGAGTCTCCAAGGTAGTTATTTAAACCATCAAGGCAGAACTCATTTACTGATTTTTTCAAAATTTGTGAGTCTCCAAGGTAAAACTTGTATTCTGGCTCATCAAGGTATAACTTGTTCAGTGGGTATTGTCTTGATAACTCACAATGAGTACTATTGCTGTAAAACTCTTTTTCAGGATTTTGCTGGTCTCCAAGGTATAACTCTTTGGTTGGGTCATCAAGGACAAACTCGTTCTGTGGGTCTTGGTCGCTCATAAGGTCTTCAACCAAGCCAACAATTTCGCTCAAAGTTGTAGCAAAAGCAGTATTTTCATTTCGTATTTCAGACACAATTTCCTGTGAGAGAAAATAATAATGTATTAATTAAGTTATTTAATTAT
>NC_140974.1:7849063-7866563 GCF_056783735.1 Eptatretus burgeri
ACGGGTGCTCTGCACTGGGCTGCGCTATGAGAGGGTGTAGGGCAGCCTGGAATCATGGCAAAACCCAATCCTTATCCCTGTGTCATAAGAGGCGACCAGGGTTGCGTCAGGAAGGGCAGCCGGCGTAAAAAAAACCTGTGCCAAATCAGTATGCGGATCATCACGGATGATCCGCTGTGGCGACCCCTAACGGGAGCAGCCGAAGGAAGAACAACATATAGTAATAACTTGACATACGAATGCACTAACTTATGAGTATTCCGAGTTTCGAGCCGTTGCTCGGACGATTTTTTGCTTTGTGTTACGAGTCCAGATCCGAGTTATGAGTGGAGCGAGCTTTGAGACGTGCACAGCCAAGCAAGCGAACACCCGCATCTCCCACATTTTCACGCATCTCCCGCCACTCACTCGTTCAGTTCTCTTGGTTATCTCGTTGAGTAGGGTCGTACCGTAGTAATCTGCGTTGTGTTTAGCTCTTGTTTTTTGATTGGTGCAGTTATTTTGCCAAATTTCTTTGTTGTAACTCAACCATGAGTCCAAAAAAAGTAACTGCAAAGGACAGTGCTAAGAAGAAACGAATGATGTCGCTTGAAATGAAGCGTGAAATCATTGCAAAACATGAACGTGGAGTGCGTGTTGGCGAGGGAGTTTGAGCGTAGTACTTCAACGATATGTGCTATTCTCAAGCAGGATTCGTTGAAGGCTATAACGCCAGCCAAGGGCGTTATGATTATTTCGAAGCTGCGGACCTCTGTTCATGAAAAGATGGAGAAGCTGCTTTTGGTGTGAGTGAGGGAGAAGGAGCTCGCAGGAGATACCGTGGCCGAGGCTATCGTTTGCGAGAAGGCACGAGTCATTCACGGTGACTTGTTGAAGCAGACACCAGGCACTTCAACGGACGTGGCATCACAAGTCGTTTAAAGCCAGTTGGGGCTAGTTCGACAACTTTAAGAAAAGGTCTGGCATTCACTCCGTCGTGAGGCATGGTGATGCAGCGAGCTCTGATACGAAGGCAGCGGAAGATTACCTGAAAACTTTCGCTGAATTGATAGAGGCTGAAGGATACGTCCCCCAGCAAGTCTTCAACTGTGACGAGACAGGGTTATTTTGGAAGAAAATGCCAAAGAGGACTTATATAACAGCAGAGGAGAAGAAGATGCCTGGCCACAAACCCATGAAAGATAGGTTAACCCTCACATTGTGCGCTAATGCCAGTGGTGACTGCAAGATTAAGCCACTGCTTGTATACCATTCGGAAAATCACCGAGCCTTTAAGTCCCACAAAATTTTAAAAGAAAAACTGCAGATTATGTGGAGGGCAAACCCGAAGGCGTGGGTCACGAGACAGTTCTTTGTTGATTGGGTAAACCTGGTCTTTAGTCCTTCCGTTAAAAAGTACCTCCTTGAAAATAACTTACCCCTGCAAGCCCTTCTCGTCCTTGACAATGCTCCTGCTCACCCACCGAACCTCGAAGACGACATCCTCGAAGAGTTCTCTTTTATTAATGTTCTCTACCTTCCACCTAACCCCACCCCTCTCCTCCAGCCCATGGACCAGCAGATGATTGCTAATTTCAAGAAGTTCTTCACGAAGCACATTTTCCTCCGCTGCTTTGATGTAACGGAGAACACAAACCTCACCCTTCGAGAGTTCTGGAAGGAGCATTATAACATCATGATATGCCTCAGATTTATCGATATGGCTTGGCAGGATGTTACAAGGAGGACCTTGAACTCTGCGTGGAAGAAGCTGTGGCCTGAGGCTGTGTCCGAAAGGGACTTCGAAGGCTTCGAACATGAAGCGGAAGTGATAGAGGAGATTGTGAGCCTCGGAAAGTCCGTGGGCCTGGAGGTGGATGAAGGAGATGTAAACGAGCTCGTCGAGGAGCACTCCGAGGAACTGTCTACGGAGCAGTTAAAGGAGCTACAGGAGATGCAGCATACAGAGGTTTTGGAGGAAATTGGGGGTAGTGCGGTGGAGGTAGAAGAGGAGGAGGTTATCTCTACAAAGGAGATGCAGGAGATGTTGGAAATGTGGGAGAAAATTTCAGAATTTATAGAAAAGAAGCATCCAGAAAAAGTGGCAACTGGTCGTGCGTTGGCGTTGTGTAATGACACTTGCCTAATGCATTTCTGAAAAATTCTGAAGGGAAGGAAGAAACAAACCACCATGGATAGGTTTTTATTGAAACGCCCTGCAGATCAGAGTCAAAATTAATGGAACTGATTAATGGTATTTTAATTAATTTCAATTGGGAAAATTGCTTTGATATACGAGCAAACCGAGTTACGAGCTCGGTCACAGAATGAATTAAACTTGTATGTCAAGCTATTACTGTATATATATATATATATATATATATATATATATATATATATATATATATATATATATATATATATATATATATATATATCTATTACTGTATATATATATATATATATATATATATATATATATATATATATATATATATATATAGCTATTACTGTATATATATATATATATATATATATATATATATATATATATATATATATATATATATATATATATATACAGTAATGGATATATATATATATATATCTATTACTGTATATATATATATATATATATATATATATATATATATATATATATATATATATATATATATATATAGCTATTACTGTATATATATATATATATATATATATATATATATATATATATATATATATATATATACAGTAATAGCTATATATATATATATATATATATATATATATATATATATATATATATATATATATATATATATACAGTAATAGCTATATATATATATATATATAAATATATATATATATATATATATATATATATATATATATATATATATATATATATATACATATATATATATATATATATATATATATATATATATATATATATATATACATATATATACATATATATATATATATATATATATATATATATATACATATATATATATATATATATATATATATATATATATATATATATATATATATATATATATATACATATATACATATATATATATATATATATATATATATATATATATATACATATATATATATATACATATATATATATATATATATATATATATATATATATATATATATATATATTAGTATAAGTACACACATGGATCCTCTTTTTTTTAATAGCTCCTCTGACTAAACAGTTTCAATTTTACAGACGAGTCCAATTCGGAGAGGGGACATTCATGGACACGTGTTTTGAGGTTGTTCGCCCTCATTAGGGTGAAGCAGAGACTCCTCCCCAGAGTGGGATTGTTTGACCGACCTCAAACAAGGAAATGAGGCCATTGGCACAACATTGCCGTGATGCACTCCCGGGTTAATTTTTGCTGCAGGTTTAAACATAAATCTTCCCAATAGTTTACCAAAGAGTCTTCTTCTTCTTTCGGCTGCTCCCGTTAGGGGTCGCCACAGCGGATCATCCGTATGATCCGCATAGTGATTTGGCACAGGTTTTTACGCCGGATGCTCTTCCTGATGCAACCCTGGTCGCCTCTTACGACACATGGATGTCGCCTTTTGTCCTCATGGATAGGCGGTCATATTTCGCCTCGATCTGTTCAGCCGTTTCGTGTGTGTGTGATATATATATATATATATATATATATATATATATATATATATATATATATATATATATATATATATATACATATTTATTTTTTTATGAAACCTGTGTCTCGGTTATTGTTCAGCAGAACGAGGATGCACAAAGCAGCCACAGCCAGGAGACTGGAGGTGATTAATCTCAGAACTTGTTGAAGGTAATTTAACCTTTCTCTTGCTTCCAATGGGGTTCAATGGCAAAGGCAGCTGTGTGTGCACGGTCTGGTTGCTAACTCGGTGGTACATGTCGCCTTCCCATTGCGACTGCACAGCATGGCACAGATTTGCTGTTTGTCCATTGCTGATGAAATTACTGCCTTCAGGTGGGATTTCACCTCCAGGCGAGAAGGCATGGTGCATCTTTCTGTCTCACATTATCTCCATTACTATTCTTTATGGGTACCACAAACTTCATTAAAATCATGTGTGTGATGCACTTTACAACAAAGGTCCCTGAACCTCGACTGTTTTAAGTTCCCTTATGCTTCGTTAAAAAGGTCTGCGCAGTCGTCCCTCGCTTCAGCCAACACAAGCATCTCATTTATAATCAGAATGAAGTAGGAGCCATGGACTAGCACTGTACCAATGGGTCTTCATTATTTGTGGAAGATTTGGGATGCACTGCACGGTGACATTTTTCACTCCGCTCTTGCCCACTATGTTTTATGCGAGCATGCTCTTCGCTCTCACTATTCGGCCAGATCTCGTGCACGATGTTCTGAATCAAGTTCTTTATGGCTGTTACAAGATGGTTTATGATTTTTTTTTTTAGAGGCTTTGAAAGAACCCCCATCTCTACACTCACGATTATTGAAGGACACTACCCTGAGATGTTGGTTAAAAACGTCGTGGCACCAAGTCGAGGTTCTTGGAAGACTAAGAACAGAACAGAATAGAACATAAATAAAACATTGGGAAGTGGGGAAATATACCAATAGCAAGGTCGGGGGACACAACGGAAGGACACTTGGAGGAAGAATATTTGAGGGGCAGAAGGACAGCAACAGGGTGGGGTGTGGGATGAAGGACATCACAGAGGTTTAACAAGCTGCTCAAACACAGAAAGAAGAGGAAAGGAAAACAAAGAATGAAACAGCAATGGAACAAACACATAAAGGGGAGAGAGAGAGAGAGAGAGAGAGAGAGAGAGAGAGAGAGAGAGAGAGAGAGAGAGAGAGAGAGAGAGAGAGAGAGAGAGAGAGAGAGAGAGAGAGAGAGAGAGAGAGAGAGAGAGAGAGAGAGAGAGAGAGAGAGAGAGAGAGAGAGAGAGAGAAAAAAAAAAAAAAAAAAAAAAAAAAAAAAAAACCACTACCTCGACAGTAAGAGGTGAGCTTGGGAAGGGTTAAGGAGGGTAGAAAAGATCATGAGCATTGAGGGAGTAACCTGAGGATTTGTAGAACAGCCCTTTCAAAACCCCATTGAAAAGAGTGAGATTGAACAGACTGGGGAAGTTTGTTTCACATGCGACAGAAAAAGTAACAACTTGAGTAGAGGTGACAAGTGAGCCTCCGTTTTGGGAGTTTCACAAGAAATGGCAGGCTGCATGTGCACTGCAGAAACGTGGGGAAAAGGGGGGGGTGCAGGGCACAAAAATGATAGATAGAGCAAGAGCAGAAAGGATGCGGTAGGAAGCAGAGTCCAACGAGAAAAAGAACAATCGGAGATTGCAGACCTTCACCAGGTCTTGTTTTGTATGGTGTTTGTGTAATTTTATGTGGTGCATTTTACGTGGCATTTGTGTACTGGTATGTTACGTTATTAATAAGAGACATAATTAGAACTGTCACTTTATAACTGCCTGCAGTGATGACGGTACCAAGACGTCCCGCTTTGATGCAACTCTGCTTTGACCAGACACTTGACCCTGACCCATGACGTTTATTATTATTCATTTGAATTCAGAATGGTATTAAAATATATTCAATTTAAATCAAATGTAAGACCAAATAGGTACAGCCCTGCATTGGAGTTATCACAAGGAACCTGAACAAGCAAAAAGCAAAGATGAAGTCATCAGGAGGAACCTGGATAGGATGCACATTCCAGCTACTACTACTCTACCCTCAAACCTATCCAGGTGCAGCCAAGTGAGCTTTATTAAAAAGAAAAAAAGAAAAACCTCAAAAGAACCCAGATTAAAAAAAAATAAATTATTATGGCTGCCACACCATGTGTCCGATCAGGTTGAAATTTAAAACATGCGTTCCCCATCACTACTTGATTATAATTTTGAAGTTTCACATCGAATGATGAAGCAGTTCAAGAGAAAGAACTTTTAAAAGATTCTTGCTCAATCAATATGGCTGCCAGACCATGTGACCTATCAATTATTCCTAAATACCCTGGTATCCACATTTCATGGTGAACATTTCTGTGAGGTGAACCTCGATAAGTCCAGTCGTTCTGGAGAAAAAGATTTTTTATGGGCTTGAGGGTAAATCCAATATGGCTGCCAAACCATGTGATAATGATGTCATCGGTGAGAACATTTTATTCCTCATGGATAGGCAGTCATATTTTGCCTCGATCTGTTCAGCCGTTTCAGAGAAGACGATTTTTGAAGGTTTTAAAAAAAGACATTTGCTGAACCATGTGACTGATGACGTCATCAATGTTGTTTTTTTCTGCGGAACAATTTATCCCGAGATGACCTTCAAAAATTTTCATACTGATCAGATGTAGTGTTCTATGTAACATCATAAAACTTAGGGGCAATACCTCTGGGCGCTCACCTGGAAGCGGCTGGAGAAGGTAACCAGGGAACAACTGGTAGGCATGGATGACCCATAAAATATATAATGGAGAAGAAAGTAAATACCTATGGAGTTTTTTGTTTAATGTCATGAACAAACTTTGGTGCATCACCAGTGATAAAGGTTATGGTCAAGTTTCATCAAAATTGTGTGTGGTTTCAGAGAAGAAAGCAAATACATATTTTGAGGGTTTGGGGGACAACCCCACCCCCCACCCCCCATAAACTCCCTTGGACTTGGAATTTTTAATGGCATGAACAAACTTTGGTACATCATGGGTGATGAAGGTTGGGGTGAAGTTTCATCAGAATGGTGTGTGTATTTTCGGAGAACAAAAGGAAATACCTATGGGGGGAGGGGAGGCAATGCCGTTGAAGACCTATTTAGTCCTCACATTTTTTAAAGGTATGAACAGACTTTGGTACATCATGGGTGATGAAGGTTGGGGTGAAGTTTCATCGGAATG
The DNA here is from genome assembly GCF_056783735.1 of Eptatretus burgeri. Classification (NCBI taxonomy): domain Eukaryota; kingdom Metazoa; phylum Chordata; class Myxini; order Myxiniformes; family Myxinidae; genus Eptatretus; species Eptatretus burgeri. The sequence continues at coordinate 7,855,967 of NC_140974.1, forward strand.
GTGCGTGTACTTTCGGAGGACAAAAGGAAATACCTATGGGGGGAGGGGGGGGGGCAATGCCGCTGAAGACCTCTCTCGTCCTCACATTTTTTAAAGGTATGAACAGACTTTGGTACATCATGGGTGATGAAGGTTGGGGTGAAGTTTCATCGGAATGGTGCGTGTACTTTCAGAGGACAAAAGGAAATACCTATGGGGGGAGGGGGGGCAATGCCGCTGAAGACCTCTCTCGTCCTCACATTTTTTAATGGTATGAACAGACTTTGGTACATCATGGGTGATGAAGGTTGGGGTGAAGTTTCATCGGAATGGTGCGTGTACTTTCGGAGGACAAAAGGAAATACCTATTGGGGGGGGGGGGCAATGCCCCTTAAGACCTCTGTAGTCCTCACATTTTTTTACTGGTTTGAACAGACTTTGGTGCATCATGAGTGATGAAGGTTGTGATCAAGTTTCATCAAAATTGTGTGTAGTTTCGGAGAAGAGAGCAAATACATATTTTGGGGGGCTTGGGGCCTTTACACCCTCTTCGAGCCTGATTTTCCTAAAATTCCCTCTGTCGTTTAATGTCATGAACAAAATTTGTGATGTAAAGACCTCCCGTAAATTCCCTCTGTCGACCCCCTCAGACCCCGATTTATTTGATACCATGAACAAACTTTGCTATGTCACAGATGGTTAAGGTTGTGGTCAAGTTTCATCAGAATTGCATGTGTAGTTTCTGAGAAGAAAGCAAACACCTCTTTTTGGGGGCAACCCCCATAGACCCCCTTCGGGCCCGATTTTTTTTCAATGCCATGAACAAACTTTGGTGCATATACGGTGATGAATGTTGTGGTAAAGTTTCATCGAAATCCTGTGTGTAGTTTCAGAGAAGAAGTTGAAAGTATTTGTGAACCGACAGACAGAGGGACGACACACCATCCGATAAGCTCCCCAGAACTACATCACAGTTGAGCTAAAAATCAGGCTTATTCCCCATGAGGAACACTTGCCATATGCTAAGTTTCAATTTTTTCCTTGGTGCAGATTCAAAGACCTAGAAGTCCATTTTTCCCCCTTTTTCCCAAAATGGCTGCCACACCATGTGACCTATGACATCATAATAATCACCAAAGCATTCTACATGCATAGTTGCACCTATGGTGAAATTTTCTTCTCAATCTGACATGCAGTTGCAGAGAAAAACGCTAAAGTTATGAGCAGACAAACAAACAAACAAACAGGAAAACAAACAAATCAAAATGCAATACCCCCTTCTTCTGGTGAGGGTAACGAGAGGTCAGTGATGCACGAGTAACAGACCCAGAGAATGATCTTCACTGTGGAAAATTCCAATGATTTGGAGGACCGAGGTTTCCATGGCAACAATATTTGTAAGGTGTGAGTCAGGGATGTCAACCTCATTTGTAGAGATAGCATTACTCCATCGCGTTCGGTCGGGTTTTTTGAAGAATAGACCTGGCATGATAGAGGATCCCTCGTCAGCAGCTGGCCTTGGTTGCCAACCTGTATATGTAGCTTGAGAGATCGTGGCTGATGGAGTAAGTGCAAAAGTTGTCGAGACTGAACTGCTTGAAGGGACTTGTGAAGGAAGTAGATGGGAGACTTTGCCAAATGATCCTTTCAGAGATACAGGGTGAGCTTGTGGCATATTTCAGGGTTGAAAGATATTCCAACTGTTTGACCAACTACTAATTCTGTCAAGGTCTGCAGAGAAGGTGTAGTTATCAGCCAAAATATAAGGAGGGCTTTCAGAAAACAGAAAGATTGTCGATGAAGATGAGGAACAGAACTTGGTCCAAGACATTGCCTCGTGGCACTCCTGCCTTGACAGGGATAGGAGGTGAGATGATCCCATCAAGAGCCACACACTGATGAAGCGAGTGGAATAAGACAGCAATCCTTGAGAAGATGTGACTTTGGATTCCAGAGGCTGAGAGCTTGGAGAGCAAGGTGTGGTGTCAGAATGTATCAAATGCTCGAGATATGTCCAGCGGAAACGGCCCTGATCTCTATCCTTTGTTGGTAGATCAAAAGGAGCATGTCCAGGGTGGAGTGACCTCTTATGAAACTGAACTCTTGAACTGAGATTCGGCCAAAGGAGAAAAGGAAGGATTTGATGTCAACTGTGATGATGGATTCCATGACTTTGCTAATAATTGGAAGTTAGCTAACAGACCTGTAGTTAGGGCAGAGGTATTGTATTAGTAAGCTAATCGACCTCAAATGGTGGAGGAGCTCCTTGTGAGCCAACGGCCATCCATTTCTAGTGCCCAACTGTGTCTGTGGACGTCCTCCTGCATTTGGGTTACTTCTTATTAGGAGGTTGGTGGCAGAATTTGCACTCCGGCCACCGTAAAACCCTTCATTCCGCAAAACACAAAAACGCAAAGAAATCTGAAAACCCACTCCATGGGAGTATCACGTGTGCAGCTTCCCTTCTCAGGGCAGCTCACCGGATGACGGGATTGGGGCAAAGCCTTCGGGACCCTCAATCTTGGATGATAGGAGGGAAACCACGGGGTAACATTTCCAGGTCAGATTGCAGGAGAGGGTGTCAGAGTGGTGCTGAGGTGTCGTCCACCAGACGGCGGTCCCCTTGGGTTAACCTGAGGCGGTCCCTTCGGGTGGGTGCCTGGAATGTCCTATTCCTAAGAAAAGATGAACACCTGTCACTGTTATCATCTGAGCTCAAGCATTTGGACATCGGTATTGCAGCACTCTCTGAGTTTCGGAGACCGGATTGCGGCGAGATCATGGCGGGTGGTTACACCTCCTATTGGTCTGGTCACTCTTATGGTTACCATGCCCAAGGAGTTGCTGTAGCTGTGTACAATAAGCTGACTCCAAAGATAATTGAGGTAACACCGGTCAACGAGCGTATTATGAGACTAAGGATTTGTCACTCCTTAGGTGTTATTTCCCTGGTCTCTGTTTATGCTCTGACTGAGGCGAGTGATCTCACCGTGAAGGATGCATTCTACGCCACACTCGAGTCTGTGGTTGATCAGTGCCCTTATCAGTGCTTACAGGAGAATTCAGGCATTGCGTTCATCCAAGCCCATCCCTTGATGTACTGCATGCAGTTCTGTGCTCTGCCTGGAACAGAGGCATCATGCTAACTAGCTGGAAGAGGGCCTTGTTGTCCCTCTCTGGAAAGGGAAGGGTGATCGCCAAGACTGCAACAACTACCGAGGGGTGACGCTGCTCTCAGTGCCAGGCAAGGTCTTTGCTCGGATAATTCTTGATAGGGTTCGCCACCATCTGCTTGAACACCAGCCTTCAGGGCAGTCAGGCCTTACACCAAAGAGGTCAACGATTGACCATATCCTTGCTCTTTGGGTCCTCACCGAACGCAGATGAGAGTTTCGTCAGGGGCTGCTTACAGCCTATGTTGATCTCTGGAAAGCATTTGATTCATTGAATCGGGATTTCCTCTGGAGGATTCTTGGTCTTCGTGGGGTGCCACCAAAACTGATCGATCTGATGTCTGAACTCTATTGTGATTCTGAGAGTGCTGTGAGATGTGGTGATTCCATCTCTGACTTATTTCCAGTTGCTACTGAAGTTTTTCAGGGGTGTGTACTGGCCCTCTCACTTTTCAGCACTTGTATGGACTGGATTCATGGGAGGATGTCTGAGAGATCAAGCTGCAATGCATCGTTTGGGAATGTCAAGATCTCTGACCTTGATTTAGCAGATGATGCAGTCATCTTTGCGGAGACTTTAGATATTCTTTTGGGGGCCCTCGAGGTGCTGAATGAGGAGCCGGAGCCGCTGCGATTACGGGTTTCCTGTGTAAAAACGAAGATCCAGGCAATCAATAACATATTGGATGCTGCCATCCTGTCTGTACCTGTTCGTGGCGAGGATGTTGAGGTCATGGTGAGATTGACTTACGTTGCCAGTGATATTCATGTCTCTGCTGGCTGTGAGCCAGAGGTCAATGGACATATGGATCGGGCCTGGGGAGTCATGGATTCATTGGATCATGGGGTGTGCTGCTGTCAGTTCCTGTGCAGGAGGACGAAAGTCTGAGTCTTCAGGTCCTTGGTGCTTCCAGTCTTGCTCTATGGATGCGAGACTTGGACTCTGACCAAGGATCTGAGAGGGAGACTTAATTATTTTGGTACCAGGTCTCTTCGGAGAATCCTTGGCTATCGCTGTTCGGACTTTGTGTCCTACGAGCGGTTGCTGAGAGAGATTCAAATAAGATTTGTTACCTGCATAGTCTGTGAGCGTCAGCTGCAGCTGTCTGGACATGTGGCTCGTTTTCCTGAAGCTGATCCTGCTCACCAGATTCTCTCATCGAGGGAGTCTCGTGAGTGCAGGAGGCCAATTGGCCGACCACATGCCTCGTGGTTGCATCAGGTTGATCAGCATCTCAAAGACATGGGGATGTGCCAGGCATCTGCCTGGGGGGTGGCCAGAAAGAGGCCCCTGGAGTGCCGGCGGAAAGTGAACGCAGCGACGCATTGCTCCGCCACATGCTCCCTTACCCAACCTGACCTGTAGTTAAGATAATCTGTTTGTGCACCCTTTTAGTGTAACTCAGTGAGGTTGGCTGACTTCCAAATTTACGACAGGTGACCGAGGGCAAATGATAATGTGAACAGCACAGAAAGAGGATATGCAAGAGCAGCAGAGCAAGTGTTTCGGATTTCATGAGGAGACCAGAGACAAGGCCTTGCATCATGCAGCATGCACATCATAGGCAGAAAAAGTGCAATTGTTGAATCTTCTTCAAAATACTTTCTTCCTGGTGCTGTTAAGTTTGCCTCGTCGTCGTCGTCGCTCATTCCTTCCTCTGCTTTTGTTAGCATCAAAAGCCTTTCCTCTCCCTTGCAGTGCACAGTGACAGTCTTTATCCTTTGTGCTGAATATGGGAGATGTACACACTTGGTTCGGTGGCATAATGGTTCGATTGTCCACTTTAAGACTGGGATGTCGGATGACTGAACCTCGGCCGAGTTTTACGGAAGACTTCAAAAATGGTGCATGCTGCTTTCTTGCTTGATGCTCATCATTTAGAAATGACAGAGCACAGAAAAATCCCACCGGTTGGCATCCATGGGGGTGAGGGAATTCCTCCTTAATTGCCCCTTTGTATGACGGTGACTGTGGAGAGAAAAGTGATGTCATAACGATGACCTTGCTGGTTCCCTGATTGCTCTGGGAAGTGGCATGACTTCCCCCAAGCTCAGTGGTGGTGTTTGTGTGAAAGCCAAGTCTGTTGTTGTCTCATGCATTTGGCCTCGGCAGGTTGTCAGGATAGCCAAGAGACCGTGTGCACAGTTGTCTCTGAGAGCCTGGGTTCAAATCTCGGGCCAGTTATAAATTGTAATCCTGGTGTTTCAAAAGCAGGGAGATGCATCAATGTGTGCACCATCCATCCGATGGACGTTAAACTGGGTGTACCATCTGCTGGCTTTAGTTGGTGCATGTTAATGATCCCCCGGTGTATTTGCAAGGAGTCATCAAGTTATTGCTGGCAACGTGCCTAAATTCCAAATTTCTTCCCTCACTTTCACTTGTCTCCCTCTCTGTCGAGTGCAGCCTGTGGCTGCTGGTTGCGTCATTGGTTGGGACGCGGCTATGCCGCTGATGCAGTGTCCCCCTTTCCAGTACGCTGGTGCTCATTTTTCCGACCTCGGAAGGATGACAGGCTGAGTCAACCTCCTGGTGTATTAATTCAGCGGTCAACGGGGCTTGAACTCAGGACCCTAGGATCCAAAGCCACCACCCTAACCACTAAGCCAACACCAGGCTTACTATCACTAGTAGTATCACATCCAGTGTGACCCTTGCTGTGTGGTTGCTTTGGAAGCAGTGAACTGGCTTTCAGGCAGAACACCAGAAAGAAAGAGAAAATATCTCACACTCATGGTGGAAGCTTATTTGGATTTTGTATAAAGACTTTGTCAATTGATCAGCAGATATTTTAAATAATAACAGTTTCTTAAATAAGTTTCTTTGAAATAATAACAGAAGTACTCGTGTATAGTGGCCTGCAAGCAAAAGTATTCACCTCAAGAACGTTTATTTTCTTCTTTTTGAGCCACCCCAGTGTGGCTGTAGCTTTGTGCTTCAGATCATTGCCCTGCTGAAATGTGAATTTTCTATCCAGTTTCAGGTTCATGACTGACTTCTGCAGGTTTTCATCAAGGATTCTCCTGTACTTTGTACCATCCATTGTCCCTTCTATCCTGACAAGCTTGACAGTCCCTTCTGATGAAAAGCAGTCCCATAGCATGATGCTGTCACCACCATGCTTGACAGTAGGGATGGTGTTGACTGGTGATGTGCAGTGTTAAGCTTGCGCCAGACGTAACATTTTAAACATGAACCAAAAAAGTTCAATTTTTCAATCAATGCACAATCCACAAAAGTCAATCAATCCACAAAACTTCAACCCACAAGAAGCTTTTCCAGGTAGTATGGCCCAGCACAGAATGAGAGCATCAAGCACATCAAGCGCACGATGGCCAGCCCGAACTGTAGAGCTGCAGATGTGTGGTTTTGGTCGTTAGCTCCATTGCAGCAGCTGGACTTGGCAGTGGGTGTCGCATGGTAACAGAAATGGACCATTGAGGAGGCGGCACCCACAAAGCTCAAGCGACATCCGAGACTGCTCGACCCCTGAACCACCCCCCTCTCAGGGCCGATATAAACCCAAGAATCGAAGGGCTTGGAGCCTGTGCGCGTCTGGGGAAAGTTAAGTCAAGGCTGAACCTGCAAGGTTGAACTTGTGAGGACTAGATCTGTGGGATGAACGCGCTGGTGACGTAGGGCAGCTGAGAGCTGAGCCAAGGGTCTTGCAGTGGAGACTCCCTGGACGTACCAGGCTAACACACTGGCTTTCCCTACTTCTATTTTATTAACTTTAAATGCATGAGAGTATCCAACGATTAACCCCTCATCCCATTCAGGGTTGGATTACTGACTCGCATATCACGCTTTTCTCCAAAGCATTACAAGCATTGACCTGCACCTCTCCCTACACTCTGCACCACATCCTCTATCCTCCTCTTCTTTCTTCCCCTCCCCTTTTTCATAATGGGGCCCATGTAAGCCTGCCGGCTTGTGTCGTGTGAGAGAAGGACCACCAACATGACCTACCTTCTTCTCTCCTCTCTGTCTCTCACTCTTCCTCATTTTGTTTCCACCATAATGATTGAGGCATCTGCTGCATGTAGAATCATGACAAGTTGACTGGCTAAGAGGGTTTACGTGCTTTGGGTTAGAGTTTTCTTGTGTGACACTGCCTGCTTGTAAATACTTGCCTTTGCTAAATGCTTATAAACTGCTTTTCAAGCAGCCCGACCATCTCTTTCCATTGGTTCGAACATCGTGTGTGAATAGTGAATGGGAGTTCTGCCCTATTGTTTTGTTGTCAGAGATGAGTCAACATCCCACTTCTGGTATCACTTGGCCTTTCCTGATTAACAGCAGTGGGGCATTATAAAGCACAGTCCTTATCTGGGGTGATTAATTTGCTGAGAAGGTGAAGTGGGATTTGGACACTGGACCCCACCGTAATTAAGCATCTCAGATGGTGGTTGTGGGTGCTTAGCAACTCGGCGTGGCACATAGTTATCCATGGCTCGTTGGCTTCAGGGTCATCGGCTGGGAAGTGGGTCCAGAAGAATCTACAATTTGAGAAGTGTCTGTTTGTTTGTGTTTGGATTTGTTAGCCCATTGTGTGTGTGTGTGTGTGTGTGTGTGTGTGTGTGTGTGTGTGTGTGTGTGTGTGCCTTGATTCTTCTTCTTCTTCTTTCGGCTGCTCCCGTTCGGGGTCGCCACAGTGGATTGTCCGTATGATCCGCAGAGTGTATGTGCCCTTGATTGTTATCTCCATAATTTGGGTTTCAGAAGGTGGAACAGAGCTCTCCCAGGACTTGAAGTATCGACCTTCACTTTGGCGATGGATCGTGATTCATGGTATAAGTTGTGAAGTTTTGTTGTTCCCAGAATTTTGTTCTGAGGGTTCTTTTCAGGATCATCACTGAACCCCAGACAGTCTCCAACTGTAGTTCGTTTGTAGTATTGTTCCCAGGAATGGTTTGTAGTATCTTTGTGAGGTTCTTATTCATCATTCCTGTTGCTCCAATTATGACTGGTACAATTTTGGCATTCTTTAGCTTCCAGGATCTTTTCACTTCATTCTTGAGATCTTGACATTTGGTCATTTTCTTGATTTCTGCATTATTTAGACCAAACTCACTGGGTACCGAAAACTCAATTAACAATGCCTTGATTTCCTTTTTGTATACGAGTACTATATCCAGTTGCAGTGCTTTGTTTACTGTTCAGGCTGGGCGAGATCACCAGTTTGTAGGTGAGCATTATTTCCTTGTTTTGATTGATTGACTTTGGTTCGTGTTTCCATGAGTTTTGTGGAACTGGGATATTGAAATTTCTACAGATGTGCCAGTGGATTACTCCACATACCTTGTTTGTGCCCTTGTGTGTACATCTGTGTGAAGACACTTCAATCCCGGCCAAGGATTGAGGTGAGTCAACTGAGGATACTCGAATGTGCGGTTTATTTGGGACACACACATGCGGAGATGTGGAGCAGGACTCGAACCAACAATGGTCAAGCCTCAGAATCACACACACTCTGAAGAATCATTCTCCAAAATGCATATATATAATACCTATTAGAGGGCGGAGAAAACAAGACAAAGAAGAAACAATTTGGCAAGTGGGCTTTCCACCCTCCCTACGGCCCTCGGGTGAATCAGCCATAACAGAGTTCTCCAGCCATTTGTTGACACTCCGCACTGGAATAAACAATAGGCGCTCTGGCAAAGACATCTTGTAACACATCGGAAAGCAAACTGTGACGTGAAGGCAAAAGGTTTGGAGACACAATTTGAAGGATCCAGGACAATGGTTTGAATCCAGGCACCTGGTTAATGCAATTACTGAATGGTTAAATGAGTTAAATGTTTAAATATGGACAATATGTGGCCACCACCTGATATGGATACCTGACAGTCCATCCTTGGCCACATTTCTGGCCATATTTTAAAGATTCTTGAGCAAAGGAAAAACATCACTGACAGCCAATTCGATTTTACAGTCAAAAATTAAATTTATGAAACCCCAAATGATTTTATCATCCGTGATCACCATACCCTGTTCCTAGAGGAGAAAGATATGCATTACACCAGTCCAATTAGCAATGGCAGTGAACGCTCTGAAACACACCCGTTGACCTGAGGGGAAGGTAGATTGTGGCAGGCAAGAACTTGGGTTCGTTGCCGGGTTGAAGGTGATGAAAAGGATCAGAGAGGTGACCCAGAGTCCCAGCTGAGTTTGGGCCCTTGTGGCAGCAGTTTGTGCAATCAGGTTTGATTCACCAAAAGAGCTGAGCTCGTTGGATGCAGTCACGGTGGTGGTGGCACAAGCCCCCAGCCACACCACTGAACACATGTGGCAGGTGACTTGCCGAGTGGCCGCCAGGCCTTCGTTGTGCATCGAGGCAGCCATAGCAAGTGCACGATGTATTTGCAGAGCAGCACTCCGCGTTTCCACGCTTGCCTGGCCGGGTTGGCCTCACAAAACGGCGACGTCAGTTCTTGCCCAAGCTTCTCCTCAGTGGGTTTTTCTCTGTCTCACATTGTCCATCTTATTTCCTCAGGAAGGGGGTAGTTTCATGATCACGGGTTAAATTCCCAATCATCCTAAATTTGGGTTTTCTCCATTGTTCTTTCGGTGGTAGTTCTCCCCAAGCTTGGTTAGATGAAATCGTACATGCAACTGCTTTCAACACTCCGAAACAAACAAAATCATGGTTAAGCATCAATCAAATATGTCCTCAGTAAACGTTAAGGGTCAATAATTCTTTTCACCAAAAGTATTCCATTATGTATGTTATCGGTGTGTAAAACATTGTGCAGAATATACCTGTGTGCTCGGTTATTATAACTCACAAAATGAATGCTCAACATAGTTCAAAGCTAGGCTAACACATTTTGTATGAATTAACAGGAGTAATTTAAACAAGAATAGCAATGCTATATTGTTTAGGTAATTTCTACAGAACACCAAGAGCAGCACTATCATTTAGGCAATTCTATATATCAGCATCTCGGTATGGGTGCAACAAGCACTCTTTTTAATAATATAATTCCTTTATTCTGACCGATTTAACATTTATTTCATGGTCATGTCTTCTGTACTCCGCATAATTCTCGTTTATCCTTTTGTTTGTCTCTCCACAAATTGTAGTGTCATTTTATTTAAACTACACTCAGGTCAGTACCAGCTCCTAATCAGTGAGAGCAATACAGTTACAATACATGGTACAATTCCTAATTCCATTTAATTGATTTCATGATTGCTGTTGGTCTCGCCATCCTTTCAGTCATTCTGCATTATTGTTATGTAAATACCATGCTGTTTTCCCTCATAACTTGATTTCTAATATGTATTGTTGACCGATCTGTCGATCAATTTAATAACAAGAGAACCTTCTTCCATATGATGTATGTACCTTAACTTAATATATTAATATCTTGATTCAATTCTCAGTAACTTTCCCCTATTCTTAATTAACAGATTAACAAAGTCCTTAGGTAAAGGA
>NC_140974.1:7874063-8069063 GCF_056783735.1 Eptatretus burgeri
TCACCCCATTCATGCATTGCTTAATTGGACATAATTGGTCCATCTGTGGTCATTAATCCTTCGGTCCAATCAGATTGCCTTCACCAAATGGGACTGTGTCCATTTTCACATGCATGTTTGTGGCAAGAGGTGCAGCTCTTTGCTCATGCATGGTGGGGTGCGGCACATCTCACGGGTGTGGTACAGTGCAGGACTGTATAGTGAATGCTTGTGCATGAGGGAGGGAGCGGGGGCTCTCGTCGTGGCCTTGAGTGCATGAAGGGAGGGGTGGCGGGTTCCCTCAAAATGACTCGGTGTTTCCCACAAGTTGCATTGTGGACCCACCCACATCAAATGTGGACCAATGAGAAGGAAGCCTGCATGGGCCAAGATGGAGAAAGCTCAACGTGAGAGGAGGAAAAAGAGGGATCAGTGTAAGAGACGAGATAGGAGAAAGCAATATGAAGAGGAAGGGGACAGAGTTGCATCAGAGATTGTCCTTATCCGAAGAGCTTATCCTTGCTCTAAAAGCTTGTCCTGCAAGGAGCAGAGGCAGAGACGGGAGAAAAATGTCAAGCAGAGGAGGTTGCAACGATGCAACCCGAGGAGGATGCAAAGAAGAAGAGATGCGTGCAATTAAATGGATGAGATGGGAGAAAGTGATATGAAGAGGAAGGGGACAGAGTCGCGTCAGAGCTTGTCCTGCGAGGAGCAGAAGGCTCAGAGATGAGAGAAAGTGGCATCCTGAGGAGGAAGAAGCTGAGGCAGAGGAGGGCGATTCGCATATCTTGCACGTCAGGGAGGACTTGTCTGTTGGGTCTGGACACCTCGGGGACACGCTTACATACCCCATCTTCCCCATCCATTCTCCCGCATTCTCTGGTATATTTGGATGATAGCACAGCTCCGTTGGGCTGTGTGAAGTGAGGGAGAAAATAATCGACCCTACTTTTCTTTTCTCCGTACTTTTCTTTTCTTCTTAAGTTCTTTTTGTTTTATTCTTCTCCCCTGATTTAAATGATGGTCATGCTTATTTTGTATAAATAAGATTGTCTAAGAAAGAATATGTGTTCGTTAAACCTGCTCTGATGTGCCTTTTGCTCTTTTTGCCTGTGAGTACTTGCTTTTGAATGATTGATGTGTGTGTAAATAAATAATTGTTTGTTGTTATTTCCAATCTGTGTTAATTGTCCTTTGCTTCATTGGTCCCACACATTGGACAAGTATCGTGAGACAGGAAGTTGTACTCCACCTGATTTGCTCTGTTAGTCGGTGCTGCACCTATCTGTTCTGCTCGGCAGAAGATCACCAGGTGTGGTGCCGGGGACGTGGCCTCCAGTTAAGTTGTCATGCCAATAGAAAGGTATCACGGAAACATCGAAACGTAACCCTGCTTAGCCGGTAGTCTCAGTCAAGCAGCTTTGGTTGTGTAAAAACTACAGCGCATTGGACTGCGGAGTTATGTGGCCAGAGGCCCCAGGACCGAGTGTTTGGGAAACTCGAGTGCTTCCCTTCATGACGAGTCCCAAACCCCAGGCCGTAACAATACACACATACGTACGTACACTTGCTCCATTGTATATGGATATGGCAAGCGCTCAATGTGCTTCATCATCGACAGACAGGTTGAATCTTCCTTTAGTATGAATATGGAACACTAAAAAAAAAAAGAGTGCAATTCGTCGTTTGAATGCTGAGAAAGATCACAGGGCTGAAATATTATCTCCATGCTGCTGAAAATGTGATTACTACAACTGCAGATGTGGTTTTCACTGTCAATTTAATGAATTACATAAGACAGGGGTTGCCAACCTTTTCCTTAGTGTGACTCCTTTCAGACAGCAGCAAAATATCGTGATCTCGTGCACAGATAAGATCACAATTCACCTGTCGAAAACAAGCCATTATCCCTAATTTGTTCAGAGAAAAATGAGATTATTGACCTGCACAAGTTTGGCACAGGATGGTGCAAAGGTATTGCACTTCCCTTTGAGCTTTCTAATCTGTGTGCAAGTCTCGATCCAACTTGTTGGATCCATCTGCTACCATTAGTTGATGCAGGTTAAGGAACCCACTGTGTCGTTCTCGAGGACTAGATAAATTTGTGCTGTCATCCTGTCAAAATTCATATATCTGCCACTTTCAGTCGAACGTCAGGCCTGTTGAGTGAGTTTGTGAAACTTGTCACATGGCAAGTACTCCTCATGGGGAATGTCTGATTTTTTATGACATCATAGGTGGCTTCATTAAGACATCATAATTGCAAATGTAGAATGCTACATCTGATCAGTATGAAATTTTTTGAGGGTCATCTCGGGATAAAATGGTCCACAGAAGAAAAAAAAATTGATGACGTCATCGGTCACGTGATTCGACAGCCAAGTTGTTGCTTTTTTGAAACCTTCAAAAATCTTCTCTGAAATGGCTGAACAGATCGAGGAAAATTTTTTTAGGTATGATCGCCCATCCATGAGGAACAAAAGGTTCACACATTTGACATTATAGGTCACATGGTTTGGCAGCCATATTGGATTTACCCTAAAACCTATTAAAAAAATTTCTTCTGGACAGATCGAGGACAGATAAATCCAGAACGGTTGGACAGATCGAGGAGAACTTCACACAAATGTTCCCCAAGATTAGGGGATACCATGGTATTCATGAATAATTGAAAAGTCACATTGTTTGATTGGATTGAGGGAAAATCTTTTAAAAAAATGCTTTTTCTTGAACCGCTTATTCAATCGACTTGAAACTTCACAATGATGATCTATTTATGATGGGGAATATATGTTTTAAATTTCAATCTGATCGGACACATGGTCTGGCGGCCAGAATTATATAATTTTTTGAATGAGGAATCTTTTTAAAAAAATTATTTATTTTGTGAATAAGACTCAGTTAGCTGCAATCGGCTTGAGGGTAGTGGAGCAGCTGAAACCCGAATCCTATCCAGGTTCATACTGATGACTTCATCTTTGCTTCTTGCTTGTTCGGGTTCCTTCTGACCACTCAAATGCAGGACTGTAGCTATTTGGTCTTCCATTTGACTTGAATTTTAATATATTTTAATCCCATTCTAAAATTAGTTGAATAATAATAAACGTCATGGGTCAGGGTCAGGTGTCTGATCAAAGCAGGGTTGCATCAAAGCAGGGCGTCTTGGTACCCGGTCATCACTGCCAGCAGGTCTAAAGTGGAAGTTCTAGTTATGTCTATTATTAATTACATAACACATCAGTACACAAATACCACACAAAAGTCCTGGCGAGGGTCTGCAATCTCTGATTGCTCTTTTTCTTGTTTTTTTATTGTATTGTTGGGGCTTCCTGTCATTGGGCATGCAGGTTCATAGATATAATCTTTCCTCATGCAACTCATCTATTTATGCCAGTGCACTCTTAATGATCTCACATTTTATTTTATGGATCTTGGTGTCATGCTTGATTTTATTCAAGAACTCTGCAGATGAAATAGTACAATTATACATACAACTTCGATGGTGGAACAACTTCTATATTTTTAGTATCTGTGGTTCAGGAGAATGATATATTTGGCTAATATGAAGGCCTTGAATCTGCTTTAAGATGGAGCTTTACTGAGTCGTACGATCTCCATCCCATGCAACATAGCAAGCTGTCAATAAGTGGCATAATTATGGAATTCACATCTTCATTAAAAACTAACAGCTGTCAGTGCAAAGCAGTTGGGGAATGGTTAGGACTGCAACCTGTCTTTGAAAGATGGTTTTTGATGGCATATTGATTTGCGAAATTATTTATTTTCATGTAAATCGAAATGTGAAGTTCCGTTTGTAAATGCTTTCATTTGGCTTACCAATGATTGTTACATTTGCGATTGCAGAGATGTGGTGATCGTTGCTAAGGAACTACATTGTGCAACTCCAAGATAACTACAGTATAACTCTGAATGTTAATGAGGAAATGCATCAGATTTTCTGGCTTCTGCCTGCAAGCAATTTTGATTAAGTCACTCATTCCCCGTGTTAACAGCTTTGTCTCCAGGGCCTGAAGAAGTTGAGGGATTTATTTGCTTTCTAAAACATCCAATTATCTGGCTATTTTATCCATTCATTATGCAGGTGTCAATCTTCTTCAGAAATATCAGGTAGAAGATGACTGATCATCGGCGGGCTGGGACAACTTGTACCTGGTGTGACAAATTCAAGTTAACTGTTGTCCTCAAGGCCAAATGGAAAAACAATTTTTCCACATAACTGGCATCAGATATTTCTTTCCTTGAAGTTGCGTCTTCTGGTAACTTTCAAACTCGAGATTTTACTTCCTGCAATGTACTAAGCATTTAAACATTTAATGTACTAAGCAATTCAGTTACAATTCTGAAATATTTACTCTTATGAGATGGTTTCTCGAAATCGATTGAAAGGGCAATAGGTTAATTACAATAATACTGTTTACACCTTTCCAATATACAAGGGGTTTTTGAAATTATATGGATGAGAGCCAACAATGAGATCCGAGACACACCTGTTCTGCAATAAACGCCAAGTAATTTGACTGTTTGAGAGCCATGATTTAGACTTTTCTCATTGAATTTGATGGGTTTGAATCCTGACCCGTTCAAGCCCCATATACGAGTTCTTACAACCTATTGAATGGGGTCTGAACAGTGGTCCAGTCAATATTTTCACCTCAAGCTTGGCTGTAAGTGTTTTATTTTAAAAGCAAACAAACAGTTTTTGCCCTGGAGATAATAGTGGAGAGTAACAGCTTAACAGATAAGCCGGTGGGCGGACATGGGTAGTCGACTACCCAATAGAACCTGACGCGATGGGCCCGTTCGATGGGGAATGACCTGAGGATAAAGCACAAGGAAATTCATGATTCTAGCTTCAAGGGTTAATGCTGCAGATTGTTTTTTCGTTAAAAAATACCCCCACATTTAGAGGTTTTTCGGCCGTTGCTAGGCAATGGAGGGGTCCATAGCAACGGTTCTTTCTCACACATAACTAGGACATACCATGAACCTACCATACCAGTTTCATGTATATCTGACTCAGTCTCTGAAATCTAACGAACTTCGTTTTTTTATTGTTTTCAACCAGGGTTCATTCAAAGTCTATCTTCTCCGAGAGTTTTCATAGGATCCGGCTGGAAATTTTTGACAATCTGGCTGAATGTACTGCCCACAGTCGCTCGTGCCCCGATTTTTGATTTTCGAAAAAATTAATTTTTTATGATTTTTCTAAAATTTCAAAGTCCTGTTGCGAGGCAAAGGTGGTGACCATAGCAACGGTTCTCATTTGCACACAACTAGGTCATGGTATGAACCTACCAACCAAGCTTCATCGAAATCGCCATTGTATTAACTGAAATCGCCATTTTAAATACTGATAATATGGGTTGAACAAATCTCAAAAAAAAAAGCATTTCGACTGGATCGACCACCCAATAAACAAAAAAAAATCAGATAATCCTTTTCACATACAGTGTTCATTTATTTCCTTTCATTCCTCATTGAAAGACTTCTACTGAAGTTCATTACAAAGTTTATAAATCAATGGGTTGATAAAGTTCATGAATTTTTTTTTTTAACCAAAACCTGTTCATTATGTCTGCCACCGAAGGTGATGGAGGTTATGTTTTCACCCCTTTCTGTTTGTTTGTCTGACTGTGTGCAGGATATCTCAAAAAAGTTGTGGACGGATCCGGATTAAATTTTGTGGGCAGGTTGGGTGTGTGACAAGGATGAACTGATTCGATTTTGGTGAAGATCTGGATCCGGATCCGACTACTATAATCTTTTGAAGTGATTCTTCACCATTGAGAGATTGGGGCAAATCTAATATATAGCATGACATCTCAAAAAGTTGTGGGAAAAAAAAAAAAAAGATTCGGATGAAACTTGGTGGACATGTTGGGTGTGTGACAAGATCGATTTGATTCAGTTTTGGTGAATATCCGAATCCGAATCTGGATACGAGAATTATTTAATTTTATCGTGATTCTTCACCATTGAGGGATAGGGCCAAAAATGATATATGTAGTGCATGTTAAAACACACACACACACACACACAGTCATTTATTAGTATAGATCCAATAGCAGGGAACCTACTCCTCACTCTTCTCCTCCACATCCCTCACAGTCCCCACAACACATCTGATCAGACACATTCAAAATGGTGATTATAATGCATTTTTGTCTTAAAAACACCAATATTCATGATGTTTTTTTCACCTTTTGTTGCAACTGAGTCAGCCTTCACCCATTTTAGCGACTACAAAAAATGAAATTAGATATCGAATTAGAGTCAAGATAAAGCCATGTGGGAGTCTGAATGGACTTTATATTATAGGCCTTAATTTCACTGAAAATGCTTTTTTTTTTTCTAAAAATGCAAATTTTTCGTCACATTTTCTTCCCATTTTTTGCTACCAAGTCTAAAACCATCTTAGCAACCATAAAAAAGGTGAAATAAGATATCAAATTAGGGTTAAGATAAAGCCGTGAGAGTGTAAGAAAGTGCAAGCCTTTCAAAAGAGTCTCGACGGAGCAAACAAAATGGCGTCAATTTTTATTTTGAAGCCCCTTAATGAATGGGGGATGCCCCTCACTAAACTGGGAAGCCCTTCCCCAAACACACAGACCGACCGATTAGCGGTTTATATTTGTGTATATATATATATATATATATATATATATATATATATATATATATATATATTTAACAATATTTTCTCTGGAACCACTTAATCAATTGACGTGAAACCTCACAATGGGGATCTCGTAGTGATGTGGAATACATGTTTTGAATTTCAACTTGATCACACACATGGTCTGGCAGCCAGAATTATTTAATTTTTGATCTGGGTTCTTTTTAAAAAAAATTTTACTTGTTTTTGTTGAATAAAGCTCACTTGGTTGAGCCTGGATGGGTTTGAGGGTAGAGGAGTAGCAGCTGAAATGCAAACCCTATCCAGGTTCCTCCTGATGACTTCATCTTTTCCTTTTGCTTGTTTGGGTTCCTTCTGATTTCTACAATGCAAGACTGTACCTATTTGCGCTTACATTCGATTTGAATTGAATTTATTTAAATTGCATTCTAGATTCAATTGAATAATAATAAAAAATGTCATGGGTCAGGGTCAGATGTCGATTAAAAGTGGAGTTGCATCAAAGCGGGATGGCTTGGTACAAAGACATCACTGTCAGCAGTTAACAAAGTGGCAGTTCTAATTATGTCTCCGATTCATTACGTAACACAAATGCCACACAAAATACACTTCACAAAACTGCACAAACACCACACGAAACAAGTCCTGGCGAGGGTATACAATCTCTGATTGCTCTTTTTTTCTTGTTAGTTCTGCTTTCTCTCGAAAAGATAGCGGCAATCAAATAACATCTCATGCAGACATGAAGTCGAATGAGCAACTCTACAAGTCAGGAGGTATTAATGATTCCAGATGTGACCAGCAGTCACTTGGACAAGCAAAGACAAACAGGCAAAGGGGAAATGACCATTGCAATATGTCTCACTATAAGATCAGAACAAAAGAAAAGCTAACAATAACAACACACAGCAAAGCACATACTTCCACCAGGCTGAACAGTTTACACTTTGTATCTCACCTACAGGCCAGATATGCCTCCAGACCTGAACCAAAATCAAATTGCCTTGTTCTTGTCACTTACCCACTCTTCCATCAAGTTTTGTTATAACCCATCAACAACGTTTTGAAGTTTCGTGCTATATATCGTTTTTGGCCTGTTTCTCAATTGTGAAGTCACTTTTACTACTAGTATCCAGATCTAGATCCGGATCTTCACTAAAATGGAATCCTTTCATCACTGTCACAAACCCAACCTGTCCACCAAGTGTCGTTAGAATCCATCAATAACGTTTTGAGTTATCCTGCTCACAAATATACAAACAAACAAACAAGCAGTCACAGACTGGTACTTAGGAAATAGTCAACTTGACCTCTGACTTTGTCTAATAAAAGCTGTCTCTGGAGAAGGTAGCGATGCAAACCAGAAGTTTCTACCATGATTCTGTACCAAACCATCAAAAATTGAATTTTTGACCTCACTGTGACCTTGACCTTTGACCGATTTTGACCAAAATCTAATCAGCACTAGCCATCACCCTCCTGAATCACGTGGTGTAATTTGACATTGGTAGCTTCTTCCGTTCTCGAGTTATCTGTACCAAACCATCAAAAATCGAATATTTGACCTCACTGTGACCTTGACCTTTGACCGATTTTGACCAAAATCTAATCAGCACTAGCCATCACCCTCCTGAATCACGTGGTGTAATTTGACATTGATAGCTTCTTCCGTTCTCGAGTTATCGTGCCTACAAACAAACAAACAAACAAACAAATAAACCAATGTCACCCGCAGGGTGACCCGTATCTTGCCAAAAGGTGACAACGTGTGACTTCTTTAAGGTCACACTGAGGTGAACAGAGCTGCTATCCACCAGGAACGACTCCTTGAGGAATATCTGCCCACGAGAGATTCCGATGAGAATCGTTCTACAGAGTAATCATGAAAAATATGCGTTTGCCTCATAACGTCACCAAATGATGACATAATGTCTCAAGCTTGACATATCTAGAAAGCACTCATCGAGGTATTCAATTTGAGGTACTACACAATATGGTTCCTAAAACTTGAAAATTTGACCTTGGGGTCAAATATGTTTGACCTCAGGCGCTAACCATGAAGGTCAAGGCCAATCACCACCAAAAATTAATCAGCTGAGCGCCAGACCACGAACTATATTCCCATGAAGTTTGAAGACGATCCGATCAAAATCACTCAAAAAAAATAATGGTTTCATTGACTCCCCTGATTTGTGACAAAGTGACCTTGACCTTTGACCTTGACCTTCAAAATTTTGTGCGCTGAAAGGGACCTCTATAGGCCTCTGATATGCGAAGTTACAAAAATTTCCAATGATAACTGTGCTCTGCAGAATTTTTTATACGTGATTACAGACAAACAAAAAAAAAAAAAACATACAAGCTGACTAACATATCTTGCAAAAACTTCGTTTTGGCAAGATAACAAACAAACAAACAAACAGAAACGGAAGGCATCAACATACTTAAGAAATCTTTAGATTTCGTAAGTAACAAACAGAAACGGAAGTCATCAATATACTTACGAAATCTTTAGATTTCGTAAGTAACAAACAGACAAACATAACCTCCGTTCAGCTTCATTCTATTTGATGATTAATTCTATTTTATGAAAGTGAAGGCAAGGTTGGGTCAACCGAAGCATCCAGTAAAAAGTGAATAAACATGAAAGAAAACGGCTTGTTTGAGCAAAGACTCCATCGTCGGTTCCACTGCTTCAACGCTGTTTTGTTTCATTGGCTGTGTCTGTGGTTCAGCGACTTTTCCTCCAATAAAATGGTAAAGATACGAAACAGCTTTGACACTCAAGCTGGCCTTCTGTCACACCTCCTGCACAGATAAATGATGAGGCTGTTGTGGGAAGGCTTTTGGGGTAGCGGGTACTGTCAGCAAGATCCTTTAAACTGTGCCCCTTTTTAGCCCTTGTTGCCAAGCACAAGTCAGTGTTTTTGGAGAACCGATATGGCTATTCCACTTGTAACCAGGTCTTTGGATCAAATACTATATGTCCAAGACAATGCTTACAATACATCAATTCTATCAGATTTTCAGTCTTGGTTTAATCTTTAAGGAAATAATGAGGATAGCGTACAACACCTTGTATTAATCCTGTCTGGAATTCAATCCACTTTTTTAAGCGAGTCCAATTAGTGCTTGTGTAGTGTTCAAAAACACAATCGGGGAAAAACTCAAGAAGGGGGAATATAGCGAGGTTGTTCCCACCTCACGCTCATCCATTACACATACACACAAAAGGCCACTATAAAGGGCATATTGGAATGTGGGGTCAGGCAGGGTTTATTTTAACGTGCAGTAGATCCCTACTTGTGCAGTTCTAAATCAATTTGTGCAGTTCTAAATCCAATTTTGTGCAGTACTAAAATTTATAATAAAAATTACCCCCGTGTGGGGGTGACAGTCATCTCTATAATATTTTTTACTATCATAATCGATGAACCGTTGCCAGATATCTCCTAAAATGACAGACAAGATAGGTTTTGAAAATGGCGACTTTCACAACTTTCGTGACCTCGTGACCTTGACCCTGACCTTGAATCCGGGGAAAAATGTCGTTGGGTATCACTCATCGACCTCTACCCACATACCAAATTTCATCAAGATCGGAAGTAAAAAAATTTCTTTGTACCGGGAGGTGTTTTTGACCATCTTCCAGGTTATGTGGCGGCCAAATGGGACGGAAATTCAAAAATTTGTCCAGTTCGATACAAGATAATATTTTTTACTATCATAATCAATAAACAGTGGCCGAATAGCTTGTATAATGGCAGACTAGATAGGTTTTGAAAATGGCGATTTTTATAACTTGCGTGAAATCGTGACATTGACCCTGACGTTGAACCCGGACAAAAGTTATATCATTGTGCAACACTCATCGACCTCTACCCACATACTAAGTTTCATCAAGATCGGAAAGAAAAATTGTTGACGTACGGACGGACATTTGGTCCGGCTTTATAAGGTCATCTCGGTAGAGATGACCTAAAAACTCCAATGTCGTATAAATAAACAAGACGTCAATGCATGACCATAATACTGAAAAGCAAAAGTACCTTTATTTACTGTTTATATGACAAGAAGTATATTTTTTAATTTTACATACATAAATGTATGCTGATTAGTACTTTGTTTTAAAATTTTTGTCAAATACTAAGATGGTTAAAACTTAAAACACTGTGTTTATATGACTATATACATATATATATATATATATATATATATATATATATATATATATATATATATATATATATATATATATATATATATATATATATTAGTCTTACACATGTTGAATTGTACTTTGATTTACATTTTGTGTCAAACAGTACATGGTAAAAGATGGCTAAAACAGTGAAACTTTCATAAATGCAAGATTTGCAAAGTTGTATCGAGCACATAATCTAAAAACATCTTTTTTTCAATGGCGGTTCAGCTGTATCTGATTCTGCATCAAGACTATCATCAGCATTTATTTTCTGCACTTCAGAGAATACACCTTTAAAGTAATTTTGTTCCTTTACTTTGGTTACTTCGCTTGTTCGACGTGCCTTTGTGGAAAGCCAGGTGAGAACAGCAGGCCATGGATCCCACAAGTCAATTGCAGGCATATTGTAACGGGGGTATAAATAATAATTCTCTGTCTCTAATGACATTATTGAGCGATCTATGCTTTTCAGTGCATTGCTAGAGATGATAAGTCTCTCCACATCTGCTGAATGTGGCATTGCTGCTAAAATTCTGGCATAAACTCTGGCCAAAGTATCGTAGTGCCCACCTGCAGCTAAAAGCTAGCTGATTATTTTTGACATGGTTAGGTTAGAGAATTGCCCCGACTGTGTGAAATCGTTGTACTCCATGCCCAAAGCCATAAGATCTAAATGTGGACACATAAGTTTGTGGACTGCCTCTAGGTTTGCATCGTTTTGAAATTTGAGAAAAGGAGCCAAAGTTTCCAAACACTCATTGTCAGTGCTAAACCGTTGAGTTAAAAAGTTATTTTAGTGCTTCTGTGACCTCAACCTTGATTGCCGATAAATTGTGTCTGTCTGTAACAAAAAGATGATGACCTCTTCTCCGCCGTGGTTCATCACTCGTTAGCTTAATTGCTTTCAGCATATAGAAGGATCTCTCATCACTTTCGACTAGCTGTGACTGTGCTTGAAGAGTAGACACCCAACCCCCTAAAAGAGGTGTCTTCTGGAGGCTGCTAATACTTGTATTCACAAGTGTCACCTCTCGTTGAATGTCGAGCAGTGTGCCATTATCAGATTGTATTTTCTTCTGAAATCTTGAAAACACTGCCAACACATCAGCGATAAATGCAAGCAATTCTAGGTTTGTTTTATTTGTCAGGAGAGTTTCAAATCCTTCGGCTTGTTTGTCGTGAGACTGTTGCATATAAAGTACTAATGCATGCCATGATTCTAGAACAGAATTCATCATGGAAAATGTGTACTCACTCCAACGAACTTCAAATACTTTTGGAAGGGACTGACATGCTAGATCATTTGTACTGTTTAATTCTTTCAGCTGTTGAGTTCTCAGACTAGAAGTGTGAAAAAAGCTTGACAATCCACTTAGTTTCTGCAGCAAGTGGCTTACTTTGGACACTAGATCCGTGACTGACTTTCAAGTTAACTGAGTGCGATGAACAACACCAGATTTTCAGTTTTGTGATTTCAGTCAATGGAATCAAATGCCCACAGACCATTTCTTTCTCCAGTATTAACACTGGCTCCATCAGTTACTATTGACATATTTTGAAAAATATATTCTGCAGTGGGTTCACCAACTGTGTTTTTGCAGGCCATCTTAACTGCATTAAAATGTCCTTGTGCGCCTATTATATCAGGTTCTGCTGCACCTAAGAACACTGTTTCATCTTCACCAGTTTTGCTAACTACCTTTGCCATCACAAAGATCTTGTCTAGCTGAGTTCGGTCAACTGACCATCGCATCTAAGGGATATTGCTATGGACTGTTCTATCTTTTTTGAAAGCGAGGCCCTGTCTGCTTCCACAATGCACTTTAGCATCTCCAGGTGGCTAACAGGTGAGACATACTGCAAGCTTTGATCAAGTTTTGCCTCCTTAGATTCATCCTCAGAAATGAGTTAATAGATGTCAGATGCTGTATGTTGTGATTAGCAGTTCACTATTTAAAGACAGTTTATGACAGAATATGCAAAAGTGTTACAATTGCCCCGGTATCCCTTACACAGATTTCACAGGCACGAACAATGGGAAGTAGGCCTAGATCTAGACTCTAGTGTCATATGAGTTTCATCAACATTGTTTCAACAATATGGAATTATGGAATAGATCGACTGGGATATTTTCAACTACATTAGGTTTTTTAAAATACTTGCCATACCATTAATAGGTTACTCTGCTTGACAAACCTGCACCGCAAGGCTAGGCCAACAGGCTCTGCCAGGGATCATCTGAGTGATGGATCTGTAAACACACACTGACCTAATAATTCACGCGCAGCTTTGGGCGACTAGCATATGAGACATTGAGTAGTTAGCAAGGTTGTTCCAAATATCTGTGCATTTTTAATGCACTTGGATATTTACGGTAAAACTTTTAGCAAATGATACCAATTTTATAGACTCAAGTGATGCATCCTGTGTTGTGTACCTTGTCAAGGGATACAAAGGAACTTAAAATCTATAAAATGTTAAAAAACCAGCAATTACAAATGCTTCTCAGACTCAGAGAATCTCAAACACTGGGACATGGCACCTGCCTCAAAGATTTGTGCAGTTCGAAAATTTCCTTAAAATAAACCCTGGGGTCAGGCAGTGCTGCCTCTGGCCTGCAAGAAAAACACAACTACCAGGACACCAAAAACTTTGTACTTCAGAGCTTTTCAATATCCACAACATCGCAAAACCCCAGCCAGGAAAAGCTCACTGAGCCGGAAAGAGCCAGGTTTGCCACCCCTCATATATATATATATATATATATATATATATATATATATATATATATATATATATATATATATATATATATATATATATATATATATATATACACAGATGTTTGGTACTACAGAACTTTAATATGGATACAAACAAACACGACATAATACAGACCGAAGCTTTTCGTGCTGCACTCTTCAGGGTAAAAAATCGCAACAAGTGAAGAAGGAAGTGAAGGTGAGTGCTTTATATGCAGGGCTCAATAAGATAGACGCTGATTGGTTCAGCCGTAATAACGTCACGGTTAATCCAATCGCCCATTGGTCGGCTCATTATCTTCACTTGGAGCTCCCATTGGCTGGAGCAGAGTTTGTCGATGATTGACGTTTGCAACCACATCCTTGAGAGAGGGGGGATGGGTTTCCCCTAAGGTCCAGTCACCATTTGTTACCGTACTGCCCTTGATCTTTCCATGCTGAAAGAGACACAGAGATCGTACAAATTCCTTTTGACGACATAGTATTGGATCGGTGGTAAGGATGAAGGATGCTTTCAACATACGTAAATGAAATGAACTCCGACCTCGGCTCAATATCCTGAACATATCTGCATTGTACTGGTCTGCAGATAGGGTTGGAAACCAGGTGCTGTGCAATGTCAGATGAAGCAGGTACAGTGGCCGGTGGTTGCTGGATATTTCTCCATGCTCACACTGGTTGTGTTCTCACCCTCACAATCTTTCTTCGAATCGCCAAGGGGACATGTTGTTTGATCCGATCAGCCAATCTTTGTGTTGTGCGGCCCACGTACCGAGCTTCACATCGGCACTTAAACTCATAAATAACACTTAAAGTCGAGCAGCTTAATGGCTTGGTTCGGCTTAATGGTAAGTGTCGTACGGGTAAGTTATCTGAGAGGTTTCTCCGGGCTTGTCTGCGGCACAATGTGGTCCCAGGCTTTATGACAAAGCGCATTATCAGTTCTATAATGAAGCATAGCACTTCAGTGGAGCGGATGTTTATTCTGAATGAGATCGGGTGCTTGAATCGCACATGGTCCACACGACGTCGCTTCCGACGCAATGCCTGGAACGAAGCACGTGGTTTCATGTCGCTGTGTGACACGATCCGGTTATGTAGATACATTGCAGCGATTGACCAACGTGCAGAGATGGTGGCGCAGAAGAAATGTGATCGTACAATCGACTGGTTGAAGGTGAAACGATTCGGTTCCCTGATCAGAGACTCATCCCGGCATGTCCTCAATAAATCGGATGATAAGCTGTCTGACATGGAAAGGTTGGTGTTGGCGCACGGTTTTAACTTCGGCATTCCCAACCAGAATATCAAGAAGGAAGACATTTTTGTCGAGTTTGAACTGTATGCTCAACTATCAACACATCAGGCTGTGATAAACGAAGCAGACCAGGTGCTGAGGGCCAGACTATCGGACCTCGCGCATGCGTACTGTGGAATCCCGAATGACATCGCGGATTTTCACATGCAACGGGATTTCTCTTAGCAATACAAGGATTGAGGAGGAATGCTGCCATTCACATCTGCACTGGAGTGGTAATCATGAATAAGATTCATTACATCGCCAAGATGACATCCTGAAAGAGGAAACCAAATTTAAATATCTGGGCAGTGTAATGGAACATGATCGCACGCCGCAGGTGGAAGGTCAGATCGTCAAATGACTGTTGCAGCTTCTCAAACGTGGAGAACTATCAAAGGAGATGTACGACAGAATTAAACCTGTTGGGGTCCAACATCCAAGAATGTACGGCCTGCCAAAGATTAACAAGGAGAATATCACTTTAAGACCGATACTGTCCATGGTGTGATCAGCACAACATGAACTTTCCAAGTGGTTGGGAGAGGTACTGCAACCACTATTGGATTCGCCTTCTCATTTCGTGGATAAGGATTCCTTCACATTTTCAGAATCAATAGAGCTAAAACACTGAGAAGTGAGCACAACATCATGGCATCTTTTGATATTAAAAGTTTGTTCACGAATGTACCATTGATGGAGACGATTGAGATATGCACACATTTGCTGCATCACACCAATCTGGAACAACCGATGATCTCGGAGCACGTCCTCACAGCACAGCACAGCACACACATATATATATATATATATATATATATATATATATATATATATATATATATATATATATATATATATATATATATATATATATATATATATATATATACCGGTTATATATATCAGGAAAGGTGAAATGAAAAGGCAAAAAAAAGAAAAGCAATCGGAAATTGCAGACCCTCTCCAGGACTTGTTTTGTGGGACGTTTGTGTACTCGTGTGTTACATAATTAATAAGAACCGTAATTAGAACTGCCACTTCATAACTGCAGGCAGTGATGACCAGGCACCAAGACGTCCTGCTTTGATTGGACACCTGACCCTGACTCATGATTTTTTTTTATAATTATTCAATTGAATTTGGAATGGGATTAGAATAAATTAAATTCAAATCAAATGGAAGACCGGATAGGTGCAGTCCTGCATTGGACTAATCAGAAGGACCCCAAACAAGCGAAAAGAAAAGATGAAGTCATCAGGAGGAACCTGGATTGGATTCGCATTTCAGCTGCTACCTCTATACCCTCAAACTCATCCAGGCACAGTCAAGTGAGCCTTATTAATATAAATAAGTAGTATATAAATAAAAAAAGAACCCAGATCAAAAAAATTAAATAATTCTGGCTGCCAGACCATGCATCCGATCAAGTTGAAATTTAAAAAGTGCATTCCCCATCACTACTAAATCATAATTTTGAAGTTTCTTGTCGATTGATTAAGCGGTTCCAGAAAAAAAAGCATTTAATATTTTTCTTCAAACCAATATGGCTTCCAGACCATGTGACCTATCAATTATTCCTTAACAAACTTGTACACACATGGCTTGAGGAACATTTGTGTGAAATTTCCCCTCAATCTGTCAGCCATTCTGGAGAAGATTTTTTCTAATAGGTTTTAGGGTAAATCCAATATGGCTGTCAAACCATGTGACCTATGATGTCAGATGTGTAAACCTTTTGTACCTCGTGGATAGGAGGTCATACTTGTAAAGTTTCGCCTCAATCTGTTCAGCCACTTCAGAGAAGAGGATTTTTGAAGGTTTAAAAAAAAAACATCTGGCTGCCAATTTACGTGACCGATGACATCATTAATTTTTTTCTTTGGACCATTTTATCCCACGATTAAACCGCCATTTTGTTCAGCCTGCTAAATATAATATGCCTTGACTTGGAACAGGCCATAACAGCTTCTTCATGATAAAACATTCAAATTTTTCATGGGATATCATCAAATGGATCTTCATACCTAGGAATTGCTGTATACATCGCTTTTGCAAGTGCTATAGTTTTCAAATTAGTAGCTTGGAGCTATTTAATGCATTATACGATGTCATTTTCCTTTATGGACTGACACGGACTAATTGAAGTATATAATGGAAAATATTATTTCGGATTTGAGGATCAGATCTTGTTGTCTAAATAACTGTCATAATCTGGAGTGAAATCTGAATTTTTTTTAGAAATCAGCAATTACAACAACTCAGCATATTTATTTACTTATGAAAGACTGTCATTCCCTCCTTCCGCCCTGTCATCTTAATTCATACCCCCATAGGATAGGGTGTCACTCGACTGGGACCTGTGATACTTGTGATACGAGGAAAGCCAAAGATTTTAAGAATCTGTTTTTAAATTCCCTCAACATGACGGACCCAGATTTCTGAACATTTTGGCCATTTGAACCAGCAGCATCCCCGACTCTGCAAGGTGGTTCTGAAATTTTAAATGAGAGCGGGATATCCATTTCGTATTGTCCATCAATCCATCCATTGGGACCGTACTCTGTGCAGAGCATTGGTGCTGCCTAAGCAGTCTCCTTGGCTATTGGGCACAATCCTGGATGGGTCACCACTCCGACACAGGATACCAGCATGCTGGCACTCATTTTGCCATCCTCTGAAGGATGACAGGTCGAGTTAACCCCACCTGGTATTAATTCAACAGCCGAGTGGGGTTTGAATTCAGGATCATAGGATCCCAAGCCCACCACCCTAACCATTAATCCAACATCAAGCATATAGTATTGTGCCTTACCTAAAGGCCCCTTCGTTCACCGCTGCTATATCTGGACGCTGTTATGTCTGGCCTTTCAATCTTTGTTATAACAGTCACACGTGAAACTCTATGTTAATTAAAGTTGTGTTGTTTACAACAAATCATTACAACCTCAACATACGATCTTCACAATACATATTACTTGATTCTCCCGGGAAAAAAACACAGGGAGTATATTGGCACAAGACCCAATTGGCCAATTATCTGATTTTAATTAATATATTTTTTTAATCTTTCAATTTTTTTATTTTATCCTAACATCGTCCTCGACCTTCCTCTGTTTGACAAAGAAGGCCATGCAAAGTTTTGTTGCACTGGTTCCTGCAGGGGCCAATTATATATTTTTATGCTTGTGTCGTGGTGGGAATCCAGAGGCAGGGGAGGGGTGGGAGGAGGAAGGGGAGGGTGAGGTGGGATGAGGGAGAGGAAGGGGTGGGATGGGAGGAGGTGAGAGGAGGCAGGGGGAAGGGGTGCAGTCGGAGTCCGCTGGCGGGGTGAAAGAAGGCAGGGTAAGAGGTGGCGTGGTAGCCCAGAGAGAAGGGGGTTGTGGTGGGAGAAGGGAAGTGAAGGGGTGGGGTGGGATTCCAGAGGGAGAGGGTTGGGGAGGCAGAAGGGAAGGGAAGGGGTAGGGTGGGATTCCGGAGGGAGGGGGTTGGGGTGGGAGAAGGGAAGGGAAGGGGTGGGGTGGGATTCCAGGGGAGGGGTTGGGGTGGGAGAAGGGAAGGGAAGGGGTGGGGTGGGATTCCGGAGAGAGGGGAAGTGGTGGGAGGAGAGTCTTGGCGTTGCTCGCCATTGCTGGGTACCTTTTCAAGTAAGATATATACGTATTGATCGATGAACAATCATTTACACTAAAGTCTTAAACTGGTATTTGTTTAGAAAATATTATCAATTTTTACTTTTCATTTGAGGGAATGTTTTTAGGAGAGCAGATTAAAACAGGCTATCTTTTAACAGCACTGAACACATCCAAATATAAATGTTTAATGTAAAAACACTTCACAACTACTCACAATTTATTGTTTTGATATTGAATTAATGGAAATAATTTGTCACTCCAATTACAAATGCTGTGTTTACTTGTTCCAATACTGTTTGGAAATTGTGTGTTTGTGCTCAATACGCAACATACGAAAAGTACATTTTACATCAACATTAAACTGTGCTGAAGGGAGGTTCGGAGACAGAGAAGGAAGCACCAGGCAATGTCATGGGTCATTGGCTAAATGTTTGCACATCTGAAAGACTCATTTATATTAATAGTAAGGTTGTTGGTGGTGCTCGTTGTACGCATGTGGGTGATGGAGTGAAAAGGAGAATACAATGTTAAACTGTAGAAACAAAGTTTGCAATCTGAAGAAACGATTTTTTAAAATATTTTTCAAAGGGCCCGACGTTTAAACAGGCAAGAAGCTCATTTGCAGGCTCATTGCAACAAATTACGTGTTGGTAACATTCCAAGAACATCATAAGGAAAAAGAAAGATGCTTCACAGTTAATTTAATGGCTGTCACAAAACATTTCAAACCCAAAACATCTTCACAGATGCAAGACAAAAGTCACAGTCAGTACCAAGGTTAAAAAAAAGAAAGAAAAAGAAAATGGCTTCATTACGAATAAAAAAAAATGACAACTTTTTTATATTTCTTATATGTTCTAAGGCTTACCGGAGGAGCTGTAACGCAAATGGCACACACACATTAAAAAAAAAACATCAGAACACCGGACTTGTCTTCAGACAAAGAGCCACTGACCTTGCGGTGCTATATTTGTGATGTTGCTTTTCTCTCCACAGTCAAATGAGGAAGCAGCATGTATAAATTTTCACACTTTATAATGACAATCAGGAAGATCCAACCACCAACCTACCAGAATCAGAGAGGATGCACTGACCACAATGCCACCGAGTCTTGTTCCACTAATTTAGTACTTGTTCAGACGTTCAAAAGGATTTAAAGACAACATATTTTCTGTAACTTTTTTCCCTTTTAAAGTGATACATTTGAAAGACGTCACTCACTCATCAATTAACAAACAGAAAATGCGAAGTGAAACCAGCATGCAAACTGTGTCACTTAAAGTTGTCATCTTACCTACCACCATTATAAGTCAAGGATTTTGCCAAATTTTTGTTCGCTACATGTTAGTAGAAAATAAAAATGATGATTGTAAGGGCCTGGCAAAGTGGGGGATAAAAATTCTAAGTGTCACACTATTGCTTTCATCATATTGTGAAATATTATCAGCGTCATGCTCAAAACTTTGGTGTGTGATGGGTATTTCTTTCATTTCCGAATCTGTAAGCAACAATTGAATTTCCACATCTTCCAAGGAATCACAATTCCACCTATCCCTTCCTATTCCAGTTGCCACATTCATCTGTCAGATGGCAAAGATATTGTCCTGACACATGACAGATCTCATCCCAGGCAAAAAGCTAACGCTGAGCATTGAGGGCTCTGGTGCCAGAAATCCCCTTAAGCCCCCCTTTAGAACGGTTTTTATGTACAATGCCAGGGATTACGCGGAATCCCCAGCCGGGTTATTTCATGTTCCTTTTGGTGATGAATTTGAAAATGAGAGAAGGCACGAAAACATGGAACGGACGAAGGGGGCAACAGACCCCATAGGATTGTGTACCACAAAGTCGCCATTCCAACATCTCGCCTAAGCACGTGACGTGCCTCAAAAACCTGTATCGTCCCCCTTTTTATTCCAAAATATGGCTTGCAAGCTTCGATGCATCCACTTTCAAAACATGGTTCGAATGAGAAACCGACTGAAGAAATGTTTTTGTTTTTTTTTGCATGTATGTAGCATGATGCAAGAAAACAAAAACAAAAGTACTTCAATGATTGACAGCACACTTATGCAAGACACCGATGATAGCGGAATTCCCAAAGGCACACGACATTGTGGGAAGAGGAAGGAGAAAGAACAGCCATTGCATATAATTAGAATGTGCCACATTAATGATACATATGGAAAGTTGGATGTACAATATATATATATATATATATATATATATATATATATATATATATATATATATATATATATATATATATATATATATATATATATGTTTGCCTGGTGTTGGCTTAATGGTTAGGGTAGTGGGCTTGGGATCCTAGGGTCCTGAGTTCAAATCCCGCTCAGCTGTTGAATTAACACCAGGTGGGGTTGAATCTGCCTGTCATCCTTCCGAGTTCGGCAAAATGAGTGCCAGCATGCTGGTATACTGTGTCGGAGTGGCGACCCGTCCAGGATTGTTCCCAATAGCCAAGGAGACTGCTTCGGCGGCACCAACGCTCTGCACAGAGTATGGTCCTAATGGATGGATGGATATATATGTTTATATATATATATATATATATATATATATATATATATATATATATATATATATATATATATATATATATATATATATATGACTCATCAATTCGGGAAAAGGATCTCCACATGGCACCAACATGAAGCATTTCTTAAAGCTTGCAATTGTCACATGGATTTCCACAAGATTATTTCAGCAACAGTATTAGACAGCAATTTTTGTCCAGACATGTATCATCATCATCATCATCATCATCATCAT
Source organism: Eptatretus burgeri (assembly GCF_056783735.1). NCBI lineage: Eukaryota > Metazoa > Chordata > Myxini > Myxiniformes > Myxinidae > Eptatretus > Eptatretus burgeri. The sequence continues at coordinate 7,895,398 of NC_140974.1, forward strand.
CATCATCATCATCAGTCCGTCGAGGGGTCGATGAAGACTGTCACCTCTGCGAGGATTTCTTTAAAGTGATGCAGAATATGCGCCATCCTCTATCCGCACACACTTCAGCCAACTTGCCCTGTGACAAGCTAAGCAAGATGATGAGGTTGTCGGTGGGGGTGGGGGGGACTTCTGTTGCAGTGACGTACCATTGGCTCGTGATGAGCTCATCCGTCTTTGAAAAGTCTTGTTTTTAGTCTTGCTGGATGTGTCACACACCCTCCTCACTCAGGCGACCCCAGGTGGAGCAGCCGGTTTAGTCGCTGACAACACGACCATGAACAGGTAGTACTGGATTATATTTACCAGTCGCCTGATAGGTGTGGCTTGACATATGTATATGTATATATATATATATATATATATATATATATATATATATATATATATATATATATATATATTTACAGATATATCAAAATATTATACATTGAAACGAACCCCCCTAACTTGGCCGATACATTGAATGGAGCCTGCTAACCGAAGGTTAGGGGGGTTGATTCAGTTTATTAATGAGCCCAATATGGTCACGAATAAACGATCAGCAGGATGTTGTCCTGATGAAAAAGCGATATCGACATCTCTGCTTTCATCTATTCATGACCATACGCTTTAAATCTCAGTCTGCAAAGGCTTGAGTGCCATACGGATGCCTCCGAGTTTGGAGGTGATATGTTGGCATAATTTATAAATATGACATCACTGTTGTGGCATAGAGTCAGTGTGCTTCTTTGGTTGAATATACTGGTATACATATATATATATATATATATATATATATATATATATATATATATATATATATATATATATATATATATATAATTGTATATATATCTGATGATTCGCCAATAAGTGATGAAACTGGTCCAGCAGCTGTAGCATTGGGATTCTCATGTGTGTACTATTTGTGAACGTTTTTACAGCTGTGGGGGAACTCTGGGAAGGGTTTGAAACAGCAAAGGGTTACCTTGGTAGCCTTTCTTGGTTGCTTTATGCAACTTCTTCAGCTGGAAGAGCAGAGGAGGAGTCCATTTATTTATATAATCCGAGCCACCTGGGTTTAATTGATTATGTGAGAGTTGGTTGCTTATTCACGATTGAAAGATGTGGGTGGGTCTTTCTTTATATATGTATGTATGTATATATATATATATATATATATATATATATATATATATATATATATATATATATATATATATGTACATATACATATACATATATGTTATATTATATCGTTTTTGACCCCATCTCTCAATGGCGAAGAATTACTTTGTAAAATAAAAAAATTATCGTATCCGGATCTTCACCAAAATCGATACATATATGAAAAGCAAAGACCCATTCACATCTGTCACCTGTTAATGGAGGGAATAACCAATTCGCTCTTACCTCATCGATTATGGCCAGGTGGCTCAGATTACAAAAATAAATCGACGACTCTGGGTGTTTTTTGAACCATGCTCCCATTGGGTGTTTTTTTTTACAAGACATTATCTCCATAGTGGATGTCCGTTAGCTCGTGAAGAGAGCTCATATGCTCTCTGTCAGATGTTGCTTTTAGTCCAGGCAGGGTGTCAGTCACAGAAAAGTCAGTGAGTGGTGTCAGTTTAGTCGCTGACAACCCGGCCATGCGGCAGGTGTCAATGGGTTACATTTCACTTGGGTTACGTACATGGTGATGGGGGAGGGGAGGGATGCTGTTGACCCCGTCAATTTTTGATGGGCTTTACACTCGTTAAGTCATAAAAAGAATGAATACAAAACTTCTGCACAAAAGACCTGAAAGCTGAATAACGCCAAAAATGCCAGAGTGCCAAAACTACAAGGAACTTAACTGGCAATGGTAGAAAGAAAGAAGTAAAGGTGAAAATAAAAGTAGCAATGGAAAGATAAAGTTACAAAATCAGTAAAGATTTTAGAAAGTAAAAAAACAACGAAAACCAGCATGGACAAATATTGAGATACCATTTGCATATCATTAACATAATATGTACTTAGAAATGTGTGTGTGCTTTTTGTCAGGTCAGGTTAGATCTGTGACCTGCTACAGATACCATGTGAATCTGTACTAACCTGTTCCATGGTCGGGTTGTCGGCGACAAAACCGTCTCCCCCACCAGGTTTTCTGGTGAGGAGGGTGTTTCGATATGGACACCCAGCAGGATTAAAAACAAAACCTGTCAAAGGGCGGAGGAGCTCCTTGTGAGCCAACGGCCATCCATATCTAGTGCCCAACTGTGTCTGCGGACGTCCTCCTGCAGTTGGGTTACTTCGTATTAGGAGGTTGGTGGCAGGATTTGCACTCCGGCCACCGTAAAACCCTTCATTCTGCAAAACACAAAAACGCAAAAAAATCTGAAAATCCACTCCGTGGGAGTACCTCCTGTGCAGCTTCCCTTGGCAGAGCAGCTCACTGGATGACGGGATTGGGGCAAAGCCTTTGGGACCCACAATCTTGGATGAAAGGAGGGAAACCATGGGGTAACATCCCTGGGTCAGATTGTGGGAGAGTGTGTCGGAGTGGTGCTGAGGTGTCGTCCACCAGACGGCGGTCTCCTTGGGTTAACCTGAGGCGGTCCCTTCGGGTGGGTGCCTGGAATGTCCTATCCCTAAGAGAGGATGATCACCTGTCTCGTAATCATCTGAGCTCAAGCGTTTGGACATCGTGATTGCAGCTCTCTCTGAGGTTCGGAGACCGGATTGCGGCGAGATAATGGTGGGTGGTTACACCTACTATTGGTCTGGTCGCCCTGATGGTTACCATACTCAAGGAGTTACTGTGGCTGTGTCCAATAAGCTAACCCCAATGATAATTGAGGTAACACTGGTAAACGGGCGTATTATGAGACTAAGGATTCGTCATTCCTTAGGTGTCATTTCCCTGGTCTCAGTATATGCTCCGACTGAGGCGAGTGACCTCACCGTGAAGGACGCATTCTATGTCACGCTCGAGTCTGTGGTTGATCAGTGCCCCAGATGCGATACACTTCTAGTCTTGCGGGATTTCAATGCATCGACTGGAACTGATAGGGATGGTTATTAGGTGTGTGTTGTTCCCCATGGGTCAGGAACTATGAACCAGAATAACACTAAGTTCCTTGACTTTGCAAGAAATCATGGACTTAGGGTGGCTGGTTCATGGTTTCAGCGCCCAGAAGCTCAACGCTGGACTTGGTATTCCAATGCTGGCAGTGTGGCAAAGGAGATTGACCATGTCCATGTAGAAGGTTGCAAGAGGATGATCCAGAACTGCAGGGTCCACCGGAGTGCTCAGTTCCTCAATACTGACCACTGGTTTGTTGTAGCAACTCTAAAGCTGCACCTTAAATCCTGGAGAATGGTACCATCCCAGTCTTGGCTGGATGTTGGCAAGATCAAGAATGAGAGAGTAGCTGAGGAGTTCGCAAACAGGCTGAGTGGACATTTGGGGTGTCTGCGTGATTTGGGGGGTCCTGAAGAGTTGGGGATTACCTTCAAGCCCACCATCCTTGATGTTGCCGGTGGATGTCTTGGAACTCACCACAAGGCAAAGAAGAATTTTGTCTCTCAAGGGACACTGGATACCATTGACCAGAGTCGCAGGGCCAGGCTGATTGGCAGAGCTGAGCTGTTCAGGAAGCTGTGCCATAAAACTGTACATGCACTAAGGGTGGACAAGGAGGCCTATGTGCGAGGAATCTGTGAGGGGGGTAGAGCATCACCTGTGGACATGTGATTCTCGTCCCACTTTCAGGGGAATTCGCGCATTGTGTTCATCCAAGCCCATCCCTCGGAGCATTGCAGTTAGAGCAGAGAGTGGTAGGCTCTTGACACAGGAGTCTGAAGTGAAGGCCCGCTGGGCCGGTTACTTTGAGCGGTTGTACCAGGCTGATCCACCAGCTGTCGAGTTGGACGTCAAGGGTGTTACATTATCTGTTGCTGACCTCCAATCAACTGTGTGCGTGTGTCCAATCAAACACCGGCTGCGGTGAACCGATTGAAACAGGGTAAAGCTCCAGGGATCTGTGGCATCCATGCTGAACTTCTCAAGGCTGGTGGAAATGCTGCAATCATGTTGTTGCATGCAGTTTTGTGCTCTGCCTGGAACACAAGCATCATCCCAACTGATTGGAAGAGGGACCTTGTTGTTCCTCTCTGGAAAGGGAAGGGTGATCGCCAAGACTGCAACAACTACCGAGGGGTGACGCTGCTCTCAGTGCCAGGAAAGGTCTTTGCTCGGATAATTCTTGATAGTGTTCGCCACCATCTGCTTGAGCACCAGCGGCCAGAGCAGTCAGGCTTTACACCAAAGAGGTCAACGATTCACCGTATCCTTGCTCTTCGTGTCCTCACCGAACGCAGACGAGAATTTCGGCAGGGGCTGCTTGCAGCCTATGTTGATCTCTGAAAAGCGTTCGATTCAGTGAATCAGTATGTCCTCTGGAGGATTCTTGGTCTTCGTGGGGTGCCACCAAAATTGATCGATCTGATGTCTGAACGCTACTCTGGTTCTGAGAGTGCTGTGAAGTGTGGTGGTACCATCTCTGACTTATTTCCAGTTGTTACTGGAGTTCGTCAGGGGTGTGTACTGGCCCCTCACTTTTCAGCACTTGTATGGACTGGATTTTAGAGAGGATGTCGGAAGCTGCGGTCCATCGTTTGGGAATGTCAAGATCTCCAACCTTGATTTCGCAGATGATGAAGTGATCTTTGCGGAGACTTTAGGTATCCTTTTGGGACCCCTCGAGGTGCTGAATGAGGAGTCGGAGCCGCTGGGATTAAGGGTTTCTTGGGTCAAAACTAAGACCCAGGCTTTCAATGACATCTTGGATGCTGCTGTCCTGTATGTGTCCATTTGTGGTGAGGATGTTGAGGTCGTGGAGAGATTCACTTACCTTGGCAGTGATATTCATGTCTCTGCTGGCTGTGAGTCAGAGGTCAATAGACGTCTGGGTCGGGCCTGGGGAGTCAGGATTCACTGGATCATGGGGTGTGGCGCTGCCGGTACCTGTACGGGAGGATGAAAATCCGAGTCTTCAGGTCCTTGGTGCTTCCAGTCTTGCTCTATGGATGTGAGACTTGGACTCTGACCAAGGATCTGAGACGGAGACTTAATTCCTTTGGTACCAGGTCTCTTCGGAGAATCCTTTGCTATCGCTGGTCAGATTTTGTGTCCAACGAGTGGTTCCTAAGAGAGACGGATGAGATCTGTTACCGGCATAATCGGTGAGCGTCTGTTGCGGCTGTATGGACATGCGGCTCGTTTTCCTGTCGCTGATCCTACTCACCAGATTCTCTCAGCGAGGGAGTCTCGTGAGTGGAGGAGGCCAATGGGCCGACCACTTGCCTCGTGGTTGCAGCAGGTAGACCAGCATCTCAAGGAAATGGGGATAGGCCTGGCGTCTACCAGGGGGAAGGCCAGACGGAGGCCCCTGGAGTCCCAGCGGAAAGTGGACACAGCGACGCGCTGTTCTGGCACATGCTCCCACACATGACCTGACCTGTGTGTGTGTGTGTGTGTGTGTGTGTGTGTGTGTGTGTGTGTGTGTGTGTGTGTGTGTTTGTTTGTGTGTGTTTATGTGTGTGTGTCCCCTCCATAACTCCAAAGCCAGGAAACCGAGCAGCCTGAATAGAAGGGAAAATGGATGGAGCAAAATATAGAAAAATCCTAGAGGAAAACCTCCTGCTCTCTGCAAGTACGCTGACATTAGAACCGATGTTCACCTTTCAGCATGACAACAAGCCTGGTGTAGGCTGAGCGGTTCGGGTGGCTGACTTGGGATCCCAGCATCCGGAGTTTGAACCACGTTGGCAGCTGAATTAATTCCAGGTGGGTTTGTCACAGCCTGTCATTCTTACGAGTTCAGCAAAATGAGTACCAGTGTACTGGTAATAGGGACACTGCATCAGAGGAATCGCTGCGTCCATAACCAATGATGCAACCAGCAGCCAGAAGGCTGCACTCGAAAGAGAAAGAGAGAGAGAGCGTGCAATGACCAGAAACACACAGCCGAAGTTACACTTGAGTGGCCAAGGAACAAAAATGTAAATGTCCTTGAGTGGCCCAGTCAGGACCCCGACCTCAATCCAATCGAAAATCTGTGGCATGACTTGAAGATTGCTGTCCATCAGGGCTCCTCGTGCAACTTAACTGACCTTGAACAGTTTTGTACAGAACAATTGGGAAATATTGCCCAATCAAAGTGTTCAAAGTTGGGAGAGACCAATCTCAACAGACTCACAGTTGTAATTGTTGTCAACATAGCTTCCATCAGGTATAAACTCAAGAGGGTGGACACTTATCCAATCAAGATATTCTTGTTTTGTATTTTTGATTAGTTTTCTGAAATTTGTGAAATTTGTTTTTCACTTGGATGTTGTTGGTTACAATGTATAAGTAAAGGTGGAAAAAGTCTGATATAATGCAATTTAATTCCAGGTTATAATGCAACAAAAGGTGAAAATTTTGAAAAGGGGGTGTAGACTTTCTACAAATTTGTGCAAAAATTGGTTGTCCACTCACATTGCTTTTTTGTGCAAAGTAGAAGAGGAACACAAACTCATCTCACGATCACAGATGTTGATGAAGAGGATTCTGCAATAGCCTCAGTGGCCCTGCCTCAGACTCTGCAACCTCTATTTGGACAGCTGAACACTGAACAGGCTCCTCCCAGCCAGACTGGTGAGAGGTGGTGATTTTTCAGTAGAGAACGTCCAATCGGAATTTACTTTGTTGATCTGTGTCGATTAGACTGTTCTTCCTTCCCACATTCACTTTGTGCGAATTTCACTTGAAGAAAGCACAACGAAAAGCTTTGTGGTTTTCTTTTTAGTTTGTTTTCATGTAATGTAGTTCAAATATCTCTGTTTATGTCAATATTGACGATTCACTTTTGGTAAAGATCCGAATCTGAATCTGGATAAGATTTGTTTTTTTTATTTGCCTGTGCTCACAAAGCGAAAAGCTGGGTTAAGCAATCAGTCATATATGTGGGTATGTAGAACAAATGAAGAACGTACATATGTACATGTCTGCATTTTGTTATTCCCTTTTCTCTCAACCGCTTGTTGGATTGATAAAAATTCTTCACTGTTAGTGCGACTTCTCATGTGGTACATTTTAATAATCATGACGTCATAAGACAAGTGGTCCAACAGCCATGTTGGAAAAAAAAGGAGAAATGGACCGCTGTATCTCCGAAACTGCTCAATGGAAAATTGAAACTTGGCACCTGTCAGTTCTCCCAATGAAGAATAAGTGTGATTTTTTTTTTAATGATGTCATCGGTGCCTTTGCGAAGACATCACAATTGAAAACATAAAACGCGACATGCAATGAGGATGAAAATTTTGGATGGTTATAAAGGAATAAATTGGTCAACAGAAAAATTGATGATGCCATCAGTCACATGGTTTGGTAGCTTTTTTTTTTTGAGAAAAAAAACCTTCACAAATCAACTCTCAAATGACTGAACAGATTGAAGCAAAACTTTACAGGTATAACTGCCGATCGATGGGGAATAAAAAGTTCCGCACCTATGACATCATACATCACATGGTTTGGCAGCCATATTGGATTTACTGTAAAACCTTGAAAAAGCTTATTCTCCAGAACGTCAGGATGGATTGAGAGGAAATTTCACACACATCTTCCCAAGCCTTGGAGATACCAGGGTGTTCATGAACAATTGATAGGTTACAAGGTTTGGCACCCATATTGGATTCTAGGGAAAAAAATTTTAATTCTCAATTGAACCTCTGCATCAGTTGAGGTGAAACTTCAAAATTATGATCTGTCGTGATTGGAAAACATGTTTGAAATTTAAACCTGATCAGACGCATGGACTGGTAGCCAGAATTCTTAAATTTTTTGAATGTGGCTTATTTTTTTTTGAACATGGCTCATTTAGCTGTGCCTGGAATGGTTTGTTGGTGGAGGAGTGGCTGTTTGAACCTGTGTCCCATCCATAAAAAGGGGGTATCCCAATGACACGGGTCCTACTCCCCTCCCTCAGATTTTCTCCATGGTGCTTGTGACTCACTGCTTGTGGCATGGCCCTCTCAGAGGAGTTTGTTGGCATCCGCGACAGACTTTCTCCTGGAAATGTCAGACTCCTGACCTGGGTTGGCCAAGCCATGCGTGGTTAACCTCTGGGTCATTGCATGCAAGATGCCGCCTTCCCGGTAACCTCATTGAGCACCGTGCCCCGCATTCTTCCAGGCAGATTGAATGGCCCACCATGCCAATTGTACAGATCCAGTGGACTGGATCTGGGTGCTGGGTCGGCGTTCGTCTCCAATCAAGGTTGAAACCCGAGTCCTATCCAAGTTGATTGCTTGTCCAGGTTCCTTCTGATGACTCCAATGCAGTAAATATTTTGTTTGGTCTTTCATTTGATTTGAATTTAATTTTTTTTCAGTCCCATTCTGAATTAGATTGAAGAAAGAGGTCGTAATGGGTCATGTGTCCGATCAAAGTGGTGTTGAATCAAATTGTGACTTCTTGGTACCTGGTCATCACTGCTCATGGTTATAAAGTAGCAGTTCTCATGTTAAGAGCGGACATCAAAAACCGTTACATGGAGGAAATTGAAACCATACCAATGTTTCAAGATCATTTGATATGTATGTTACATGTAACATGTTACATGATCACATGTTACATGTTACATGATTTGTCGCATTTAACTTGGATGATGCACGCCGCTCAGAACTTACATGGTGAATGAAACAGAGCCTAATGGCCAGAGACAAAGTAACTTCCTCACTTTATAAATTAGAATGATTGTAATCCCTTCAGCCTTCGTTGTGCCCGGTTGGTGAAAAAATGGAGGAAGCAGAAAAATCAGAACAATTTGGCGTTTTCATGATATACCGGTATCTACTTTAGCGATCTATTCTGGTGTCTTTATCAGCCTTGGCAGTTATGAAAACACTTGGGAACAAGAGTAAAAGATACCTTGTTGAGGTTTATGAATGTACTCTGAAGGAGACTTTGCAAAATATAATTTGAACACATTTACCCCAGAAGTGTCGATCGATGCAAATATAAATTTACCGCCACAAGAGTTGTCTCGCACCGAGCCCCTTGCAAAGACTGTGTGTGGACTTTAGACAAACGAAAGACTGTGTATTCTATGAATATCATCTCGTTTTGTAAGTGATTCTTCATCATTGAGGGATTGGGCCGGAAATGATAGAGAGCATGATATCTCAAAAAGTTGTGGACGAGTTCTGACAAAACTTGTTGATGAGGAGGTTAGGTGATGAGAAAGAGCCGATTCCATTTTGGTTCCGGTCAGGATCCAGATCCAGCCTATCAGTGGATACAAAAGGTGAACCGTTTACCCTTGTTTCTGAAAATGGATAGAAAATTTTCAGTGTTTTATAGAAACTTTTGTTCACACAATGATTTTTATGAAATCCTTTTTTGTGATATAAATAGATGATAAACTAGAGATGCTTTTGATGAAACTTTACAATCTGGTATGTGGAACGAATCACAAATGAGGATTTGATGATACAGACTGATGGATAAAAATGCTGACATACTGAAGAAGATTTCAAATTTTAACATTAATAAATTACTTGACTGAAGAATCACTGATAAATTATTGTCTCAAATGTAAAAAGGAAACTTATCCTAAAAATATCCTCTTTACAGTGAAAATGGTTGGGGTTGTCTTTTTTATTTTTTTTTCATAAACTTTTCATAAACCCACCCATCTGGTGTTGTTTAATGGCAGGACAGGACAGCGGCTCCAAATCAAGACCCCTGAGATCTTAATCCAGCCACCTTAACTGTAAAACCAACATCAGGCTATGATATTGATGATGATAATAGCATAAGGATGAATGAAAAACACGAAACAAATTGAGAAATGTTGAAGAATTTGTCAAAGAGTTGTCAAATTTATTGTGAAACAGAGCCACACCGCAAACCCAACCAAAGCCCTCACATGAAAACCCACGTCCCAAACACAACCCTAACCCTCACATGGACCCATATCCCGAAACCTTATATATCTTTTTTTTCAAAACATTTTCATAAAAAGTCCTAAATTGGACTTGTCCGAGAAGTTTCATATTCAAACAACGACCAGTTTACTCACTTGCAACTTACAACTGCTCGATCTCACAATGAGGCCTCGAGCTACCTGGCAATCCTAAACTTTTCTCTCTCATTCTTTTTCGCTTGCACATCTGCTTCGAACTGCTGCATGCTTACTCTGTCCCGTGGCAAGCCCAGTGCCCCCAAGATCAAACGATGTGCATCATATGTGAAACGTGGGAACCGAGGCTTGACTGGTTGCAGGAAGTGTTTATGAAGCTGGAATTCATGTCGGGATTGTTTGCTGCCCCGGGAAAGCGGGCGTATTCGCAACTTCGCTTGTGGCAGTGCCAGAGCTTCATTCGCTGCATTTGCACTCGAAAATATCGCCAGTACATGCCAACCGTCTACCCATCTGATATTAAATCCACTCTTGTGGAATGAGGAAAAGGCTTCCTTGAAATCCCCAGTTGTCATTTCTGGAGAGAAGTCATAAATTTCAAGAATATGACCAAAGCCAGAAGAGTCAAACTCTGCCTTGTTTGGCTTGAAGTTGAGGTGGTTGACGTGTGGCTGCTGCTGGTGCATTCCATGAGACCTCCTACTCGGCTTTGGATCTTTCATGAAATGTGGTTCCAGAGGCTTCAGCTGGGTCTTGCATTTGCCAAGCATTTCATCACAGCTCTGGTTGCTCTCCTCCACAATCAACTGCTTCTTCACGGAATGAGCAACAACTTCATCATCCTTGTTTTTATCCTCGTTATCAACATCCCCATTGTCAACCAATGTCTCCATCATGCAATCTTCCACAAGGTCATCATTGTTTTTAACCTCTTTGGCAACCAATGGCTCATTTGCAAAATCATCCACAATGTGATCACCATTGTTTTTAACCTCTTTGTGAACATCCCCATTGTCAACCAATTTCTCCTTCACAGAAAGATCCACAATGTCATCGTTGCTTTTATGCTCATTGACAACCAATGACTCCTTCACAAAAACATCTACAATATCACCATCATTGTTTTTAACCTCGATGTCAACATCCTCATTTGCAACATCCTCATTGCCATCATCCACATTGTCAACATCCTCATTGGTAACATCCACATTGTCAACATCCTCATTGTCAACATCCACATTGTCAACTTCTACATCGTCAGCATCCTCATTGTCAACATCCCGAATGTCAACATCTCCATTGTCAACATCCTCATTGTCAACATCTTCATTGTCAACATCCTCTTTGCCAACATCCACATTGTCAACATCTCCATTGTCAACATCCTCATTGTCAACATCTTCATTGTCAACATCCCCACTCTCAACATCCCCATTTTCAAGATGCTTATTGTGAACATCCTCATTGTCAACACCCCATATGTCAACAGCTCCATTGTCAATATCCTCATTGTCAACATCCTCATTGTCACCATCCCCAATGTCAACATCCTCATTGGTAACATCCTCATTGCCAACATCCACATTGTAAACATCTCCATTGTCAACATCCTCATTGTCAACATCCCGAATGTCAACATCCTTATTGTCCACATCCTCATTGTCAACATCCCCGTTGTCAACATCTACTTTGTCACCATCTCCATTGTCAACATACTCATTGTCAAGATCCTGAATGTCAACTTCTCTATTGTAAAGATCCTTATTGTCAACTTCCTCATTGTCAACATCCCCATTGTCAACATCCCCATTGTCAAGATGCTTATTGTGAACATCCTCATTGTCAACATCTCCATTGTCAAGATGCTTATTGTGAACAGCCCCATTGTCAACATCTCCATTGTCAACATTCCCATTGTCAACATCTTCATTGCCAACCAATGGCTCCACAAAATTATCCACAATGTCACCGCCATTGTTTTTAACCTCAATGTCAACATCCTCATTGTCAACATCCCCAATGTCAACGTCCTCATTGGTAACATCCTCATTGCCAACATCCACATTGTCAAAATTTCCATTGTCAAGATGCTTATTATGAACATCCTCATTGTCAACATCCCCATTGTCAAGATGCTTATTGTGAACATCCTCGTCGTCTACATCTCCTTTGTCAACATCCCCATTGTCAAACAACTTCTCCTTCACAGAATCACCCAGGATGTCATCACCATTGTTTTTAACCTCATTGTCACCATCCCCATTGTGAACTAATGGCTCCTTCACCCAATCATTCACAACTTCATCATTGTTTTTAATGTCATTGTTCACATCCTCAATGCGAGTTAAGTCTCCACCAAACGACCCTTCCGATCCCAGTGGACATTGGTAAAATATCATCTTTTCACTTTCAGGATCAACTTCTTTTTCCACTGTGTTCTTACAAGGGAGCTGTGTGCTATGAAGAGGCAGGAACTCCGCACATGTTTCAGGTGTCAAGTTAACACAACCTGGGGCAGTGCACTTTTTCAATCGAGGTTTCTTTGTTCGTCCAAAACCTGATCGTTTATACTTTTTTTCAAACGTGGTGATATTGTTCCTGGGAGAGCTTCCACAATCCTCTTGTTCTTCCACATCCTCCCAATCACCTTCTTCATCCTTGTCGTTTCTGGAGGCATACAAGGTTGTTCAGTTCATCACTTTTACAAATGATACTCTGTGCACCATGTCGTGAAATTGCATCATTCACAATAACAGCACAAAATAATAACATCAAGGAAAAGTGAGTCCAAGTTTCATGAAGGAAGGAAAATGATGAAGTACAACTATAATTCTGTGTACTTCACAACTCAGGTCATGTAATGAATGTATGTGAGCATGCTCGGGTGCAGTGCATCACTGCGTCCACTTTCCCCCGGAACCCAGTGGCCTCGATCTGGTCATCCCCCAGGCAGATGCCAGGTCCAGCCCTATATCCTTGAGATGCGGATCAACCTGCTGCAACCACGGGGAACGCGGTCGGCCTATTGGCCTCTGTAACTCATGAGGCTGCCTCGCAAAGTGAATCTGGTGAGCAGGATAACTGTCAGGAAAACGAGCCACATGTCCATACAACCATAGCTGACGCTCACAGACAATACAGTTAACAAATCTCATTTGAGTTTCTCTCAGCAACCGTTCGTTGGACACAAAGTCCGACTAGTGATGGCTAAGGATTCTCTGAAGAGACTTGGTTCCAAAGGAATTAAGTCTCCATCTCATATTCCTGGTCAAGGTCAAGTCTCACATCCATAGAGCAAGGCTGAAAGCAACAAGGACCTGAAGACTTGGACTTTTGTCCTCCTGCACAGGTACCGGCTGTGCCACACCTGGTGATCCAGTAAATCCAAGCCTCCCCAGGCCCAAACCAGACGTCGATTGACCTCTGGCTCGCAGCCAGCAGAGACATGAATATCACTGCCAACATAAGTCAATCTCTCCATGACCTCAACATCCTCGCCACAAACAGGAACAGACAGTATGGCAGCATCAAAGATGTCATTGATAGCCAGCATCTTAGTTTTCACACAGGAAACCCGTAATCACAGCAGCTCCGGTGCCTCATTCAGCACATTGAGGGCCCCCAAAAGGATATCAAGGGTCTCCGGAAAGATGACTGCATCATCTGTGAAGTCTAGGTCAGAGATCTTGACATTCCAAAACGATGCACTGCAGCTTGATCTCTCTGACATCCTCCCCAGAATCCAGTCCAAACAAGCACTGAAAAGTGTGGGGCCAGCACACACCCCTGACAAACTCCAGTCACAACTGAAATAAGTTGGAGATGGTATCACCACATCTCACAGCACTCTTGGTGCAGGAGTATAGTTCAGATGTCAGATTAATCCGATTTGGTGGCATCCCATGAAGACCAAGAATCCTCCACAATGAATCCCAATTCACCAAATCAAACGACTTACAGAGATCAACATAGGCTGCCAGCAGCCCCTGCCGAAACTCTCGTCTGCATTCGGTGAGGATCAGGAGAGCAAGCATACGGTCAATTGTTGATCTCTTTGGTATAAAACCTGACTGTTCGGGACACTGGTGTCCAAGCAGATGGTGTCGAACCCTGTGAAGAATTATATCTGAGCAAAGATCTTCCCTGGTCCTGAGAGCAGCATCACCCATTCATTGTTGTCGCAGTCCTGGCAATCACCCTTTCCTTTCAAAGGAGGGACAACAAGGCCGCTCTTCCAGTTAGTTGGAATGATGCCTGTGTTCCAGGCAAAGCACAGATCTGCATACAACGACACGAGTACAGCATTTCCACGAACCTTGAGAGGTTCAGCTTGGATGCCACAGATCCCAGGAGCTTCCAGGCATTTCAACTGCTTCACCACAGCCTGTGTTTCCACAAACGAAGGTGGATCACATTTGATTGGAGGTCAGCAATTGGGAAAGTCGCACCCCTTATGTCCAACTTGACAGCTGGTGGATCAGCCTGGAACAGCCTCTCAAAGTAACCAGCCCAGCAAGCTTCACTTTGGACTCCTTTGTCAAGAGTTCAGCACGCTCTGCTCTAACTGCAGTACAACGAGGGAATGCAATGCAAGAATTTCCCTGGAAGTCGGATGAGAATCACTTGACCACAGGTGCTGCTCTACCCCCTCACAGATTCCTCGCACATAGGCCTCCTTGTCCACCCTTAGTGCACGTACAGTTTTCCTCCTCAGCTCCCTAAATAGCTCAGCTCTGCCATGAAGCCTGGCCCTGTGACTCTGGTCAATGGTATCCAGTGTCCCTTGAGAGACAAAATTATTCTCCGCCCAACAGTGAGTTCCAAGATTTCCATCGGCAACATCAAGGATGGTGTTTTTTTTTTGTGACATAAATAGATGATAAACTAAGGATGTTTTTGATGAAACTTTACAATCTGGTCTGTGGAACGAATTACAAATGAGGATTGGATGATACAGACTGAAGGATAAAAATGCTGACACACTGTAGAAGATTTCAAATTTTAACATGAATCAATTAAATGACTGAAGAATCTCCAAGTCTCCAATGACTCCAATGACTCCAATTTGGAGACTCCAATGACTCCAAGTCTCCAAAGAAGAATCTCCAATGACTGAAGAATCAATGATAAATTATTGTCTCAAATGTAAAAAGGAAACTGATACTAAAAATATCCTCTTAACAGTAAAAAGAGTTGGGGTTGTCTTTTTGTCTTTTTTTTCAGCAACTTTTCATCAACCCACCCATCTGGTGTTGCCTCCACAACTCTTCAGGATTCCCCAAAGCACCAAGATCCACCAAAACCCAAATCAGCCTGTTCACAATCTCCTCACCTACCCTCTCATCCTTGAGCTTGCCAACATGCAGTCTTTGCTGGGATGGTAACATTCTCAGATATTTAAGCTGCAACTTCAGAGATGCAAAAACAGGCCTGTGGTTGGAATTGAGGAAATGAGCACTCCGGTTGACCCCACAGTTCTGGATCATCAACCAGCAACCATAAATGAGCACTTGGTCAATCTCTTTTGCCACACCACCAGCATTGGAATTCCAAGTCCAGCGATGAGCCTGCGGGTGATGAAACCATGAACCAGCCACCCTCAGTCCACAACTTCCTGCAATGTTGAGGAACTTAGTGCTCGTCTGGTTCACAGTTCCAGACCCATGGGGAACAACACATGTCACATAACCACCCCTATCAGTTCCAGTCGATGCATCGAAATTTATCAAGACTCTTAGAATATCTCGCCTTGGGAACTGATCAACCACAGAATCAAGCACGGCATAGAATGTCCTTCAATGTGAGATCACCCGCCTCAATCGGAACCCTTACAGCATATACAGAGACCAGGGAAACGACACCCAAGGAATGATGCATCCTCAGTCTCATAATATGCTTGTTGACTGGTGTTTCCTCAAATATCAATGGAGACAAAACTGCTTGGACATGGTAACCGTCAGAGTGACCAGACCAATTGTAGGTGTTACCACCCTCCATGATCTCGCCACTATCCGGTCTCCAATCCTTAGAGAGTGCTGCAATAGCGATGTTCAAACGCTTTTGCTCAGATGATAACTGAGACAGGTAGTCATCCTCTCTTAGAGATAGGACATTCCTGGCAACCAACCAAAGGAACCACCTCAGGTTAACCCAAGGAGACCACGATCTGGTGGAAGACACCTCAGCACCACACCGACACACACTTGCACAATCTGACCCAGGAAGGTTACCCTGTGGTTTTCCTCCTTTCATCAAAGGGTGGGGATCCTGAAGGCTTTGCCCTAATCCCAACATCCATTGGTTGCCATAGATATATTAAGTTTTCAATTTCATGAAGACAGACAGACAAACAGACAGACTGAAAAATGGACAGAATAACAAAACTGACTGACTAATATATTTGAAAATCTTCGATTTTGCCAGTAACAAGAAAAAGACGTCTTGAAGAGCATGATACTTGCAAAATCCACTCCGTCTCCAAAGGTTGCGATGGATACGTCAACTTGTCCATTTCATTAATATTATAATTGACAAACTTAATCAAAGCTCTTGTCATTTGGGTGAAAATTGATTTTCTTTCACATTGAAATTGATGAATTTCGAAGTTTGACCTTGAGGTGACCGTTGTCATTTTGACCTCAAAAATAGTTGGTTTGCAAATTCAATGATGCACTATGCAATTTCTGTTTAATACTCAAGTCAATCGGATGAAAATTCACTATTTTTCAGATGAAATTTGATTTTAGAAGTTTGATCTTTGACCTTTTGATCTCAAAAATAGTTGCTTTCCCAAATCAGTGACACAATATGCAAACCCTGTTCAACTTTAAAGTCAATCGGATGAAAAATGACGATTTTAGAAATGACACCTCAAGATGACATTTGACGTTTGCCCTTTGACATCAAAATCAATGTTTCTCAGTTGAAACTACTTCAACAACAGAGTCAAGTTTCATGACGATCGGTTTGGAATTGTGATCGGAAGGAGATTGACAGACAAACAGACAGAATAACAACAAGCTCAAATGAGCTAAGATCCTCGTCCTCTTTATGATGACGTCATAAAAAACGAATATGACGTCATTGTGATGTATCAGGTTTGCGATAAATTATCTGTGCTAATGCCCAGCTTGATCCCCGCAAACAAAAGTCAAACAGCTTGCCTAGTTTCGGAGATAATGGTATGGGCGATTTCCAGTCGCGGCAATATAATGACGTCATCATTTTTTTTCTTGGAGGAACTTTCAAAATTTGAGATGATTACTATCTGTGCAGGGTATTTTTACATATATATGCCAAGTTTCAGGAAGTTTTGATGAAAACTGTAGGATGTGAAACAAAAAAGTCCACAAGAAGAAGATGAAGAACAACAACGTGAGTGAGACTTGGAGATCCTCCACGAGGATCTAAAAACGACTGACCAATATGCTTGAAAAATCTTCCATTTTGTAAGTAACAAACAGAAATGGGTGAAAACATAACCTCCTTTATCTTCGGTGGTGGAGGTAAAAAGTGTTATTGTATGTAAACTATGGTGGGGTCAACTTCTCTACTGTATGTCCACCGTCTCACCCCTCCTCAGTCCCTCTGATAAGAATAATGTACATTTTATTTTGAAAAATCCCACACCATCACCTGGAGAGCCTACAGGTGTCGTCATTCAGGACACTTAACACATGACAAGGACATATTCGGTTTTAGGAATGGGTGGAAGGTAAGAAAGGGATGTGGTGGAGATTAAGGAAGTGGGCATTTAAACATAAAAACATAAAATCATAAACAGGTTTTGGTAAAAACTAAAATGCATGAACTTCATCAACCCAATGATTTATAAGTATCGAAATAAACTTCAGCAGAAGCCTTTCAATTAGGAATAAAAGGAAATATATGAATATGTGAAAAGGATTATCTGATTTTTTTTTGTTTACCTATTAAGCCGGCTGTACAGCTTGTAAAACCAGCAACGTATCACCAGGAGTGCTTCGAACAGTGTTAGGGTCATAGCGATGCCATGGATCACAATTTGAAGACCCCAAAGAGTAAACATCAGATCTTCGACATCCATGTTCCCAATCAGGTACATCGTGTGGACGATCTGCGGACATGGATGGGACAAGATCGGAAATACAAACAAATGTCATTACGATGAATCCATGTGTCGTCTCCTCTGTTGCTGAAGGAATCCTTACATCGATGGGTGATGTTGACCTTTACAGAGAAAAGCGATGATTCTTATAAAGAAAAAACCAAAAAGAGAATTCAACAGTAAGCATCGTTTTACTTTTTCAAACAAAAGTTTAGGCCTGAGGTTTTAGTCCACAGGGGTGACCGTTAATGGCCGACTGTGTGCAGGTCACTTGTACCTGATCTGGATACCGTAACCCTCTCGGAAGCAATGTTTGTTTGGAACAATGAAGTCTCTTTCCAAACACAATCCACTCCTTTGTCCAGAGGAAAAAAGGTTAAACATGGAAGTGTGTATGTTTGTACACAAATTACATATTTAACATTTTCCCTACTGAACCAAACTTTCTCCTTTTTCCACTCACCGGTTCGGACTGATTGAAGGCCCAGACACCAGGACGCACCTGGTGGATTTCTCTCAAGACTTTTCCAAACGCAAAACCAATGTTTTGCACGTTTATCGCGACCATCATCGAGAGCACGATGATAAAGCACCTCATTGCGGCTTCCATCGCAACG
Source organism: Eptatretus burgeri (assembly GCF_056783735.1). Lineage (NCBI taxonomy): Eukaryota > Metazoa > Chordata > Myxini > Myxiniformes > Myxinidae > Eptatretus > Eptatretus burgeri. The sequence continues at coordinate 7,914,078 of NC_140974.1, forward strand.
GAACTGCCTTTGTGATGCTGCTGTCTCCAGGGCAACAACTGCTTTCTCTCAACTGCTGTTTCCAGGACAACGGCTGCTTTCTCTCAACTTTTGTCTCCAGGGCAACGACAGTTTGCTTTCAAAATTAGCTTCAGGTAAAAATATCGATTGGACCACCGTTCAGACCCTGTTCGTTAACTTGTAAGAACTCACGATCGGGGCGTCAACTGATCAGGATTCAAACACATCGCATAGAATGAGAGAAGGTCACGGCGCTCAAATGGTCAAATTACCCTCAAGGCAGAAGTAATTGATTCTGCGAGTGATAATTGACCCCACAGAGCAGGTTTATGGCCCGAATATTTTCATATTATGCTCGGGGATATCCTCATCGTTTCCATGTTTATTTCAACAATGGCCCAAAATTATTTGATGCGTTTGCTCATTCAGCCAATGACAGGATATTATTAAAAACTGACACAGTCTTCAGTTTTCAATGTAAAGTTTAGATGAACATTTATTTTTGAGTGCCTTGCCTCACTTGTGAAAATGGATTCAAAAATATTATTACCAGCTGACATTAATGACTTGGTTCTTGGCCTGATATTTCCAATATATCCTAAGATCAGTGGGTGATGTTGACCTTTATAGAGAAAAGCGATGATTCTTATAAATAAAAACCAAAAAGAGAATTCAACAACAAACATCGTTTTACTTTTTCAAACAAAAGTTTAGGCCTGAGGTTTTAGTCCACAGGGGTGACCGTTAATGGCCGACTGTGTGCAGGTCACGTGTTCCTGATCTGGATATCGTAACCCTCTCGGAAGGAATGTTCAGTTTGTTTGGAACAATTAAGTCTCTTTCCAAACACAATCCACTCCTTAGTCCAGAGGAGAAAGGGTTAAACATGGAAGTGTGTATGTTTGTACACAAATTACATATTTAACATTTTCCCTTCTGAACCAAACTATCTCCTTTTTGCACTCACCGGTTCGGACTGATTGAAGGCCCAGACACCAGGACGCACCTGGTGGATTTCTCTCAAGACTTTTCCAAACGCAAAACCAATGTTTTTCACGTTTATCGCGACCAACATGCAGAGCACGATGATAAAGCACCTCATTGTGGCTTCCATCGCAACGGAACTGCCTTGTAATGCTACTGTCTCCAGGGCAACAACTGCTTTCTCTCAACTGCTGTTTCCGGGGCAACGACAGTTTGCTTTCAAAATTATATTCAGGTAAAAATATCGATTGGACCACCGTTCAGACCCTGTTCGTTAACTTGTAAGAACTCACGATCGGGGCGTCAACTGATCAGGATTCAAACACATCGCATAGAATGAGAGAAGGTCACGGCGCTCAAACGGTCAAATTACCCTCAAGGCAGAAGTAATTGATTCTGCGAGTGATAATTGACCCCACAGAGCAGGTTTATGGCCCGAATATTTTCATATTATGCTCGGGGATATCCTCATCGTTTCCATGTTTACTTCAACAATGGCCCAAAATTATTTGATGCGTTTGCTCATTCGGCCAATGACAGGATATTATTAAAAACTGACACATTCCTCAGTTTTCAATGTAAAGTTTAGATGAACATTTATTTTTGAGTGCCTTGCCTCACTTGTGAAAATGGATTCAAAAATATTATTACCAGCTGCAATTAATGACGTGGTTCTTGGCCTGATATTTCCAATATATCCTAAGATCAGTGGGTGATGTTGACCTTTATAGAGAAAAGCGATGATTCTTATAAATAAAAACCAAAAAGAGAATTCAACAACAAACATCGTTTTACTTTTTCAAACAAAAGTTTAGGCCTGAGGTTTTAGTCCACAGGGGTGACCGTTAATGGACGACTGTGTGCAGGTCACCTGTTCCTGATCTGGATATCGTAACCCTCTCGGAAGGAATGTTGAGTTTGTTTGGAACAATTAAGTCTCTTTCCAAACACAATCCACTCCTTAGTCCAGAGGAGAAAGGGTTAAACATGGAAGTGTGTATGTTTGTACACAAATTACATATTTAACATTTTCCCTTCTGAACCAAACTATCTCCTTTTTCCACTCACCGGTTCGGACTGATTGAAGGCCCAGACACCAGGACGCACCTGGTGGATTTCTCTCAAGACTTTTCCAAACGCAAAACCAATGTTTTTCACGTTTATCGCGACCAACATCCAGAGCACGATGATAAAGCACCTCATTGTGGCTTCCATCGCAACGGAACTGCCTTGTAATGCTACTGTCTCCAGGGCAACAACTGCTTTCTCTCAACTGCTGTTTCCGTGGCAACGACAGTTTGCTTTCAAAATTATATTCAGGTAAAAATATCGATTGGACCACCGTTCAGACCCTGTTCGTTAACTTGTAAGAACTCACGATCGGGGCGTGAACTGATCAGAGAAACACATCGCATAGAATGAGAGAAGGTCACGGCGCTCAAACGGTCAAATTACCCTCAAGGAAGAAGTAATTGATTCTGCGAGTGATAATTGACCCCACAGAGCAGGTTTATGGCCCGAATATTTTCTTATTATGCTCGGGGATATCCTCATCGTTTCCATGTTTATTTAAACAATGGCCCAAAATTATTTGACGCGTTTGCTCATTCGGCCAATGAAAGGATATTATTAAAAACTGACACATTCCTCAGTTTTCAATGTAAAGTTTAGATGAACATTTATTTTTGAGTGCCTTGCCTCACTTGTGAAAATGGATTCAAAAATATTATTACCAGCTGACATTAATGACTTGGTTCTTGGCAAGATATTTCCAATATATCAACGGACCTTCCAAATATAGATTATGTCAGTGATTTCCAGACCAAACAAAACAATCGTTAACCAACATGGCGAGATAAAAAATTCCATTCTCTTCTTGCATGTCCCATCACTGAACCTCAGAGACTTGCATAATAGGAAAAATGAATTTTGTTTTTTGATTCTGTCGATGTTGTCGGACAAGGAAATGAGAATTTGGTCACCCAAGCGAAACAAACAAAAAATATACAATAAAAATAGATATTTACATCGAGCAAAATACATTCAGCAAAGTATATTCAGCAATAAAAGCTGGAGGAAGATTGAATTGCAAGGTGGGGACTTGTTCAGCTTTGTGTTCTGGATTTTCCTTTTTGTCCTTGACGGCAATCAATGTTTGTTTCCAGCTCTGATTTCAGAGCATTGTTTCATCAGAATGGATTTCATTGTTATTCGGGTTCACAGGATTACTCAAAGGTAGTGGAGTCACCTTTTCGCGGTCGAGTCTGTGTTTGTCATCCAGCCTGATGAAAAATTGCCATCTGGTACTTCGCAAGCATAGTGTGAAATCATTGAGTCCACTTTCCTTCGAAGGGGATATGACGCCAGGTGTCCTATCTGCTCGTGGACACTAAACATTCCACCACACATTGTGAAGAGTTACCTACATTTTTATTTTTTTTTAGTAAACGAAGGCGCTTCCAACCAAAAGTAGAAACTACATCGACTCCGCTAAATTGAGCAAAAAAGCGAGAGCAGACCCGGTCTCTCGTTTCACCATCTTCACAACCGACTTCCTTTGGCACAATTGGCCCCAAGTCTCGGTACGTGTCCAGTTTTTATTTCGATACGACTGCTCTTTTCCGGTCACGTGCTGGTGCTCGAGGTCAAGCAGGAGGCCATTTGGCCTGTCATGGCCATGCTACATCAACACCATTTTATTTAGATCTGCAAAAACAAAGCACCAAAGCAATGTGGGGGTAATGGAGAGTTTGAAGACTGTTGAAGGGTGAGGACTGAACAAAAACAGACAGAACACTCACCCTTTATTTGATGAGACATTCTCACAGACATCACAATCCACCATCCATACCCAATCAAAATGTACCACACCAGAGGTGTGTTCTGCTAGCAAGCAGATTGCTATCGTTTTCCAAGCCAGTCGTTCTGTATCAACCGCTTTTGTGAGCTGCTCGCCGAGCCGCTCACTCGGCAAGCGATTAACAGAGGTGCTTCGTAATGTTCGCAAAAATGGCTGCCGTAGTCCGATTCCAAATTATACGACACCCAAGTTTAAACTTCAGAGGATAACCCCTGCTACATATACTCATAATATCATTGAAACATGCTTTTCATACTTTTATACACCGCTCCCTCCCTATTCCATTTCCAGGTACTGCAAGACATCATCGCCGGCCTTTGGTGCATGGAGATGATGCGGGCCGAAAGGATGGACTCAGTTTTCACTCTGGATGTTCTCTTGCTTTCTTGTTTGTCATGATTAAAATTGAAAATTCTCATCATATGTCGGTCTGCTCGTTTGTTATTTGGCGAATTTTTTTTTCGCCAAGTATGTTGGTCTGCAGTATTTGTCTGTCTGTCTGTCTGTTTGTTTGTCACACGATTTTTGGCTCCAGTTTTCAAGCAGTCGTTTTGAAAATTTTTGTATTATGTGCAGTGCCTACAGAAAGTCTACACCCTTTCAAAATTTTCACCCTTTGTTGCCTTATTACCTGGAATTAAATTGCATTAAATCGCACTTTCACAGGTTTATTTTTATTTCACACATCGTAACACAAAACTTTAAAGGGACAAGCAAATTCTCCAAATTTCAGAAATTTCAAGAAAAATGTAAAACGAGAATATGTTGGTTGGATAATTGAGCAGCCCCCTTATAATATCAAAGCTTGGTGGACATGTTGGGTGTGTGATGATGACAAAATGTTTTGATTTTGGTAAAGATACAAATCCGGATCTGGATACGAAAATTATTGAATTGCAAAAGTGATTCTTCACCATTGAGAGAAAGGGCCATAAATGATATCGTACTGTATGGCATGATATTTCAAAAATGTATTGGGCCCAATATTTTCTCGTGGATCAGGCATGATGTGGCAGAGGTATGCGTTCTATCGAGTGCCCTTCCAGTTTGAGGATAAAATCATCTATTCCTGGAAGTTTCCTCTGCTGGGTAGTGTATTTCACAGCAAAGACTCAACCATGATCATCCAGTAGCTTTCAAAAGACCTCCAGGATATAGTTGTGGAAAGGTCCAGAACAGGGTATGAATGGAAAAAAAATTCACAGTCAAGACAATCATTGAGAAGTGGAAGGCACATGTTGCCGCCAAGACCCTGCCGAGATCAGGCTGTCCCTCAAAACTGGAGGACTAAGCAAGTATGAAACGAATCAGAAAGGCCACCAATAGGTCAACGGCATCTTTGAAAGAGCTCCATGCCTTTATGGCAAAGAATCGTCACTGTGTGCATGTGACAACAATATCCCAGGCACTCCACAAGTCTGGTCTTTATGCTCAGGTGGCAAGAAAGAAGGCATTACTCAAAAACCCACCTTGACTCCCATTTGAGTTCTACCAGAAAACACCTCCAGAGATTCTGAAGCCATGTGGTAAAAAGTTTTGTGGTCTGACAAAACCAAGATAGAACTTCATGGCCTAAATGCAAAATGTTACGTTGGGCACAAACCCAACACAGCACATTACCCAAAGAACACCATCCCTACTGTGAAGCATAGTGGTGGCAGCATCATGTTATGAGGATGTTTCTCAACAGCAGGGACTGGGGCACTTGCCAGGATAGAAGGGAAAATGGATGGAGCAAAATACAGAAAATTCGGAGAGGAAAACCTTTTGCTCTCTGCAAGAAAGCTAACATTGGGACCGATGTTCACCTTTCAGCATGACAACAAGCCTCGTGTTGGCTTAGCCGTAAGGGTGGCTGACTGAGAATCCCAGCCTCCCGAGTTTGAGCCAAGTTGGCAGCTGAATTAATCCCAGGTGGGTTTGTCACAGCCTGTCATTCTTCCGAGTTCGGCAAAATGAGTACCAGTGTACTGGTAATTTGGACACTGAATCAGCGGCATCGCCGCGTCCATAACTGATGATGCAACCAGCAGGCAGAAGGCTGCACGAGAGAGAGAGAGAGAGAGAGAGAGAGAGAGAGAGAGAGAGAGAGAGAGAGAGAGAGAGAGAGAGAGAGAGAGAGAGAGAGAGAGAGAGAGAGAGAGAGAGAGAGAGATAGCATGCAATGACCAGAAACACACAGCCGAAGTTACACTTGAGTGGCCAAGGAACAAAAATGTAAATGTCCTTGAGTGGCCCAGTCAGAATCCCGACCTCAACCCAATCGAAAATCTGTGGTATGACTTGAACATTGCTGTCCATCAGGGCTCCTCATGCAACTTGACTGACCTTGAACAGTTTTGTGCAAAAGAATTGGGAAATATTGCCCAATCAAGGTGTACAAAGTTGGTACAGACCAATCTTAACAGACTCACAGTTGTAATTGTTGTCAACGGAGCTTCCATCAGGTATAAACTCAAGAGGGTGGACACTCAAGAGGGTGGACATTCTAGTTTTGTATTTTTGATTAATTTTCTGAAATTTGTGAAATTTGTTTTTCACTTGGATGTTGTTGGTTACAATGTATCAATAAAGGTGGAAAAAGTCTGATATAATGCAATTTAATTCCAGGTTATAAGGGAACAAAAGGTGAAAATTTTGAAAAGGGGGTGTAGACTTTTTACAAATTTGTGCAAATATTGGTTGTCCACTCATATTGCTTATTTGTGCAAAGTAGAAGAGGAACACAAACTCATCTCACGATCACAGATGTTGAGGAAGAGAATTCTGCAATAGCCTCAGTGGCCCTGCCTCAGACTCTGCAACCTCTATTTGGACAGCTGAACACTGAACAGGCTCCTCACAGCCAGACTGGTGAGAGGTGGTGATGTATCAGCAGAGAACGTCCAATCGGAATTTACTTTGTTGATCGGTGTCGATTAGACTGTTCTTCCTTCCCTCATTCACTTTGTGCGAATTTCACTTGAAGAAAGCACAACGAAAAGCTTTGTGGTTTTCTTTTTAGTCTGTTTTCATGCAATGTCGTTCAAATATCTCTGTTTATGTCAATATTGACGATTCAATTTTGGTAAAAGATCCGAATCTGAATCTGGATAAGATTTGTTTTTTTTTATATTAGCCTGCACTCGCGAAGCGAAAAGCTGGGTTAAGCAATCAGTCACATATGTGGGTATGTAGAACAAATGAAGAACGAACATATGTACGCGTCTGCATTTTATTAGTACCTTTTCTCTCAACCGCTTGTTGGATTGATATAAATTTTCACTGTTGGTGCGACTTCTCATGTGGAACATTTTAATAATTATGACGTCATAAGTCAAGTGGTCCCACAGCCAGGTTGGTAAAAAAAAGGAGAAATGGACTGCTGTATCTCCGAAACTGCTCAATGGAAAATTGAAACTTGGCACCTGTCAGTACTCCCAATGGAGAATATGTGTGATTTTTTTTTAATGATGTCATCGGTGCATTTGCTAAGACATCACAATTGAAAACATAAAACGCGACATGCATTGAGGATGAAAATTTTGGATGGTCATCAAGCAATAAATTGGTCAACAGAAAAAATTGATGATGCCATTGGTCACATGGTTTGGCAGCTTTTTTTTGAGAAAAATTAAACCTTCACAAATCTGCTCTGAAATGACTGAATAGATTGAGGCGAAACTTTACAGGTATAACTGCTGATTGATGGGGAATAAAAAGTTCCCCAACTATGACATCATACATCACATGGTTTGGCAGCCATATGGGATTGACTGTAAAACCTTGAAAAAACTTCTTCTCCAGAATGTAAGGATAGATTGAGGGGAAATTTCACACACATCTTCCCGAGCCTTGGAGATACCAGGGTGTTCACGAATAATTAATATGTTACATGCTTTGGCAGCCATATTGGATTCTAGGAAAAAAAAATAATTCTCAATTGAACCACTGCGTCAATTGAGGAGAAACTTCAAAATTATGATCTGTCGTGATGGGAAAACATGTTTGAAATTTAAACCTGATCGGACGCATGGACTGGTAGCCAGAATTCTGAAATTTTTTGAATCTGGCTTTTTTTTTAAACAAGGCTCATTTAGCTGTGCCTGGAATGGTTTGTTGGTTGAGGAGTGGCAGTTTGAACCTGTGTCCCATCCATAATAAGGGCGTATCCCAATGACACGGGTCCTACTCCCCTCCCTCAGATTTTCTCCATGGTGCTTGTGACGCACTGCTTGTGGCATGGCCCTCTCAGAGGAGTTTGTTGGCATCGGCGAGAGACTTTCTACCGGCAATGTCAGACTCATGACCTGGGTTGGCCAAGCCATGCGCGGTTAACCTCTAGGTCGTTGCATGCAAGATGCCGCCTTCCCGGTAACCTCATTGAGCACCTTGCCCCGCATTCTTCCAGGCAGAGTGTCTGGCCCACCATGCCAGTTGTACAGATCCAGTGGATTGGATCTGGGCGCTGGGTCGGCATTCATGTCCGATCAAGATTGAAACCCGAGTCCTACCCAAGTTTATTGCTTGTCCAGGTTCCTTCTGATGACTCCAATGCAGTAACTATTTTGTTTGGTCTTTCATTTGATTTGAATTTAACTTTTTTTTCAGTCCCATTCTGAATTAAATTGAATAAAGAGTTCATAATGGGTCATGTGTTTGATCAAAGTGGTGTGGACTCAAATTGTGACATCTTGGTACCTGGTCATCACTGCTCGTGGTTATAAAGTGGCAGTTCTAGTGTTAAGAGTGGACATAAAACACCGTTAAATGGAGGAAATTGAAACCTTACCACATGTTTCATGATCATTTGATATGTATGTTACAAGTAACATATTACATGGTCATATGTTACATGTTACATGATACGTCACATTTAACTTGGATGACGCACGCCGCTCAGAACTTACATGGTGAATGAAACAGAGCCTAATGGCCAGAGACAAAGTTACTTCCTCACGTTATAAATGAGAATCATTGTAATCGCTTCAGCCTTCGTTGTGCCCGGTTGGTGAAAAAATGGAGGAAGCAGAAAAATCAGAACAATTTGGCGTTTTCATGATCTACCGGTATATACTTTAGCGATCTATTCTGGTGTCTTTATCAGCCTTGGCAGTTATGAAAACACTTGGGAACAAGAGTAAAAGATACCTTGTTGAGGTTTATGAATGTACTCTGAAGGAGACTTTGCAAAATATAATTTGAACACATTTACCCCAGAAGTGTTGATCGATGCAAATACAAGTTTACCGCCACAAGAGTTGTCTCGCACCGAGGCCCTTGCAAAGACTGTGTGTGGACTTTAGACAGACGAAAGGCTGTGTATTCTATAAATATCATCTCGTTTTGTAACTGATTCTTTATCATTGAGAGATTGGGCCGGAAATGATATGGAGCATGATATCTCAAAAAGTTGTGGACGAGTTCTGACAAAACTTGTTGATGAGGTGGTTCGGTGACGAGAAAGAGCCGATTCCATTTTGGTTCCGGTCCGGATCCAGATCTAGCCAATCAGTGGATACAAAAGGTGAACTGTTTACCCTGGTTTCTTGAAATGGATGGAAAATTTTCAGTGTTTTATAGAAACTTTTGTTCACACAATGATTTTTCTGAAAACGTTTTTTTTGTGATATAAATAGATGATAAACTTGAAGTGTTTTTAATGAAACTTTACAATCTGGTCTGTAGAACCAATTACAAATGAGGATTTGATGATACAGACTGAAGGAGAAAAATGCTGACACATTGAAGATTTCAAATTTTAACATTAATAAATTAAATGACTGAAGAATCACTGATAAATTATTGTCTCAAATGTAAAAAGGAAACTAATCCTAAAAATATCCTCTTAACAGTAAAAAGGGTTGAGGTTGTCTTTTTGTTTTTTTCACAAACTTTTCATAAACCCACCCATCTGGTGTTGTTTAATTGCAGGACAGGACAGCGGCTCCAAATCAAGACCCCTGAGATCTTAATCCAGCCAGCTTAACTGTAAAACCAAGATCAGGCTATGATATTGATGATGATAATAGCATGACGATGAATGAAAAACACGAAACCAATTGAGAAATGTTGAAGGGATTGTCAAAGAGTTGGCAAATTTATTGTGAAACAGAGCCACACCGCAAACCCAACCAAAGCCCTCACATGAAAACCCACGTCCCAAACACAACCCTAACCCTCACATGGACCCATATCCCGAAACCTTATAAATCTTTTTTTTCAAAAATTTTTCATAAAAAGTCATAAATTGGACTTGTCCGAGAAGTTTCATATTCAAACAACGACCAGTTTACACACTTGCAACTTACAACTGCTCGATCTCACAATGAGGCCTCGAGCTACCTGGCAATCCTAAACTTTTCTCTCTCATTCTTCTTCGCTTGCACATCTGCTTCGAACTGCTGCATGCTTACTCTGTCCCGTGGCAAGCCCAGTGCCCCCAAGATCGAACGATGTGCATCATATGTGAAACGTGGGAACCGAGGCTTGACTGGTTGCAGGAAGTGTTTATGAAGCTGGAATTCATGTCGGGATTGTTTGCTGCCCCGGGAAAGCGGGCGTATTCGCAACTTCGCTTGTGGCAGTGCCAGAGCTTCATTCGCTGCATTTGCACTCGAAAATATCGCCAGTACATGCCAACCGTCGACCCATCTGATATTAAATCCACTCTTGTGGAATGAGGAAAAGGCTTCCTTGAAATCTCCAGTTGTCATTTCTGGAGAGAAGTCATAAATTTCAAGAATATGACCAAAGCCAGAAGAGTCAAACTCTGCCTTGTTTGGCTTGAAGTTGAGGTGGTTGACGTGTGGCTGCTGCTGGTGCATTCCATGAGACCTCCGCCTAGGCTTTGGATCTTTCATGAACTGTGGTTCCAGAGGCTCCAGGTGGGTCTTGCATTTGCCAAGCATTTCATCACAGCTCTGGTTGCTCTCCTCCACAATCAACTGCTTCTTCACGGAATGAGCAACAACTTCATCATCCTTGTTTTTATCCTCGTTATCAACATCCCCGTTGTCAACCAATGTCTCCATCATGCAATCTTCCACAAGGTCATCATTGTTTTTAACCTCATTGGCAACCAATGGCTCCTTTGCAAAATCATCCACAATGTGATCACCATTGTTTTTAACCTCTTTGTGAACATCAACATTGTCAACCAATTTCTCATTCACAGGAAGATCCACAATGTCATCGTTGCTTTTATGCTCATTGACAACCAATGACTCCTTCACAAAAACATCCACAATATCACCATCATTGTTTTTATCCTCGATGTCAATATCCTCATTTTCAACATTCTCATTGCCATCATCCACATTGTCAACATCCTCATTGGTAACATCCACACTGTCAACATCCTCATTGTCAACATCCACATTGTCAACATCTCCATTGTCAGCATCCTCATTGTCAACATCCCGAATGTCAACATCTCCATTGTCAACATCCTCATTGTCAACATCTCCATTGTCAACATCCTCATTATCAATATCTTCATTGCAAACATCCCCACTCTCAACATCCCCATTGTCAAGATGCTTATTGTGAACATCCTCATTGTCAACATCCCGAATGTCAACATCTCCATTGTCAACATCCTCATTGTCAACATCTCCATTGTCAATATCCTCATTGTCAACATCCTCATTGTCAACATCCCCAATGTCAACATCCTCATTGGTAACATCCTCATTGCCAACATCCACATTGTAGACATCTCCATTGTCAACATCCTCATAGTTAACATCCCAAATGCCAACTTCTCCATTATCAACAACCTCATTGTCAATATCTTCATTGTCAACATCCTCATTGTCAACATCTCGATTGTCAACATCCTCATTGTCAACACCTTCATTGTCAACATCCCCACTGTCAACATCCCCATTGTCAAGATGCTTATTGTGAATATCCTCATTGTGAACATCCTCATTGTGAACATCCTCATTGTGAACATCCTCATTGTCAACATCCCCAATGTCAACGTCCTCATTCATAACATCCTCATTGCCAACATCCACATTGTCAAGATGCTTATTATGAACATCCTCATTGTCAACATCCCCATTGTCAAGATGCTTATTGTGAATATCCTCATTGTGAACATCCTCATTGTGAACATCCTCATTGTGAACATTCTCATTGTCAACATCCCCATTGTCAACATCTCCTTTGTCAACATCATCATTGTCAACATCCACATTGTCAACATCTCCATTGTCAACATCCTTCTTGTCAACATCCCCATTCTCAACATCAAGATGCTTATTGTGAACATCCTCATTGTCAACATCCCCATTGTCAAGATGCTTATTGTGAACAGCACCATTGTCAAAAACTCCATTGTCAACATTCCCATTGTCAACATCCTCATTGTCAAGCAATGGCTCCTTCACAAAATTATCCACAATGTCACCACCATTCTTTTTAACCTCAATCTCAACATCCTCATTGTCAACATCCCCAATGTCAACGTCCTCATTCATAACATCCTCATTGCCAACATGCACATTGTCAAGATGCTTATTATGAACATCCTCATTGTCAACATCCCCATTGTCAAGATGCTTATTGTGAACATCCTCGTCGTCTACGTCTCCTTTGTCAACATCGCCATTGTCAACATCCTCATTGTCAAACAACTTCTCCTTCACAGAATCACCCAGGATGTCATCACCATTGTTTTTAACCTCATTGTCACCATCCCCATTGTGAACTAATGGCTCCTTCACCCAATCATCCACAACTTCATCATTGTTTTTAATGTCATTGTTCACATCCTCAATGTGAGTTAAGTCTCCACCAAACGACCCTTCCGATCCCAGTGGACATTGGTAAAATGTCATCTTTTCGCTTTCAGGATCAACTTCTTTTTCCACTGTGTTCTTACAAGGGAGCTGTGTGCTATGAAGAGGCAGGAACTCCGCACATGTTTCAGGTGTCAAGTTAACACAACCTGGGGCAGTGCACTTTTTCAATCGAGGTTTCTTTGTTTGTCCAAAACCTGATCGTTTATCCTTTTTTTCATACGTGGTAATGTTGTTCCTGGGAGAGCTTCCACAATCCTCTTGATCTTCTACATCCTCCCAATCACCTTCTTCATCCTTGTCGTTTCTGGAGGCATACAAGGTTGTTCAGTTCATGACTTTTACAAATGATACTCTGTGCACCATGTCGTGAAATTGCATCATTCACAATATCAGCACAAATTGATAACATCAAGGAAAAGTGAGTCCCAGTTTCATGAAGGAAGGAAAATGATGAAGTACAACTATAATTCTGTGTATTTCACAACTCAGGTCATGTAATGAATGTATGTGAGCATGCTCGGGTGCAGTGCATCACTGCGTCCACTTTCCCCCGGAACCCAGTGGCCTCGATCTGGCCATCCCCCAGGCAGATGCCAGGCCCAGCCCTATATCCTTGAGATGCGGATCAACCTGCTGCAACCACGGGCCACGTGGTCGGCCCATTGGCCTCTGCAACTCACGAGGCTGCCTCGCTGAGTGAATCTGGTGAGCAGGATAACTGTCAGGAAAACTGTCACATGTCCATACAACCATAGCTGACGCTCACAGACAATACAGTTAACAAATCTCATTTGAGTTTCTCTCAGCATCCATTCGTTGGACACAAAGTCCGACTAGTGATGGCTAAGGATTCTCTGAAGAGACCTGGTTTCAAAGGAATTAAGTCTCCATCCCATATTCCTGGTCAAGGTCCAAGTCTCACATCCATAGAGCAAGGCTGGAAGCAAAAAGCACCTGAAGACTTGGACTTTTGTCCTCCTGCACAGGTACCGGCAGTGCCACACCCGGTGATCCAGTAAATCCAAGCCTCCCCAGGCCCAAACCAGACGTCGATTGACCTTTGGCTCGCAGCCAGCAGAGACATGAATATCACTGCCAACATAAGTCAATCTCTCCATGACCTCAACATCCTCGCCACAAACAGAAACAGACAGTATGGCAGCATCTAAGATGTCATTGATAGCCTGCATCTTAGTTTTCACACAGGAAACCCGTAATCACAACAGCTCCGGTGCCTCATTCAGCACATTGAGGGCCCCCAAAAGGATATCAAGGGTCTCCGGAAAGATGACTGCATCATCTGTGAAGTCAAGTTCAGAGATCTTGACATTCCAAATTGATGCACTGCAGCTTGATCTCTCTAACATCCTCCCGAGAATCCAGTCCGAACAAGCACTGAAAAGTGTGGGGCCAGCACACACCCCTGACAAACTCCAGTCACAACTGAAATAAGTTGGAGATGGTATCACCACATCTCACAGCACTCTTGGTGCAAGAGTATAGTTCAGATGTCAGATTAATCCGATTTGGTGTCATCCCATGAAGACCAAGAATCCTCCACAAGGAATCCCAATTCACAAAATCAAACGCCTTACAGAGATCAACATAGACTGCCAGCAGCCCCTGCCGAAACTCTCGTCTGCATTCGGAGAGGATCAGGAGAGCAAGCATACGGTCAATTGTTGATCTCTTTGGTGTAAAACCTGACTGTTCGGGACACTGGTGTTCAAGCAGATGGTGTCGAACCCTGTGAGGAATTATATCTGAGCAAAGACCTTCCCTGGTCCTGAGAGCAGCATCACCCATTCGTTGTTGTCGCAGTCCTGGCAATCACCCTTTCCTTTCAAAGGAGGGACAACAAGGCCGCTCTTCCAGTTAGTTGGAATGATGCCTGTGTTCCAGGCAAAGCACAGATCTGCATACAATGACACGAGTACAGCATTTCCACGAACCTTGAGAGGTTCAGCTTGGATGCCACAGATCCCAGGAGCTTCCAGGCATTTCAACTGCTTCACCACAGCCTGTGTTTCCACAAACGAAGGTGGATCACATTTGATTGGAGGTCAGCAATTGGGAAAGTCGCACCCCTTATGTCCAACTTCACAGCTGGTGGATCAGCCTGGAACAGCCTCTCAAAGTAACCAGCCCAGCAAGCTTCACTTTGGACTCCTTTGTCAAGAGCCCAGCACCCTCTGCTCTAACTGCAGTACAACGAGGGAATGCAATGCAAGAATTTCCCTGGAAGTCGGATGAGAATCACTTGACCACAGGTGCTGCTCTACCCCCTCACAGATTCCTCGCACATAGGCCTCCTTGTCCACCCTTAGTGCACGTACAGTTTTCCCCCTCAGCTCTGCCATGAAGCCTGACCCTGTGACTCTGGTCAATGGTATCCAGTGTCCCTTGAGAGACAAAATTATTCTCCGTCCAACAGTGAGTTCCAAGAAATCCATCGGCAACATCAAGGATGGTGTTTTTTTTTTTTTGTAATATAAATAGATGATAAACTAAGGATGTTTTTGAGGAAACTTTACAATCTGGTCTGTGGAACGAATTACAAATGAGGATTGGATGATACAGACTGAAGGATAAAAATGCTGACACACTGTAGAAGATTTCAAATTTTCACATTAATCAATTAAATGACTGAAGAATCAATGATAAATTATTGTCTCAAATGTAAAAAGGAAACTTATACTAAAAATATCCTCTTAACAGTAAAAAGGGTGGGGGTTGTCTTTTTGTTTTTTTTCACAAACTTTTCATAAACCCACCCATCTGGTGTTGTCTCCACAACCCATCTCCACACTCTTCAGGATTCCCCAAAGCACCAAGATCCACCAAAACCCAAATCAGCCTGTTCACAAACTCCTCACCTACCCTCTCATCCTTGAGCTTGCCAACATGCAGTCTTTGCTGGGATGGTAACATTCTCAGAGATTTAAGCTGCAACTTCAGAGATGCAAAACAGGCCTGTGGTTGGAATTGAGGAAATGAGCACTCCGGTTGATCCTGCAGTTCTGGATCATCAACCAGCAACAAAAAATGAGCACTTGGTCAATCTCTTTTGCCACACCACCAGCATTGGAATTCCAAGTCCAGCGATGAGCCTGCGGGTGATGAAACCATGAACCAGCCACCCTCAGTCCACAACTTCCTGCAATGTTGAGGAACTTAGTGCTATTCTGGTTCACAGTTCCAGACACATGGTGATCAATACATGTCTCATAACCAACCCTATCAGTTCCAGTCGATGCATTGAAATTTCTCAAGACTCGTAGAATATCTCGCCTTGGGAACTGATCAACCACAGAATCAAGCACGGCATAGAATGTACTTCAATGTGAGATCACTCGCCTCAATCGGAACCCTTACAGCATATACAGAGACGAGGGAAACGACACCCAAGGAATGATGCATCCTCAGTCTCATGATATGCTCGTTGACAGGTGTTACCTCAATTATCAATGGAGACACAACTGCTTGGGCATGGTAACCATCAGAGCAACCAGACCAATTGTAGGTGTTACCACCATCCATGATCTCGCCACTATCCGGTCTCTGAACCTCAGAGAGTGCTGCAATAGTGATGTTCAAACGCTTGAGCTCAGATGATAACTGAGGCAGGTAATCATCCTCTCTTAGAGATCAACATTCCAGACACCCACCCAAAGGAACCACCTCAGGTTAACCCAAGGAGACCGCCGTCTGGTGGACAACACCTCAGCACCACCCCGACACGCACTTGCACAATCTGACCCAGGAAGGTTACCCTGGAGTTTTCCTCCTTTCATCAAAGAGTGGGGATCCCGAAGGCTTTGCCCTAATCCCAACATCCATTGGTTGCCATGGATATATTAAATTTTACATTTCATTAAGACAGACAGACGAATAGACAGACTGAAAAATGGACAGAATAACAAAACTGACTGACTAATATATTTAAAAATCTTCGATTTTGCAAGTTACAAGAAAAAGACATCTTGGAGAGCACGTTACTTGCAAAATCCACTCCGTCTCCAAAGGTTGCTATGGATACGTCAACTTGTTCATTTCATTCACATCATAATTGACAATTTTAATTAAAGCTCAGGTCAATCGGATGAAAATTGATTATTTTACACATTGAAATTGTTGATTTTAGAAGTTTGACCTTGAGTTGACCTTTGATCTTTTGACCTCAAAAATAATGCTTTCCAAATTCAGTGATGGATTTCAAATCCTGTTCAACTTTTAAGTTTATTAGATGTAAATTGACGGTATTTCAGTTGAAAATTGATGATTTTAGAAGGTTGCCTTTGAGTTGACCTTTGACCTCTTCATCTCAAAAATAGTTGGTTTCCCAATTGATTGATGCAATATGCAAATCTTGTAATTTCAAGTCAGTTTGATGAAAAATGACGAATTTAGAAAATTGACCTCAAGATGACCTTTGACCTTTGACCCCAAAACCATTAGGCTTCTCAGTGGAGAGGACCTCTACAATTTGGTAAAGTTTCATGACAAGCGGTTTAGAATTGTGACCTGTAGGTGATAAACAGGAAGACAAACTGACTAAAAACAAACAGACAGACAGACAGACAGAATAACAAAATCGACGAACCAATATACATGAAAAATCTTCGATTTTACAAGTAGCAAAAAGAAGAAGTTGTGCAGAGCACGACACTTGCAAAATCCATAACACAAATTTGACCTAAAAAATAATTGGCTCGTTCAATTCAGTGACCTGAAATATAAATCCTCTTCAAATTTCAAGTCAATCGGATGATAATTGAGATTTTGGAAATTTCACCCAAGTTGTTGACCTTTGGTCGATGTTGATCTTTTGACCTCAAAAACAATAGTCTTATTCCTTTTGACAAACTCTTCCATGTGGTGAAGTTTTTTGAAAATTGGTTGAACATTGTGACCTGCAAGTGTTAAACAGACAGACAGACAAACAGATGGACAAAAAAAACAGATCAACAAACAGACAGACAAACAGACAGACAAACACACAGACTAAAAAATGAACAGAATAACAAAATCGACTGACAAATATACTTGAAATAATCTTCGATTTTGCAAGTAACAAGAAAAAGACGTCTTGAAGAGCATGATACTTGCAAAATCCATTCCCTCTCCAAAGGTTGCGATGGATACGTCAACTTGTCCATTTCATTAATATTATAATTGACAATCTTAATCAAAGCTCATGTCATTTGGGTGAAAATTGAAATTCTTTCACATTGAAATTGATGAATTTCGAAGTTTGACCTTGAGGTGACCTTTCTCATTTTGACCTCAAAAATAGTTGGTTTGCAAATTCAATGATGCACTATGCAATTGCTGTTTAATCTCAAAGTCAATCGGATGAAAATTCACGATTTTTCAGATGAAATTTGATTTTAGAAGTTTGACCTTTGACCTTTTTATCTCAAAAATAGTTGCTTTCACAAATCAGTGACACAATATGCAAATCCTGTTCAACGTTAATGTCAATCGGATGAAATATTACGATTTTAGAAATGTCACCTCAAGATGACATTTGACCTTTGCCCTTTTACCTCAAAATTAATAGGTTTCTCAGTTGAGACTACATCAACAACTGAGGAAAGTTTCATGATGATCGGTTTGGAATTGTGATCTGAAGGAGATTGACAGACAAAAAGACAGAATAACAACAAGCTCAAATGAGCTAAGATCCTCGTACTCTTAATGATGACGTCATAAAAACGAATATGACGTCATTGTGATGTATCAGATTTGCGATAAATTATCGGTGCTAATGCCCGGCTTGATTCCCTCAAACAAAATTCAAACAGCTTGCCTAGTTTCGGAGATAATGGTACAGGCGATTTACATTAACGGTGATATTATGATGTCAACTTTTTTCTCGGAGATATTTCCAAAATCGGAGATGGTTACTGGCTGCTTTTGGGCTTTCTGCATGTACATGGCAAGTTTCACGAAGATCCGATGAAAACTCTGGGTTGTGAAACAAAAAATGTCAAAAAATAGGAATGACGTCATAAAAATTTATATGACGTCATAGTGATGTATTATATGTGCGGTAATTCATCTCTGCTAATGCCCTGTTCGATTCCCGCAAACAGAATTCAAAAAGCTTGCCTAGTTTCGGAGATAATTTTTTAGGCGATTGCCATTAGCGGAGATATTTTGACGTCATCATTTTTTTCTCGGAGGAATTTTCAAAATCGGAGATGGCAACTGTCTGCGCAGAGTATTTTTACATATATATGCCAAGTTTCAGGAAGTTTCGATGAAAACTGTAGGCTGTGAAACAAAAAAGTCCACAATAAGAAGATGAAGAACAACAACGTGAGTAAGACTTAGAGATCCTCCATGAGGATCTAAAAACGACTGACCAATATGCTTGAAAAATCTTCCATTTTGGAAGTAACAATCAGAAATGGGTGAAAACTTGAACCTCCTTCACCTTCGGTGGCGGAGGTAAAACGTGTAATTGTGTGTATTGTATGGTGGGGTCAACTTCCCTCCTGTATGTCCACCGTCTCACCCCTCTTCAGTCCCTCTGATAAGAATAATGAACATTTTAATTTGAAAAATCCCACACCATCACCTGGAGAGCCGACAGGTGTAGTCGATCAGGACACTGAACACATAACAAGCACATATTAGGTTTTAGGAATGGGTGGAAGGTAAGAAAGGGATGTGGTGGAGGTTAAGGAAGTGGGCATTTAAACATAAAAACATAAAATCATAAAAAGGTTTTGGTAAAAGCTAAAATGTATGAACTTCATCAACCCAATGATTTATAAGTTTCGGAATATGCTTCAGCAAAAGCGTTTCAACAAGGAATAAAAGGAAATAAATGAATATGTGAAAAGGATTATCTGATTTTTTTTTGTCTACCCGTTAAGCCGGTTGTACTGCTTGTAACACCAGAAACGTATCACCAGGAGTACTTCAAACAGTCTCAGAGTCATAGCGATGTAATGGATCGAAAGTTGAAGACTCCAAAGAGTAAACATCAGATCTTCGACATCCATGTTACCAATCAGGTACATCGTGTGGACGATCTGCGGACATGGATGGGACAAGATCGGAAATACAAACAAATGTCATTGTGATGAATCAATCTGTCGTCTCGTTTGGTGCTGAAGGAATCCTAACATCGATGGGTGATGTTAACCTTCTCGAGAAAAGCGATGATTCTTCTAAAGAAAAATCAAAAAGAGAATTCAACAATAAACATCGTTTTAAACATGCCTGATCTGGATACCGTAACCCTCTCGGAAGCAATGTTAAGTTTGTTTGCAACAATGAAGTCTCTTTCCAAACACAATCCACTCCTTTGTCCAGAGGAGAAAGGGTTAAACATGGAAGTGTGTAGGTTTATACACAAATTACATATTTAACATTTTCCCATCTGAACCAAACTATCTCCTTTTTCCACTCACCGGTTCAGACTGATTGAAGGCCCAGACACCAGGACGCACCTGGTGGATTTCTCTCAAGACTTTTCCAAAAGCAAAACCAATGTTTTGCACGTTTATCGCGACTATCATCGAGAGCACGATGATAAAGCACCTCATTGCGGCTTCCATCGCAACGGAACTGCCTTTGTGATGCTGCTGTCTCCAGGGCAACAACTGCTTTCTCTCAACTGCTGTTTCCAGGACAACGGCTGCTTTCTCTCAACTTTTGTCTCCAGGGCAACGACAGTTTGCTTTCAAAATTACCTTCAGGTAAAAATATCGATTGGACCACCGTTCAGACCCTGTTCGTTAACTTGTAAGAACTCACGATCGGGGCGTCAACTGATCAGGATTCAAACCCATCGCATAGAATGAGAGAAGGTCACGGCGCTCAAACGGTCAAGTTACCCTCAAGGCAGAAGTAATTGATTCTGCGAGTGATAATTGACCCCACAGAGCAGGTTTATGGCCCGAATATTTTCTTATTATGCTCGGGGATATCCTCATCGTTTCCATGTTTATTTAAACAATGGCTCAAAATTATTTGACGCGTTTGCTCATTCAGCCAATGACAGGATATTATTAAAAACTGACACAGTCTTCAGTTTTCAATGTAAAGTTTAGATGAACATTTGTTTTTGAGTGCCTTGCCTCACTTGTGAAAATGGATTCAAAAATATTATTACCAGCTGCAATTAATGACGTGGTTCTTGGCCTGATATTTCCAATATATCCTAACATCGATGGGTGATGTTGACCTATCTCGAGAAAAGCGATGATTCTTATAAATCAAAATCAAAAAGAGAATTCAACAACAAACATCGTTTTACTTTTTCAAACAAAAGTTTAGGCCTGAGGTTTTAATCCACAGGGGTGACCGTTAATGGCCGACTGTGTGCAGGTCACGTGTTCCTGATCTGGATATCGTAACCCTCTCGGAAGGAATGTTGAGTTTGTTTGGAACAATGAAGTCTCTTTCCAAACACAATCTACTCCTTTGTCCAGGGGAGAAAGGGTTAAACATGGAAGTGTGTATGTTTGTACAAAAATTACATATTTAACATTTTCCCTTCTGAACCAAACTATCTCCTTTTTGCACTCACCGGTTCGGACTGATTGAAGGCCCAGACACCAGGACGCACCTGGTGGATTTCTCTCAAGACTTTTCCAAACGCAAAACCAATGTTTTTCACGTTTATCGCGACCAACATCCAGAGCACGATGATAAAGCACCTCATTGTGGCTTTCATCGCAACGGAACTGCCTTGTAATGCTACTGTCTCCAGGGCAACAACTGCTTTCTCTCAACTGCTGTTTCCAGGGCAACGGCAGTTTGCTTCCAAAATTAGCTTCAGGTAAAAATATCGATTGGACCACCGTTCAGACCCTGTTCGTTAACTTGTAAGAACTCACGATCGGGGCGTGAACTGGTCAGGATTCAAACACATCGCAGAGAATGAGAAAAGTTCACGGCGCTCAAACGGTCAAATTACCCTCGAGGCAGAAGTAATTGATTCTGGCGAGTGTTAATTGACCCCACAGAGCAGGTTTATGGCCCGAATATTTTCATATTATGCTCGGGGATATCCTCATCGTTTCCAAGTTTATTTAAACAATGGATCAAAATTATTTGACGCGTTTGCTCATTCGGCCAATGACATTATATTGTTAAAAACTGACACAGTCTTCAGTTTTCAAAAAAAAGTTTAGATGAACATTTGTTTTTGAGTGCCTTGCCTCACTTGTGAAAATGGATTCAAAAATATTATTACCAGCTGCAATTAATGACGTGGTTCTTGGCCTGATATTTCCAATATATCAACGGACCTTCCAAATATAGATGATGTCCGTGATTTCCAGACCAAACAAAACAATCGTTAACCAACATGGCGAGATAATAAAATTCCATTCTCTTCTTGCATGTCCCATCACTGAACCTCAGAGACTTGCATAATAGGAAGAATGAATTTTGTTTTTTGAATCTCTCGATGTTGTGGACAAGGAAATGAGAATTTGGTCACCCAAGCGAAACAAACAAAAAATATACAATAAAAATAGATATTTACATCGAGCAAAATACATTCAGCAAAGCTTATTGAGCAATTAAAGCTGGAGGAAGATTGAATTGCAAGGTGGGGACTTGTTCAGCTTTGTGTTCTGGATTTTCCTTTTTGTCCTTGACGGCAATCAATGTTTGTTTCCAGCTCTGATTTCAGAGCATTGTTTCATCAGAATGGATTTCATTGTTATTCGGGTTCACAGGATTGCTCAAAAGTAGTGGAGTCACCTTTGAGCAATCGAGTCTGTGTTTGTCATCCAGCATGATGAAAAATTGCCCTCTTGGTACTTTGCAAGCATAGTGTGAAATCATTGAGTCCACTTTCCTTCGAAGGGGATATGACGCCAGGTGTCCTATCTGCTCGTGGACACTAAACATTCCACCACACATTGTGAAGAGTTACATACATTTTTATTTTTTTTTAGTAAACGAAGGCGCTTCCAACCAAAAGTAAGAACTACATCGACTCTGCTAATTTGACCAAAAAAGCGAGAGCAGACCCGGTCTATCATTTCACCAGCTTCACAGCCGACTTCCTTTGGCACAATTGGCCCCAAGTCTCGGCACGTGTCCAGTTTTTATTTCGATACGACTGCTCTTTTCCGGTCACGTGCTGGTGCTCAAGGTCAAATTAAAGGAGGAGTGTTGTTTTTAAATATTATTTTGCCAAAGCAAAATAAACATCAAATCACATCATTGATGGGATGCTCTGCCTTTTTTGTTTTTACTTGCACGTGATCTGTTAGAGGTCATGGAGAGATTCACTTTCCTTCGAAGTGATATTCATATCTCTACTGGCTGTAAGTCAGAGGTCAATATCCGTCTGGGTCGGGCCTGGGGAGTCATGGATTCACTCGATCATGGGGTGTGGCGCTGCCGGTACCTGTACGGGAGGACGAAATTCTGAGTCTTCAGGTCCTTGCTGCCTCCAGTCTCGCTCTATAGATGCGAGACTTGGACTGTGATCAAGGATCTGAGACGGAGACTTAATTCCTTTGGTACCAGGTCTCTTCGGAAAATGCTTGGCTGTCGTTGGTTGGACTTTGTGTCCAACGAGCGGTTGCTGAGAGAGACTCAGATGAGATTTCTTACCTGCATAGCCCGTGAGCGTCAGCTGCAGCTGTATGGACATGTGGCTCATTTTCCTGACGCCGATCCTGCTCACCAGATTCTCTCAGCGAGGGAGTCTCGTGAGTGGAGGAGGCCAATTGGCCGACCACGTGCCCCGTGGTTGTAGCAGGTTGATCGGCATCTCAAGGAGATTGGGATGGGCCAGGCATCTTCCTTGGCGATGGCCAGACGGAAGCCCCTGGAATACCGGCAGAAAGTAGACGCAGCGACACCCTGCTCTGGCACATGCTCCCATAGCTGACCTGAGGGTTGTTTCCAAACAAATGACCAAATGAGGGTTGACCAAATGAGGCTTGGACTCCAGGATGCACTGTTTATTCAAAGATAGCCCCTCATAGTACAAATTCCAAAACCCAGGCTGAATATACACCTCAACTCTTTTTGTGCTTCAGTTCTCCTGTCTGTGGAACCACCTTCCTGAGGCTGTACCATCCAACCCTTACCTTCAGGCTTTCAGGCATGAGGTGCACTAAACTTTCATGTCTCCCTCGTCTTCACTGCACTTTTTTTGTTTACCTCCATTGATCCTGCCCAGTCCAACCCTCTTACCTGCTGTTTGTGGCGTTCCTCCTCTCTTTTCCTGTTCATTAATTTCCTTGATTATTACGTCCAACTGGTTCCCTGCTCATCTGCTGTGAAATGATAAAATGCCGTCGTTCTTTAATGAGGTTTGATCTTGTAAAAACAACAAAGGCCTCTTGATTTAAAACTAAATAAACTAATAAATATATGACAAAAACCTTTTTTTTATTTTTTGCTCTTCCAAGAGCCTCCATAAATTTATAAAATAAAACCAAAACATGCACTTTTGTGGAATGCGATGTTGCTGTTGAAAGTAAAATGGAATGTTGTATTTATTTTGACAAAGTAGAAGAAAACAGCAATGATACTGCAAATGTGAATGCGATGAAAAAAAGTGTCCAAATAGCGCTCATTAAAAAGGCCCATAGTGGGCAAAACAGAACGCCAGAAAAGACGAGTAGAGAGCAAGCTCAGCAGAGAACAAGCATAAAGAGGGTTTGAGATAACTTTAGACTTCGAAATATACTTTAAAATACAATCAGTCATTGTTAATGAGGATGCACTGGTTTAAGTGGCATCGTGTGAGGTTCTTGGACTTCTGTAAAGCTGCAGATTTCTTTATGGTATAGTCTTCAGTCCTCATCTACTTTTTAAAATAAACATCCCTTCTCTCTATTTGGTGACTGTATGAGGTCATATACTAATTAGGCACATAGTCCAAATTGAGAGAATTAAAATCGAAGAAAGGAAGATGAGAGAAGAGGATCACTCAGGAATGTAGGGGACAAGGGGGAGAGGAAGGGAAGTGGGAAGAGAAGGGATATAATTGGGGAAGATAAAATTGGGAAGAGAAGGGATATAATTGGGAAGGGGTTATGGATGGAACATAGAAAAGGGAAGCTCAAAGGAAATGGAGGGTTTGGAGAAATGGTTCAAATTCCTTCGTATTTGTGAAGGTAATAAATAGAGGCCAACGATGAGTGATATGCTCTGGCTGGGAGGATAGCTTAGAGGTATGAATGCTAACCTTTGAGCTGTCTAGCCTGGGCTTGAATGTCGACCCAGCTATAATCGGCCATCTTGGTGTGATGCATCATTGTGTGCATCATCCATTAAAAGGGCAGTCAGCCATAGGATCTGTCTGCCACCATTGCTTGTTGTCCACCAGTAGTTGCCGTCCAATGTATCCTAATTAACGCACTTCTTAGTTCCACTGTATCCAACTGGTGAATGTTCAAGATTCACCGTCTCTTTCACAAAGAGTCGACACCATGAACAAATTACAATATTACTTCCAAATTCGAACATCAGGCATGGCCATCAGGTTCCAGAAATACTTGGGTTAGAATTGCCCAAACCCTCCCCCCTGACAGACCCCAAAAGGTTGGAGTAATTGGGGCAATCTAAAAATATGAAAGAACAGGATTGACGAAATGCTCAAAACTGACTTATATTGAGCTGTCTATTTGAATCGCAGTTTTTTGCCTTATTTTGGTGCTGATTTAAAGCTCAACCATTTAGCATTGCAGGGGTCTTCCATAATGAATCAAGGCATGCGATGATTGCTGGCTTTTATTTAAAATACTTCATCAACTCGAATTACAGCAAAAGATGTGAATAAGAATGTGAGATTAAAATGTGCTAATGAACACATTTTAAAGCTTGAACTGTACAGATATGAGTTGTCTTGCATGATTGGCTTTTATTTTTGCTGTTGCTTTCATCTCGTCCCTTGGTTTGATTTGTACTTCATTTACATCTTTCCTTCTGTTCCTTTTTTCACCAGTAAAGGTTCTGCTATATCGTTCTTTTTGAACAATAACTCTCGGGTATGACATTTGCATCAACTACAAAGAATGGTAACTTAAAAGAAAATTTAAAAATATTATACATTTTCTTCTCCTCCTCTTCCCTTTATAAGGGGTGAGGACTGATGGCTCCAAGCTTCTGCCCTGCATTGACCACGATATTCCTCCACCTCCATCTGTCTTCAGCCAACTTTCTCCACTCTCCAACCACCCTATCTTACAGATATCCCTCCTTACACAATCCTCCCATCTCAACCACAGTCTATCTCTTTTCATCCTACCAAACTACCTCAACCTATCCACTCTTTTTTGCCATTCTCTGCCCCTATCTGCACTGTGTCCAGCCCATTTCAATTGGAATTTCACTAACCAACTCCCTGTCAAGCTCATGTGCACACTAATCTCCTCCCGAAGTTCATCCATCCTCCTTCTGTCCACCCTCTTCACTCTCACAATCCTCCTGAACCAGTTGTTCTCACAAATATGCAACCTCTGTTGTTCTCTCTCTGCCAGTACTGCCATCTCCAGACTGTAAAGGTAGGCCGGCGTTACGCATGACCTCAGAACCTTCCCTTTTAATTTCCTTGATATCTATCTGTTTGCGATTACTCCTTCCACCCCCCTCAATGCATTCACACCCACCTGAATCCTCCTCCACACCTCTGCCTCTGACTTACCATCCCCGGTCACTGTTTCTCCCAGATATTCAAACCTATTTCCCTGTATGATCTCCTTCCCCTGTAACCTGGTAATCCTTTATTTTTCTCTGCTGCCTGACCCATATTACTTCAGTATTCTCCATACTCATCTTCAGCTCATGCTTCCCAAATGCCTCCTTCCACTCCCCCAGTACTGCCTGCATCTCCTGCCCACTCTCCACCTCAACAGCCATATTGTCCACACACAGCATCCTCCCCATACTTCCTTCTTATCAGCTCCACCACCATGATAAACATGATTGGGCTGAGAGGGCTTTGCTGCCTCAAACCAATGTTCACACTGAACTCCTCAGACACCCAGGACCAATCAATACTCTTCCCTTCATTCCCTTGTCCATCCCTTCCACGAACCTAACTTCTGCTTCCAGCACTCCCATCCATCTCAGTGTCGCCTTCACCATCTCTCTCGGGTACACAGGTTGGGTATGCGACCATAAAGAATTGATTCGATTTTGATGACGATCCAAATCCGGACCTAGCTACGAGAATTATTTAATTTTTAAAGTGTTTCTTCACCATTGAGAGATGGGGGCAAAAAATATATATGTAGCATGATATTTCAAAAATGTATTGGGACCGATACGTTCTTGTGGATCAGGCATTAAGTGGCAGAGGTATGCGCTCGACTGAATGCCCTTCCAGTTAAGTCTGTTTCTGGTTTATGTTTCCCCTCCATCCCTTCCCTTACCTTAAATGGCTGCACACATGACACTGCACGTGAAAAGGCTGAATGTCTAAATGCTGTGTTTGCTTCTAAATCTTGTGGCCAAAACCCATCGCTTTCTGTAGCCACCTCACCCAATCACAACCAGCTGTTCCTGGACTGTGTCCGTTTCTCCTGACAACGTGGAGAGCTTGCTGTCAAACCTTGACTCAGATTCTGCAACTGGTTCAGACCGCATCAGCCCACATGTCCAAAAACCTGCTCTGCTGCTCTTTCTCACCCTCTCTCTGTTCTCTTCACCCTCTCATTTACTCAAGGTCATCTGCCACCTGCTTGGAAATCAGCAAACGTTACCGCTCTGCATAAAGCAGATGCAAAAACAGAACCCTGCAACTACAGACCAATCAGCCTGCTCCCAATCATAAGAATGGTCATGCAATCCATCATCGCTTCTGACATCAAATCTTCCTCTTCTCCAATGGCTTGATTTCTGACCATTAATTTAGATTCAGACCAGGCCACTCTACCCTGGACTTGATGCCTTTGCTTTCCCAACAAAGGATGGAGGTCCTAAGTGCCAACCATGAGATCAAAGCCATCTCCTGAGACATTCCGTGAGCTTTTGACATGGTCTGGCATCCAGCTCTGCTCACCAAACTCTCTTATGGTATCCAAGGCAGTCTCCACTCATAGTTCACGGACTTCCTCTCCTGTCACAGTCAACGCGTGGCTCTTAATGTCTCTCTCTCTCTCTCTCTCTCTCTCTCTCTCTCTCTCTCTCTCTCTCTCTCTCTCTCTCTCTCTCTCTCTCTCTCTCTCTCTCTCTCTCTCTCTCCAATCTCCTCTTCCTGTCCTGGCTGGAGTTGCTCAAGGCAGTGTCTCTACGACTTGTGCTTTTTCTGGCATTCATCAATGATCTCTCCGACGCTCTGGAAAATCCTCTTTATGTTTTTGTTGATGACTCAACCCTCTGCCATACCATCTTTCATCCCTCTGATCAGCAAACAGCAGCCTATTCACTCTTTGCAGACCTGGCGAAATTCGCAACCTGGTCAATCACGTGGAACATGTCTTTCAAGCCTGACAAATCTCAACTCTCACTGTCTCTCAGAAAGGACCATCTGGAACCCCCCGCCCACAATCTACTTTCTCAATATCTCCTTGAATAATTACAATATAATTACTCCTTACATTCAAGCTTTTGGGCATCACTATCAGCCTTATGATCTTTCCTGGGAAAGTTACATTGCCAGGCTGGTTTGCAAAGCCAGTCACTGACTGAGGAGTCCTTCTTTGCCACACCTGAGCTCCGAACCACATATAAAGCTTTCACCCACAGCCTGATGGAGTACTGCTCTCTCCTTGATACAGGAGCACTACCTCTGGGGTGATGCTCCTGCCTCACACAGAGCTCGGCTTCATACTGTGGAATCCAAGGCTTTTAGGATCATTGGTATCTCCCATGATGAAGCTGAATATTTGGGTCTCTCACTCTCACTGCAGGCAGGTCGGTGGGCTTTCTCTCTTCCGTCTCCTCTCCAGCTTTGCCCTCCCAAATCTGCCCCCCCCCATATTTCTGCAGGGTGCTCAAGCTCTGATAAAAACCCAATTCTGGTGAAATTGCCATGATCAAGAATCACTGCTCACCTTCACTCTTTCTTTTCTCTTTTTCCCCAACTTTGGAACAAACTCCCACACTCTCTTCAATCCCACTCTTCCCTCTCGGTCTTCAAAACAGCTGTTTACCACCACCTCTTATCTCCCCTCATCCAAAACCTCGATCTTTTCTTCTCCCCCCCACCCCAGATGATCACTCCAAACGCACCTCCTTCAAATTCCCTACTTTCCTTCCTGAAAGTTCCTGTAATGTCCATCTTTCATACCCAGTGTTCCCCACTCCATCCCTCTCCATTCCACAGATCTCCTAATGTCTATGTTCCCCACTGTTTTGTCCTTCTCTCTCCCACCCCTCTTATCTCATGCCATCTTGCTGTGCATTGTGTCTTAGTATTCATATGAGCCTCGACAATGTATACAAAATTTTTTTTGGTCTCAAATTGGCCGATTGGCCTATGTAGACCTTTTCGGTTGACCAAATTTTACGAAACTTCAATGCATGACCATCGCAGGGTCGGTGACATTAATCTCAGAAAATTTTAGAACGATCAGTTGAGTGGTTTGGGCTGGAGGTGGGCGGACAGACAAACAAACAAATAAAACAAATAAACAAACTGAAACAAACACACAAACAAACAAACAAACTGAGCCGATCAACATATTTGTCAAAAACAAAAAAATTCCAAGTAACAAATGGACAGAAGGGGTGAAAACAACCTCCTTCACCTTCAGTGGAGGAGGTAATCAGCTGTTCTTGTAAGTTTCTCTGCTGGATCATGCATTTCACAGCAAAGACTCAACCATGACTCTGAAGGAGCTTTCAAACGACCTCTGGGATAAAGTTGTGGAAAGGCGCAGATCAGGGGATGGGTATAAAAATATTTCAAAGGCCTTGAATATCCCTTGGGGCACAGTCAAGAGAATAATTAAGAAGTGGAAGGCATATGGTACCACCATGACCTTGCCGAGATCAGGATGTCCCTCCAAACTGGAGGAATAAGCAAAGAAGAAACTTATCAGAGAGGCCACCAAGAGGCGAATGACAACTTTGAAAGAGCTACATGCCTTTCTGGCAAAGACTGGTCACTGTGTGCATGTGACAACAATATCCCAAGCACTCCACATGTCCGTACAGTAGGGCGGCAAGAAGGCAGCCATTACTCAAAAAACCCATCTTAAGTCCCGTTTGAGGTATGCAAAAAAAAAACCTCCAGAGATTATGAAACCAGGTGGCAAAAATGTTGTGGTCTGATGAAACCAAGATGGAACTTTTTGGCCTGAATGCAAAACGTTACATTTGGTACAAACCCAACACAGCACATCACCCAAACAACACCATCCCTACTGTGAAGCATGGTGGATGCAGCATCATATTATGGGGATGTTTCTCATCAGGAGGACCTGGGGTTCTTGTCTGGATAAAAGGGAAAATGGATGGAGCAAATTATAGAAAAATCCTGAAGGAAAACATGCTGCCCTCTGCAAGAAAGCTGAAATTGGGATGGAAGTTTACATTTCAGCATGACAATGACCCGAAACACACAGATAAAGCTGCATTGGAGTGGCTCAGGAACAAAAAGATAAATGTCCTTGAGTGGCCCAGTCAGAAACCCGACCTAAATCCAACCGAAAATCAATGGCATGACTTGAAGATTGCTGTCCATCATTACCCCCACGCAACTTGACAGCTTGAACTGTTTTGTGCAGAAGAAAGGACAAATATTTCCCAATCAAGGTGTGCAAAGTTGGCAGAGACCTGTCCCAACAGACTCACAGCTGTAATTGATGTCAAAGGTGTTTCCTCCAAGTATTATCTCATGGAGGTGGACACTTGTCCAACCAACATATTCTAGTTTTGTATTTTCAATTAACTTTCTGAAATTTGTCGAATTTGTTTTTCACTTGGAAGTTGTGGGTTACGGTGTGCAAATAAAGGTGGAAAAGTCTGATTTAATGCAACTTAATTCTAGGCTAGAAGGCAACAAAAGGGGAAAATTTTGAAAGAGGGTATACACTTTCTATCGGCACTGTATATATATATATATATATATATATATATATATATATATATATATATATATATATATATATATATATATATATATATATATATATATATATATATATATATATATATATATATATATATATATATATACACACACACACATATACTGGTTAATGACATGCCTCGAACTGTGTGTAATGGTGAGGAGGCCTGATCGTATCTGGAACCTAAATATGCCATCTGCCACGTGGATAATGTTGTTTAACCTCAACAATCACAACCAGGAATCATCACCGATGCTTTAAGCAGTTGGGAGTTCTCCGAATGTGATTATTGAAGTTCTCCAGCCTAGACAAACGCGTGATAATAGCCTCATGATGACATCATGACTGCAAAGCCAGAAGGCCATCTTACAGTGGAAAGATGTCAAGGTCAAATGCTGCCACCGACCAGATGAAAAGCAAAGCTACCGATTACTTTCGCCCTTTTGGGGGCTCGTCAGAGCAACACATCGCTGTTCCATCCACCTGGTGCTTTGAAGCCTTTCGGTTTATATACTGATTAATGATACACCTCTAACTGTGTGTGAGAGGTGTATCATCAACCTCTGTCGGTTTGCTTTTCATCTGCTAGGTGACAGTATTTGACGTTGACATCTTTGCACTGCTGGAGGCCCTTCTGGTTTTGCAGGCATGATGTTATCATGACGGCAATCATCACGACTTTTGCCCAGATTTGGAAACTTCAATAATCACATTTATGGAAATCCTAACTGCTGAAACTAACGGTGATGCTTCCTGGTTGTGATTGGTGAGGCGAAACATAATGTGCACATGGCACTTGTGGGTTCCAAATAAATCTGGCCTCCACACCAATCACATAGTTGGAGGCATATCATCAACCAGAATATATATATATATATATATATATATATATATATATATATATATATATATATATATATATATATATATATATATATATATATATATATATATATATATATATATATATATATATATATATACATCAGCGACCTCCCTGCCATTGTTCGTTGAACATTTAGCCACACATATAATATTTCGTCGACGAGTTCTACTTACCAAGCTTCTCAGGTGCAGGTGGTAATCATGTTATTGGATTTGTTTTTCAGAAAGTAAGAAATGGGTCATGTGGGCTGAAAGCATCTGATTGCTTTTGGCGCCTTCAGTAGTACAAACTTTGCTGCTAAATGGTGTCGAAAATGGCTGTGGGGTCGATAGATGCGACTTTGGTGATGTTTTTGCACTGGCACGTCCCACTTCATTGTAAGTGGTAAGGGCCAGAACCTGGCCATAGTTCTGCAACCTGGCTGAAAGCCTGCTTATTTTGTATGGATGTTTCTCTGAAAATGGTGACACGGAGGTTAGCATCATCTCTTCAAACAGTGTGCATGTCCTGCTAAGGCGGGTAATGGGCATGAAGCTCTTTGGGTCCTCGGTTGGGTTTCCAATTTCATGATTGGTGAGAACTTTTTTTGTCACAATTTCTTTGATATTTTTCTCGAGCCAAATGTTGTCGAAAGGAGTTTGGCAAGGCATTTTTTTCTGGAGTTTGGGATAAATCCCGTGCTATCTTGTGGCCTCACTTGATCTTCTGGCTTTTAGTGCCAGAGTGACGTCTTCCCGAGTAAAAGGCGACGATAACGTTGGTGCTGATGCACATGCCAACATGGATTCATGGAGCTGTGCCTTCACATTCTGTCTTGTGTGGTGGCATGTCAGTGTCTTTCCAGTAATTAGCATCTGAGCTGCAATTGCCTAAGCTGATGTTAACCAATTTTTTGTACAATGCTGCACAATTTAAATTTTTTATTTTTCAGTTACCATTATTAACAGTTGAGGTAAATGTACTACCCAAGAGTAATTGTTGAAAACGAACGACATAGCAGAACCTTTACTGGTGAAAAAAGAAGGAACCCAAGGAAAGAGGAAAATGGAGTACAAATAATACCAAGGGAAGAGATGAAAAAAACATTAAAAAATATAAGCCAATCATGTAAGACAGCTCATATCTGTATAGTTTAAGCTTTAAAATGTGTTCAACAGCATATTTTAATCTGACATTCTTATTCAGATCTTTTGCTGGAATTCAATGTGATGAATTATTTCAAATAAAACCCAGCAATCTTCACGTGCGTTGATTCATGATGAAAGACCCCTGCAACGCTGAATGGTTGAGGTTCAAATCACTACCCAAAAATATGAACAAAACTTCCATTCTAATATATGTCAGTTTTAAACATATTGCCAATCCTGTTGTTTCTTATTTTTAGATTGTCTCAATTAATCCATTTTGGGGTCTGCCTGGGGAGAGGGTTTCGACAATTCTCACCCAAGTATTTATGGAACCCGATAGGCATGCCTGATGTTCGAATGTGGCAGTAATTTGTAATTTGTTCATGGTGTCGACTCTTTGTGAAAGAGACGGTGAATCCTGAACATTCCCCTGGTGAGATTCAGTGGAACTAAGAAGTGCGTTAATTAGGATACATTGGACAGCAACTACTGGTGGACAACAAGCACTGGTGGCTAACTGTTTGTGTGAGGTGTATCATCAACCAGTCTCTAGCTTTGCTTTCCATCTGCTTGGTGACATCATTTGATCATGACATATTTGCACTGCTGGAGGCCCTTCTGGGTTTGCAGGCATGATGTCATCGTGACGGTATCATCATGGCATTTGTCAATGTTTGGAGAACTTCAGTACTCATCTGCATTTTATATATTAACTGGAAGAGCATTCTTTAACGTCGCAATATCACCAGATATTCCTTTGCCCACATTATTACATCATTATACATATTTGTACCAAGTTTGATTTTAATCCTCGAACCCAGATTCAAAATAATAAATAATTCAGGCTGCCAGACCATGTGTCGGATCAGGTTAAAATTTAACGCATATATTCCCCATCACCACTAGATCATAAATATGACGTTTTACATCGATTGATGAAGCGGTTCAAGAGAAATAGTTTTTGAAAGATTTTTCTTCAATCCAATATGGCTGCCAGACCATGTGACCTGATTATTTGTGAACACCCTGGTATCCCCAATGCTTTTGGAACATGTGGGTGAAGTTTCCCCTTGATATATAAAGCCATTCTGGAGAAGAAGATTTTTAAAGGGGAAAAAAAGGTTTATTCTTCAAAAAATCATGGCTGCCATACCATGTGACCTATGACATCATCGGTGGAGAACTTTTTGTTCCTTATGGATAGGCGATCATACCTGTAAAGTTTTGCCTCAATCTGCTCAGCCGTTTCAGAGCAGATTTTTGAAGGTTTTTTTTTAATATTAAAAACAATATGGCTGCTGAACCACATGACCGATGACTAATTCAATTTTTTTTCCCCCATACAATTTAGCCTTAGATGACCCTCAGAATCTTTCATACTGATTGCATAAAGCATTTGACATCTGCAATTATGATGTCACAAAGTAGCCACCTATGACGTCATCAAAAAAACACACTTGTTTCCCATGGGGAGGACTTCATATGGGCCAAGTTTTAATTTCTTCCATGGAGCAGTTTCGTAGATGGAGGTCCAAAGTTTTTTTCCTTTTTTCCAACATGGCTGCCACACCATGTGACCTGTGATGTCATAATTATCATTGCAACATTCTACATGAGTCATCATACCTCTGGTGAAAATTTCGCTTCAATCGGATCAGCGGATACAGAGAAAAAAGGAGAAAATTAGCAGGGATGGACGTACAGATAGACTTGGTCAGCGATTGACCCGAAATCACAGATGGAACCAAATACATAATGCCTCCGATGACTTCGTCAGTGGAGGCATTAAAACAAAAATGAAGATACATGCATACGAAGCCTTTGAACCCATTGGCTGGAGAGCTGGTTGACTCCACCCACAATGGTTCAGAAGAAAATCCTGCATCTTACATGTTGGTTTTCTGGAAAGTCTAAGATGTCTTCGGAAGTCTCATATTCACAACTTGAATTATCCGAGCTTTATAACGATGATGTATTACATATGCACATAAGTAGTAGGCATGTTTTTGCTTCATGTACATACGTCAGGTTGTTTTTTTTCTCTGGAATGATCAGGCCAGCGGTCTCGACAATACACCAGCCAAATAAATGGAGGAGCAATTTGTACAATACATGAAGGTTTTTGTATGCAATTAGCCAGAGTTGTCAATACTGAGTAGTGTGAAACTGCAGGAGGTGTGTTCCATTACCAAGTATCTTGTAAAGTGCTCCGCAAGTGGCTTAAGCACTCAAGCAAGAACTCCATCAAAACGGTTGATAAGGAACAGTTATCTTGGTAAGAAACAGCAATTATTGGTAATCAACACCTGGGAATCTGGCATTTCACTTAAGCACTTTGGCAAGGACTGCATGCAGCCATCTTTCATCCGGACTTGTCTCCCATATCTACTCCCCCTCATCTTCACTCAGCTTGGGCATTCTTCCACAGAAACCTTGTCTCTCTCATGCACAGAGTCATTCCATCTCGTCTTCAATTATCCTACCCTTCTTCCCACCCATGGTACACTGAATTCTGTGGTGAGGCAGTTGCTCTGAAAAAACATGCCTTCTCTTCCTGTAAGGCAATCTCAATGCATTCCAATCTACAACAAGTTTATGTGTCCACTCTCACGAGAGCCAGAAAACAACATTTGTCCAACCGTAAGAAAGAGCTTTCAAACTTTTCTCCAATTTCTAAAACCTAGTGGTGCCTTGTTAAATCTGTCTCTGGGGTATGCTCCCCTTCCATCCCTTCTCTTTCTTCAAATAGATTCACAGCCAACTCTGCTCGTGAAAAGGTAGAATGCCTCAATTCTGTGTTTGCTTCAAAATCTTTTGTCCCCAACCCCTCACTCTCAGTATCCAGCCTTCCCTGTCATACCCAAGTGCTCCTGGACTCAGTTTCTTTGGCACCTGAGAAGGTAGAGAAGGTTCTTTCAACCCTCAGCAAGTGGACCGGATGGCATAAGCTCACGTACCTTAAAAATGTGCTCTGCTGCTCTTGCACTTCCTCTGCCCTTTTCACCCGATCATTTGCGCTCGGTCATCTTCCATCTGCTTGGAAATCAGACAACATCACTGAATGACATAAAAAGTTGCAACAACTGATCCCCTCAACTCCAGACTGATTGGCTTACTTCCAATCATCAGCAAGGTCATGGAATCCATGATTGCAGTTGATATGAAATCCTTCCTTTTCTCCAACAACCTCATCTCAAGTCACCAATTTGGTTTCAGACCAAATCACTCTACCTTGAACATGCTGTTCCTACTCATCCAACAAGGGATGGAGGCCCTTAATATCTGACATGAGATCAGGGCCATCTCTATGGACATATCTCGTGCTTTTTATTCAGTCTGGCATCTTGCCTTGCTCACCAAACTTTCTTCCTATGGCATCCAAGGCCAACTCCACACATGGCTTACTGACTTCCTCTACTCCTGTAGCCAACGTATGGCTCTCAACAGGATCCTTTCATCTGCTCTCCCTGTCAAGGCTGGTGCCCCAAGGCAGTGTTCTGTGCCCAGTCCTATTCCTGATCGGCATCAATGATCTTTCCATCTCTTGGGAAAATCCTCTTTATCTCTTTTCGGATAACTCTACCCTCTGCCATGACATCACTCATCCTTCAGAGAGGCAGGATGCAGCCTCTTCCTTCTCTTCAGCCCTTGACAAAATCACAAGATGGTCAAAAACTTGCAATATGTCATTCAATCTTGACAAATCTCACACTCTCACGATCGCTCTCTGAAAGGACCATCTGGAAAACACTCCGATCCGCATTCTTACCAATGCTCTTGAGGAGGTTCAGTCATTCAAACTCCTGGGTCTCACTATCAACCATGATCTTTCTTGGGCAAACCACATTTCAAAGTAGGCCTCCAAAGCCAGCTGCCGAATGGGCATCTGCTATCCTCGTCCTTCCTTGAAACACCTGAACTCCTCTGCACCTACAAATTTTCATCTGCAGCTTAATGTAGTACTGCTCTCCCCTATGGGCAGATTTACCTGCCTCACATCTTTCTCAAATTGACGCCATGGAAACCAAGGCCTTTAAGATTATTGCAATGTCTCACGATGAAGCTGAGTCGATGGGCTTATCACTTCGCCATTTGCAGACAGGTCGGTGGTCTCTTTGTCTTCGAGCTCATCCCTTCAGGTCTTGCACCCTCTGATTTTTCCGAGCTTTGTCCTTTGGGGGGTGTTTTTTCCCATAATACGATTTTTCCAGAACATGGGGGTGTGTTCGGTTACAAAGAATCTGGCTTGCAATTTCCAAGCCAGCCGTTCCTTATCAACAGTTTTGAATGGAGTGCTTGCTTGAGAGTATTACATATTCACAAAAGCTGTAGGCATGCTTTTGCTTTGTGTACTTCAGCTGTGTTCTTTGAATTTAGCGATTGGCTGTCACTTTACCCCACCCAAATAACGGGATGAGTGAATTGTATAATAAATTAAGGTTTTGGGACATAACATTAATGAACGACTCCTGCAGGCAACCATGGCAGGATCACACAAAACAGTGATAATTCCCAACAATACAATGCAGCCTCCTGACAATAACTTCCAATTTGCCATTCAACAAAACCAAACACATTGTATTTAAAGAAGTGCTTTCCCATAAAAAAATCTGACATTTTGTTATGCAAGCAATGTTGCGAAGGGAGGTCTAGTACATGCAATCAGGTCGGGTTAGGTCAGGAATGGGAGCATGTGCTAGAGCAGCACGTCGAACTGCATCCACTTTCAGCTGGTACTCCAGGGTTCTCCATCTCGCAATCCCCCAGGCAGATGCCTGGCTCATCTCCACCTCTGAGATTCTGATCAACCTGCTACAACCACGAGGCATGTGGTCGGCCCATTGGCCTCCTCCATTCATGAGGCTCCCTCGCTGAGAGAATCTGGTGAGCAGGATTAGCGTCAGGAAAACGAGCCACATGTACAAACAGCCGCAACTGATGCTCAGGGACTATGCAGACAACAAATCTCATTTGAGTCTCTCTCAGCAACTGCCTGTTGGACACAAAGCCCGATGAGTGATAGCCAAGGGTTCTCCGTGTCGACCTGATCCCAAAGGAATTAAGTCTCCATCTCAGATTCCTGGTCAGAATCCAAGTCTCACATCCGTAGAGCAAGACGGGAAGCACCTAGGACATGAAGACTCAAACTTTCGTCCTCTTGCACAGGTACCGACAGTGCCACACCCCATGATACAGTGAATCCCAGACTCCCCAGACCCGACCCAGTCATCTATTGAGCTCTGGCTCATAGCCAGCAGAGACATGAATATCACTGCCAAGGTAAGTGAAACACTCCGTGACCACAGCATCTTCACCACAAACAGGTACAGCAAGATAGCAGCATCCAAGATGTCAGTGAAAGCCTGGATCTTTGTTTTGACCCAGGAAACCCGTAATCGCAGCAGCTCTGACTCCTCATTCAGCACCGTGAGGGACCCCAAAAGAATACACAGTCTCTGCAAAAATGACTGCATCATCTGCGAAATCAAGGTCAAAGATCTTGATATTCCCAAATGAAGCAACGCATCTTGATTTCTATGACATCCTCCCCAGAATCCAGTCCATACAAGCGCTGAAAATTGTGGGGGGGGGCAACACACACTCCTGATGAACTCCAGTAACAACTGGATATAAGTTGGAGATGGTATCACCACATATCACAGCACTCTTAGTACCGGAGTATCATTCAGATATCAGATTGATCAGCTTTGTTGCCACCCCACAAAGACAAATAATCCCCGAGAGGGCATCAGGTTTCACTGAATCAAACGTTTTGCAGCCACAAACATAGGCTGCAAGCAGCTCCTGCCGAAACTCTCATCTGCATTTGGTGAGGTGCCAAAGGGCAAGGACACGGTCAAGCATTGACCACTTTGGTGTATAGCCTGACTGCTCTGGGTGCTGGGTCTCAAGCAGATGGTCGTGAAACCCATCAAGAATTAGCCGAGCAAAGACCTTGCCTGGCACTGAGAGCAGCGTCACACCTTGGTAGTTTTTGCAGTCCTGGCGATCACCCTTCCCTTTCCAGAGAGTTGGGATGATGCCTGTGTTCCAGGTGGAGCACAGAACTGCATGCAACGACATGAGTGCAGCATTTCCACCAGCCTTGAGGTTCAGCATTTATGCCACAGATCCACGATCTTTACCCCATTTCAACTGCTTCACTGCAGCCTATGTTTCCACAAACAAAGGTGA
This sequence comes from Eptatretus burgeri, assembly GCF_056783735.1. NCBI lineage: Eukaryota > Metazoa > Chordata > Myxini > Myxiniformes > Myxinidae > Eptatretus > Eptatretus burgeri. The sequence continues at coordinate 7,952,939 of NC_140974.1, forward strand.
ATCACAGTTGATTGGAGGGTCAGTAATGGAAATAGTAACACCCCTGACATCTAACTCAACAGCTGGTGGATCAGCCTGGTACAGCCACTGAAAGTGACCGGCCCATCGGACCTTCACTTCAGAGTCCTCTGTCAAGAGCCATCCACCCTCTGCTATTACTGCTGTACACCAAGGGATGGGCTTGGTGGAATGCATTGTGCAAATTCCCCTGAAAGCAGGACGAGAATTACTTGACCACAGGTGATGCTCTACCCCCTCACAGATTCCTCGCATATAGGCCTTTTTATCCACCCTCAGCGCACGTACAGTTTTATGCCTCAACTCCCCGAACAGTTCAGCTCTGCCATTAAGCCTGGCACTGCAAATCTGGTCAATGGTATCCAGTGTCCCTTGAGAAACAAAATTCTTCTTTGCCCCATGGTGAGTTCCAAAACATCCACCAGCAACATCAAGGAAGGTGGTCGTGAAGGCGCTCCACAACTCTTCAGGATTCCCTAAAGCAATCAGACCCCCCAAATCCCCACTCAGCCTGTTCACAAACTCCTCAGCTACCCTCTCCTCCTTGAGCTTGCCAACTTCCAGTGTAGCCTGGGATGGAACCATTCTCCCGGATTTATGCTGCAACTTCAGAGTTGCGACAACACACCTGTGGCCCTTATTGAGGAACTGAGAACTCTGGTAAACCCTGCAGTTCGGGATCATCCTCTCGCAACCATCAATGAGCATCTAGTCAATCTCCTTAGCCACACCGCCCACGTTGGAATAACAAGTCCAGTGATGAACCTCTGGGTGCTGAAACCATGAACCAGCCACCCGAATCCATGAATTCTTGCAAAGTTAAGGAACTTAGTGCTATTCTGGTTTACAGTTCCAGACCCTTGGGGACCAACACACGTCTTATATCTATCCCTATCAGTTCCGGTCGATGCATTAAAATCCCCCAACACCAGAAGAGTATCTCGCCTGGGGCAGTGATCAACCACAGACTCGAGTGTGGCATAGAATGTGTCCTTCATGGTGAGATCACTCCCCTCAGTCGGAGGATAAAGAGAGACCAGGGAAATGACACCCAAGGAGTGTCGAATCCTGAGTCTCATAATACGCTCGTTGACCGGTGTTACCTCAATTATCATTGGAATCAGCTTGTTGAACACAGGTACAGCAACTCCATGGGCATGGTAACCATCAGAGCAACCATACCAATGGTAGGTGTAACCACCCACCATGATATCACCACTATCTGGTCTCTGAATATTCGAGAGTTCTGCAATATCGATGTTCAAATGCTTGAGCTCAGACGATAACAGAGACAGGTGATCATCCTCTCTTAGTGATAGGACATTCCAGGCACTCACGGGAAGGGCCGACCACAGGTTAATCCAAGGAAACTGCCATCTTGTGGATGACACCTCAGCACCACCCCAACATCCACTACCACAATCTGATCCGGGAAGGTTACCCCATGGTTTTCCTCCTTTCATCCGAGTGTGAGTGCGGAAGGCTTTGCCCTAATCCCGGCATCTGGTGAGATGCCCTGCTGAGGGCAGCTGCACAGGAGGCACTCCCATGGAGTGGGTTTTCAACTTTCTTTGTGGTTTTCTTGTGTTTTGTACAGTGAAACAATTTACCATGGCAAGAATGCAAATCCTGCCACCAACCTCCTAAAAAGGTAACCCAACTGCAGGAGGCATCCGCAGACACAGTTAGGCATTAAATACGGATGGCCATACAAGATATGGACATACGTTGGCCTCCAAAATATTTCTCCAAAAAGCAATAATGCCACATTTAGATGAAATAGTACCCCCACTTACAATGGGAGTGGCATGAAGGGTCATGTTATTCTCCCCTCTGGGGGGCCTATATTGCAACAGATCTTGGCCCGGGTCCATTATTCTGTGTTTGACGCGATAAGCGTAGACTGCCTCAAGGATGGAAGGATTCCTCCAGATTTTTTTCAGTTTCGTATTAAACAGCAGTAGTGACTGTTTGAAAAGGTAGTCATATATTATATGTTATCATGGTCTATAGTATTTTTTAATTCTGGTAGTGGTGCCCCACAAAACACCACGACAAGCAATTTATACATGTCAACATGGCGTTTGTCCAAGGCGGAAAAACGTCTTTGGGAGGAGGGCAAATCAAGTCCCTACAACCTTCAACAGGCCTGTGGTCAGTATTGAGGAACTGAGCACTCTGGTAGACCCTGCAGTTCTGGGTCATCCTCCAGTGACCATCAACGATCTTGTTGTCAATCTCCTTTGCCACACCACTAGTGTTGGACTACCAAGTCCAGCGATGAACCTGTGGGTGATGAAACCATGAACCAGCAACCCTAAGTCCATGACTTCTTGCAAAACCAAATTTAACAGGACCCAAAGTCCTGTGAAGTTTGATTGAGACTGGATAAGTAACAATCGAATGTATGACGCTCAATAAAACACACACACACATACACACACACACACACACACACACACACACACACACACACACACACACACACACACACACACACCAAATTGTGCATTTTAGTATGATTACAAATGACGTCCAAACAATTTTGCCAAATGAACCTGCCGTCACGTGGGGAATCATTGCTTTAAAGCCACTCAACATTTTTCATCTCTCTCTTGAACTCACAGTTCACTTATCCCGTTGCTTTACTCATTCTAATCCTCTAATAGATTTTGCCTTCCTAACTCTGTGGATGTCCTCACGGAGAACTGAGCCGCAGTCGTCATGCCCACTGCTCACGCCATGGGAGTCTTCTCCTGCTTAATTATTTCTGATGCACTTAATGAAGTTACACTTTGGGAAAAACAGAAGAAAAACAGAACAGTAGAAAAGGAAAAGTTTAATGCTTTGGAAATTTCACATTTTCTTGTGTAAAAATGGAGAAGGAAGGTGCATCGCCTCGCTTAAAGCTTATAAAATATAAACCGAGCTACAAGAATAACTCATGTCTTTAAATTTTCAGATTTCAACATCTAGTTAGTCAAGTTGGTAGGATCGTCAAATTTGAAGTTATATTTTGATTATATACTTTAATTAGTCCCTGATGCCTGGTGTTGGCGCAGTGGTTAGGGCAGCGGCTTGGGATCCAAGAGGTCCTGAGTTCAAGCCCCGTTGGGCCACTGAATTAATACACCAGGGGGTTTACTCAGCCTGTCATCCTTCCGAGGTCGGCGAAATGAGTACCAGTATACTGGGCCGGTGTATACCCCGGTTAAAATCGGTGTACCATATCCCTGTGTCGTAAGAGGCGACCAGGGTTGCGTCAGGAAGGGCATCCGGCATAAAACATGTGCCAAATCACTATGCAGATCATATGGATGATCCGCTGTGGCGACCCCTAACGGAAGCAGCCGAAAGAAGAAGAAGAAGAACTTTAATTAGTCCCTGAGAGTACATCGTGACTCCAAGGCAAGGCATTTTTAGTCGGACAAATCAAAATGTCTGTGAAGTCACCTGCAAGCTGAAGTTTGGCTGACCAAGGATAAGCCTTTCATGAAGGTAAGCTGATAATTATCTTCAAAATAGGTGTTTAAATTTACCTAAACACCAAGTTTTTAGCTGAGCTGAACTTTAGTTCAGTGAGCTTATGCGAGAGAAAAGTGTCAGCCGGGAGGGGGGGGAGGGGTGGTGAGTGAGTCCGTAAACACTTTAGTCATTATCTCTTGAATCAAACACACGATTTTTATGAAACTTGACCACAAGCTTCATATCTGATGTGTAACGAAGGTGTATTGACCACATCAAAATCTGTGCTTATAAAGTGGGTCTACGAGGGGGTTTTTGTCCCCACCCCCCGCGCCCCCCCCAAAAAATCGGTATTTGCTCTCTTCTCTGAAACTACACACACAATTTCGATGAAACTTGACTACAAACTTCATCAACCGTGATGTACAAAAATGTATTGACCACATTAAAATTTGTGCTCATGATAGGGGTCTATTGGGGGGTTTTTGACCCTCCAAAATAGGTATTTGCTCTCTTCTCCGAAACTACACACACAATTTTCATGAAACTTGATCCCAACCTTCATTACCCTTGATATACTAAAGCTTGTTCACGGAATAAAAAAAAAACACCAGGGACTAAGTGGGGATCTGAGGGGGGTTTGAGTCCCCAAAATAGATATTTGCTCTCTCCTCCGACAGACAATTTCAATGAAACCACAACCTTTATCACTCGTGTTGTACTAAAGTTTGTTCACGGCATTAAGAAAAAATAAAATCAAGGTCTAATATAAAATGATTGACTGTTGCTCCTGATTCAGGTGAGCTTCAGGCCGCGTGGTCCTATCTTTACTCATACACTCCAATGGAGTCCCCTTGATATGTTTGGGGTCGCTATGTTTCATGTTTTTTGAGTTATGAAGGAGACTGAATGACTGACTGACATTTATTATTAAAAATATTATCGATTTGATTTAATATTACTCGTTTATCAACTTTGTGTTGGTAAATGCATGCGCCACATTTTATAGGTACTCATCTAACAATTTGTGAAATATAGGCAGTTTGCACTTCCTGTGTTTAATAAACATGCTCCTCTATGAAGTTATGTTTATCGAAATTTAACTTTTTTTAAAATTAATCATTTCACAGTTATTAGCTTCATACGATGCCCGGCATTGCAAGTTCTTGAGGCAGCATATGATGTCATAGTATTGTGCACCTAAATTTGAAATATTTTTGCAACGGAAATACTCTACCACCCTCCTCCCCTCCTGCACAACCTCATTTTGGTCAGTACCCATCTTATCTCGATAGAAGGTAGTCGCGGGTCCACATATCTAAGCTCTTTGTAACCTTGGTGAACTGCTATCGGCATCATGTGATGTCATAGTATTGCGCCACTGTTATTTAAAAAAAAATTGCACGCACTTACTCCACCTACCTCTTCCCCATCTCTAACATCCACGGCCGTATTCCTCAGTGCTCATCAAGTTAACAAGGAGGATCGACGTGTGTCTGCATCTCTTAATCTCCACATGTAGACCAGATGGTGAGGTGACGTGGCAACTGGAGAGTATGTACTGATGTCTCTCAATTATATTCAGCTGTTACTGTCATACTCATGGGACACGACTCTAATTGCCTGATCTGTGAGAATAATGTTACTTTGGTTGTGTGGCCCACAAGGTTCTCGGGAAATTTGGCAATGGCTCATGATCAAAAATATTTGGGGACCCCTAGCATAGAGAGAGCATGGTACAACAATGGAGACAAATCCACTGGAGACACGATGTAATCAAGCGAATTTGTTAGCCTCAAATTTTTCTAAAATGAGTAATAAATGCTGGGTTGTTTGGCATTTGATTAAGCAATCTGTTCCCATCATCTGACACCTTTTTTGCCTGCTGGCTGCATCATTGAATAGGGGCGTGGATATGCCGCCGATGCAGTGCCCCGATTACCAGTATACTGGTGCTCAATTCGCCAACCTCAGAAGTATGAGAGGCTGAGTCAACCCCCTGGTGTTAATTCAATGGAACGGGGCTCAAAATCAGGACCCTAGGATCCCAAGCCACCACCCTAACTGCTAAGCCAACACCAGGCTCACAGTCTGTTGAAAGGTTATTGTTGCATACATGTCATGCAATTAACCAGAATGAACATATTCCAGAAGGCAATGCATATCAAGTTCTGTGAAACCTCGCTATTTGTGGATTTGCTCTTCGCGGACCCAGCGTATTCACGGTTTATAAAATGTGACCTACTTCGACATTCACAGACCTGTGCTTCACATATTTGCGGTTTTTTCGCAAGCATTTTCATGGTTTAGTGGTTTTTCATATTTGATGTTTTTTTTTTACGGATTTTTGGTTTTTCCCTCATGAATCACAAACCCCCGGAAACCTATTCCTCCTTTCGCCATTGAAATAATGCCTCACTGCTCGCGGATTCACGGCATTTTCCAGGAACACACCCACCACGAATAGCAGGTTCCGAGAGTACTTTCCCTGTTTTAGCAAAAGTCCTGAATTTGTGGAATGCTTTGAATTTGAGTCCATTTCAAAAAGCGTCCAATACGATGTTGCCTCTTTACAGGCCCATCATCACAAAGGCCTTTTTTTGTAAGGCCTTGACATCTTGACAGTGACATTTTTGGAAGGCCTTTTAGGTGCTGCCACCATCAATGACACACCAGAATAAAGATCAACATGCTGATGTATGCAGCAGATAAGCCACCATTTTATAAGGCCAAAATAGTTTAAAAAAATAGTAATATAAATCAAAACACATGGCAGTTAAAGGAATTCATAAACAGTATTGTAAAGAAGTATTTTAAGTACAGAATAAAAATGATAAAGACCTCAAAAAGGAATACCCGTATACTGAATACTATCATAAGCTAAAACAAAAGTAAGGTCGATGGTGTACCATTGCAAATCCCCACACTTCCCATTCTAAACAAAGTTGAAAGATTGCAGAAAATTCCACGATAAATAACCCAATATCAAATTTTAGGGTAAAAAAAAAATCCTGTTTTGATCCCTGTGATCCTAAATCCATGTATGGTGTTGGCTGAATGGTTAGGGTGGTGGGTTTCGGATCCTAGGATCCTGAGTTCAAATGCTCTTTCGCTGTTGAATTAATACAAGGTGGGGTTGACTCTGCCTGTCATTCTTCTGAGGTCAGCAAAATGAGTGCCAGCTTGCTGGTATCCTGTGTTGGAGTCGTGGCATGTTCAGGATTGTACCCAAGAGCCAAGGAGACTGCTTTGGCAGCACCGATGCTCTGCACAGAGTATGGTCCCAATGGATGGATGGCTGGATCCTAAGTCCCCACCCCATGGGGCATAAACCAGGGGTCAAATTCAAATCTTCACATTTTTCATGTGTCCCCAAATGTTGAATTCATATACAAAGTGTCATTAAAAATGTTTTAAACTGTTCCTGTATTTGCATTTTTTGGTATTTTTCTACTGACCCCATGGGCCCCAGGGTGACGGAGCCAAAATGATACTGCCCTCACACCTGCTTGCCATGTGGTGATCATAACTACCATGTTTGGTTAATTTCTGCACAACCATTTAGAAGGAGATTGCTTGACCAACAGACAGACAGAGCTGATTACAGTATTCCATAGTCTTATTTTTTCAGCGTGGGGATAATCAGAGATTGTGTTTACTGCATTATAGGAATACAGCAGCAGTGATAGGTATTTTTTTTTTAGGTACAGACAATTCTTGCAGTGCACCAGGAAAATCTTGTACACATTTATTGTTTTGTTTTTACAAAATAACCCAAACTGACAAATGTTTCAAAGATAATTCTCTCAGGTCTGTCCAGCTTTCAGACATTTCCTCTCCAGCAATTAAGCTTTTGTCTTACACTTTTCTTTACCCTTATAACTCATTATGCGCAAACTGCAGACGAAGCACAGCAGAGCAAAGCACAAGACGAGACAAAAAGTAACCTTCAGGATAAAGGCAGATGAATACAGCCAAATGGGAATATATAAACTGCTTCTGATACAGTGTTGGGAAACCTCTGACATTACTTCCAAAGGACAGCATGGATTATGGCCCATGAAATGGCATTACCCCGAAAGCAATATATTGCAATGGCAAAGCCATACCAAGCCTAGAATAAGCACAACAGGAAGTGCTTGGAACAACAATCAAATGGACAGTCTGCAGTGACCTGCAAATGTATTCACCGCCTACCAATAATGCCACATTTAGATATATAGCAGCTATACATCCAAATGCACCTCATCTCCACTCCACTGCCAATCTTTCCCATCCCTTCCTACCCCCCACAGTATATTTGGACTGGTACAGCCCCGTTGGGTTGTGTGAGGTGCGAGAAGGAGTCGCCCCCACACTCCATTCCACTTTTTTCTACTCAGTTCTTCTTGTCTCTTCTTCCCGGATTGAATGATGGCCATATGTCTTGTCGAAGGAAGTCTGTAAAGACAGTATGTGTGAGGGTTAATTGGCACCGGGATCAGCCCATACGTACTTCACAGTATTCGCTCGACCGGATGCAAACAGGTAAATGGACAAATTACAGATAGACAGTACGCGGCCCCAATTGACCTCGCCAATCCATCAGAAAGGTAACACCTTTGTAAAGAGCGAGGACCCTGCCAGGCTTGGTGGAGTCAATCGGCGCTCTTAGTTGTTTCACAACCCGATGGACCAGGAATTGTCTTTATCTGCGTCAAGTTGGCCTACAGGGCCATGCGTTTTGAGGAATCCGAATGCTTCCCCTCATGGTAATCCACAAACGCCAAGTCAACAATAATAATAAATATATTTTTTTTATGTATATATATATATATATATATATATATATATATATATATATATATATATATATATATATATATATATACATATATATATATATATATATATATATATATATATATATATATATATATATATATGTATACGTACATGTCTTCTTCTTCTTTCGGCTGCTCCCGTTAGGGGTCGCCACAGCGGATCATCCGTATGATCCGCATAGTGATTTGGCACATGTTTTATGCCGGATGCCCTTCCTGACGCAACCCTGGTCGCCTCTTACGACACAGGGATATGGTACACCTATTTTAACCAGGGTATACACCGGCCCAGTATACTGGTACTCATTTCGCCGACCTCGGAAGGATGACAGGCTGAGTAAACCCCCTGGTGTATTAATTTGGTGTATTAATTCAGTGGCCCAACGGGGCTTGAACTCAGGACCTTTTGGATCCCAAGCCGCTGCCCTAACCACTGCGCCAACACCAGGCTGTATACGTACATGTATGTATATGTATATATATATATATATATATATATATATATATATATATATATATATATATATATATATATATATATATATATATATATATATATATATATATATATATATATATATATATATATATATATATATATATATATATATATATATATATATATATATGTTACACTGTTACTGTATACATATACATATTCCAATCGTCCCTCCTGGCTGGAATGATGAACATCAGCCAAGGATTATGTTTCACACAGTAAAACCGCATCATCCACAAAGAACAACGATGTGTGGAGAAATCAAAATGTGTGGAGCATGATGAGCACTCCCCCCAATCTCCAATGGATGCAAGTCCTGCGCATGCGTACACCACAGCGTCACCTCCAACCCAGATATTTGTGGCGGTATTCTGGCCTGACAAGTGTAAAAACGTGAAAATCAAGAGGTGGTTACGTTTGATGTTTAACCAATGGTGACCATAAAATCTCTGTCCTTTGACATGAGTCACGTCAGGTGTGGGAATATGCTCCGGAGCAGTGTGTCACTGCATCCACTTTATGCTGGTACTCCAGGGGCCTCCATCTGGCCATTTCCCTGGCAGATCCCTGCTGCATCCCCATATCCTGGTCCGCCCGAGGAACATGGTCCGCCTCATTGGTATCCTACACCAGGAGAATCCCTCACTGAGGGAATCTGATGAGCAGGATCAGCGTCAGGAAAATGAGCCACATGTCCATATAGGCGCAGCTGATGCTCACAGTCCATACAGGTAACAAATCTCACCTGAGTCTCTCCCAGCAACTGCTTATTGGACACAACGTCTGACCAGCAATAGACAAGGATTCTCCGAAGAGACCTGGTACCGAAGAAGTTAAGTCACTGTCTCAGATCGCTGTCAGAATCCCAGTCTCACATCCGAAGAGAAAGAGTGGAAGGACAAAGGGTTTAAAGATTCGGCCTTTAATCCTCCTAGATTGGCACTGACAGTGCCACACCGCATGAACCAGTGAATCCATGCCTACCCAGGCCCGACCCAGTTGTCTACAGAGCTGTGGTTCACAACATTCAGAGACATTAACATTACTGCCAAGGAAGGTGAATCTCTTTGTGACCTCAATTTCCTCACCACAAATAGGTATAGACAAGATAGCAGCATCCAAGATGTCATTGAACGCCTGGATCTTATTTCTGACTCAGGAAACCTGTGATCCCAGCGGCTACGACTCCTCATTCAGTGCCTCAAGGGCCCCCATAAGAATATCCAGCATCTCCGCAAAGACTAGCACCTCAATTAGCAATGCCTCTCTCTCCCTCTCTCTCACACCCCTCCCTCCCACAGCCCTCCCTCCCCCACTCCTTCTCACAATCTATAGCAACGTTTCATGAGGCGTTATATATTATATTATATATTAGATCTTAGATATTATACAAGATAACAGAAATTATATGATATATACTGTATTCCATGATATGTGATATAATGTATTATAAGTTATATGATATAATATATACTTTCATATACAATATATATATATATATATATATATATATATATATATATATATATATATATATATATATATATATATATATATATATATATATATATGTACACACACCATGTGAATGCCCCTTCTAATTCGTGGATTCAGCTATTTCAACCACACCCATTGCTGACAGGTGTATAAAATCAAGCACACAACCATGCAATCTCCGAAGATAAACATTAGCAGGAGAATGGGCCGTAGTGAAGAGCTCAGTGACTTTCAATTTTTTTACCTTCACAGGATGCCATCTTTCCAACAAGTCAGTTCATCAAATTTCTGCCCTGCTTGAGCTGCCCTGGTTAACTGTAAGTGCTGTTGTTGAAAGTGGAAACGTCTAGGAGCAACAGCAGCTCAGCCACAAAGTGGTAGGCCACACAAACTCACAGAACAGAACCGACAAGTGCTGAAACGTTTAAAAATTGTATGTCGTCGGATGCAACACTCACTACCGAGTTCCAAACTGACTCTGTAAGCAACAACAGCACAAACACTGTTCGTTGACAGCTTCAGGAAAAGGGTTCCGATGGCCGAGCAGCTGCACACAAGCCTAGGATCACCATGCGCAATGCCAAGCGTTGGCTGGAGTGGTGTAAAGCTCACTGCCATTTGACTCTGGAGCAGTGGAAACACATTCTCTGGAGTGATGAGTCATGCTTCACCATCTGGAAGTCCAATGGACAAATCTGAGCTTGGCAAATTTCAGGAGAACGCTACGTGCCTGAATGCATCGTGCCAACTGTAAAGTTTGCTAAACCCACAGGGAATACGACCTCAGAACACGTGATGGACACACAAATTGTGACATTCAACGTATTGCGAAACATTTTCAGCACAAGGGTACAGTGGACAACCAGAGCAAGGGCAACAGTGGCAGGCCAGTATCAGCAACAAGAGCCAAGCCAACATTGACACCGTGCGGGATTTTGCAGTGGACAGTCCCAAGAAGTCCCACCGCTGGCGCTTCTGGGAGCTTGGCATCAAACCAGCAACAGTCTGGCGTATCCTCACTCAGGAACTGAATGTTTTCCTGTACATTATCTTCATTAGGCATAAACCAAGTCAAGATGACATGAGAAGGAGACTTGATATGTGCAAATGGCTCAGTGGCAGGATGGAGTGGTACCCAAACTGGTTCAACCTGATCTGGTTCAGTGATGAACCCCATTTACACTTGAATGGTGCCATCAACAGCCACAACAGCATTTTGGGGGGGTTGGGGGGGGGGCAAAACCACCTGATGAGTTGACTGAGAGGTAGTTGAAAGGGCCTAAGGTCACATGCTTCTGCACCTTCAATGCAGATGGGGAAAGCTGGAGCCTTACTGGTTTGAGAATGACAACAGCAGTACGGTGACAATCAATGGTGAGCGCTACCATGCCATGCTCCAGAAGTTACATAATGATCTAGCCAAAAAGCTCACCCCAAACAAGCTCAGCATGACCTGGTTTATGCAGGATGATGCACACCCACATACAGCAGCTGACACCATCACTTTCCTGTGGCAGCTCTTCAGAAACCTCCTCATTGTCCTGGGTACTGCTCATGACTGGGAACCCCATAGCCCAGAGTTGATCTCTCTGGATTACTGGTTTTGGGGGGCTGCCAAGGGCTCTGTCTACGCCAACTGCTCTGCCACACTAGATGATCTGAAGCATGAGGTGTCAGACAACTTCCAGTCAGTGCCACATGAGACCTACAGGAAAGTTGAACAGAACTTTGGAGTCAAGATCAATGCCTGTTTGAACCACGGAGGGGCACATATCGAGAACTTGAATTAGAAAGATTTTGTGTAAATGCCAATTTCAGACCTTGGGTTCTCAGTTTCTCCAGCAGTTTCATGAACTCTCTTTCATTCAAGCATCTGGGTCTCACTATCTGCCATGATTTTTCCTGGGAAAGCCACATTTTCAACCTGGCCTCCAAAGCCAGTCACTGACTGCGAATCCTCCATCATGCTAAGTCCTTCCTCGGCCCATCTGAGCTCCAGACCACATACAAAGCTTTCGACCACAGCCTGATGGAGTACTGCTCTCCACTCTGGGCTTGTGCTCCTGCCTCTCACCTTTCTCTGTTTCACGCCGTGGAAACCAGGGCATTTAGGATCATTGGCATCTCCCGCGATGAGGCTGTCTTTGGGCCTCTCCCTCTCTAACCACAGGCGGCTCAGTGGTCTTTCTGTCTTCTACCGTCTCCTCTCTGTTCTCGTCCCACCCTGCTCTATCTGTGATATTCCCCCCCTCCCCATATTTCCGCAGGGCGCTCAAGGTCTGCCAACAACCCTGTTCTGGTAAAACTACCAAAATCACGAATCACTGCTCACCTTCACTCTTACATTCCTCTTTTTCCCCTCCTTTGGAACAAACTCCCACACTCTCTTCAATCCCATTCTTTCCTCCAGGCATTCAAAACAGCTGTTCACCACCACCTCTTATCATCCCCCTTCGAAATCCTCGATCTTTTCTACCCCCGTTAATCCACCCCAAACCGACCTCCTTCAAATTCCCTGCTTTCCTTCCTGAAAGTCCCTGTAATGTCCATCTTGTATACCCCATGTTCCCCACCCCCATCGCTCTCCCTTCCACAGATCTCCTAATGTCTCTGTTCCCCACTTTTCTGTCCTTCCCTCTCCCATCCCTCTTGCCACATGCCCCCACCCCCGCTGTGCGTTCTGTGTTAGCTCTTATACGAGCCTCGACAATGTGTCCAAAAAAAAAGCACCAGCGGAAATGTAATGCTAATTAGCTGATGGATAGTTGGGGGGAGGACATGTTTTCCATGATGACTCGGCGTCGACTGTGGTACAGTTGTCACACAGTTAGGCCATAATAGTCAAAATAGATATGTAGTTCGGACAAATTCTTTCTGTAGACAAAGAATAGGATTGGTTGACCTGATGAATGTGGCCTCCATTGCATGAAGGTGAGCTAAACCGCTTCCCCTACTCAGGATTTTAAACCAGCCAATACGATATTGCTCCGCACACTGAGGGTTATTCAGTAAAGGGTAACCAATTGCAGAGGCACAGGGAACAGTTGTTGTCGTTCTGTGTACATTCTTACAAAGCCAAGTTGGTTGTCTCTGTTCGGTTGACTGACGCCGTCTGATCCCCAAAGGGACGTTTTTTGAATCCAGGCTATACCGCATGGAGGCATGAGTGTGCGTTCCTCGAGGCCTCTGTTCTTCATTGTATGGTCCATGAGCCTCTGGCGGCCCTTGATGGCCTAATGTTCGGCCCCTGAAAGTGTGGCCAATAATACACAAATGTGAAAACAGCCCATCATAATCCACTTTAAATGCTATCAAATTGACCCAATAGTTTAGGATGCATGTTCCAACGCCAAGCATAAATGTAACATCACTACATCAGTAGATGGCAGTGTACAAACAATTGTGCTTGCAGCCCAGTCAACCACAATGAAGGAGAGTATGTGGGAGCGGTGCCTAACATCAGCCATTATGTCGTCGTGCTGGCCGTGTGGTGGCTCTCAGTGATATCTTATTGGCAAAAGTGGCCACCCTCTCTAAAAAAAAAAACATAGTGAAATAGCTCGAGGCCATCCTGCCACCCATCTTCATCAGCTATCCTTGCTGTTTATATCTGGCACTTGGGAGACTTTGGGGGGAGGGGTTTGTGCCTTTTACCTGATCTTGGGTACTCCCAGCATGTTTGCAAAAATGTACATATGTGGACCAGACTCAGTGGCATAATGGGGAGTGATTCCACTCTGAGTCTGGTAGGTCAGTGGTTCTAAACTGGACCGAGTCAAACAAAAGACTTTAAAAATGGAACATGATGTTTCCTTGCTAAATGCTCACCATTTGATAAGGACAGAGCATGGTCAAATAATGCTGGCAAGGCAATGGCATATCACCCATTATAACTGACTTGCCAATATACTGCTTCAGTGTACATATATATATATATATATATATATATATATATATATATATATATATATATATATATATATATATATATATATATATATTCAATTTATTTCAAACAATGTTTCATCGGCCTCGATGAAGCAGGTCAAACACACGATCCTCTTGGAGGGTTCAGAAGAAATTCTTCACAACCAAAGGTGATGCTTTTGGAGAGAGCTGACGCAGAAAGGAGCACCGGTACCTCTCTTCTACGTAATGACGCTGAACCACAGGGTATCCAAGAGAATAACCACAAGGACTTGCTGCTTTTACAAATCTTTACAACGTGTGCAGTGCATTAGATATGTCAGCCCGAGAGGCATGCTCGGTGCTTAACAGGCTCAAAATGCTGACACACGTGCTTACGAATCAGGGAAGAATGGAGGCAGGATAGCACAAGTTCCACGTCGAGCAATGGGATCTGAGAGTGTGACCTTGATGGGGGTCTCATTCTCTTGAATGGCCTTTGAAAGGCTTATTTCCGCTAGTCAGTGATGCAAGACATGGTAATATCCTTGCCACCCACCGACCTAAGACATCAGAAGGATTGACAATGAATGTGGTTACTATAACAGCATGCTGGATTATTTTATACCAAATGGCTTTGATGTGTTTTCAGCACAGTCCCTTGGCAATAGGGAAGGCTTGTGGGTCGGAATACATTTGGGTATTGAAGAGGACACTATCACTGATAGAAGCCTCCCCTCTCCAACAATGTTTGATGGTTACGTGGAGCTATCTGGTAGCCACTTTTGACCATTGAATAACAGCGTGAATTTCTTGTTAGGGTGGAGGTTACTGCTACCACGATTTGCTATTTGTTCCAAAATTATGCAACAAAAAAAATATCAATGGGAAGTCGGCTTTGTGCACATTGCCGACACTGCTGATTCCAAATAAACACAAAGCTCACAATTTTATGACTTTCATAGTCATCGCGCTTTTTGAAACTTTTGTGATGATATCATTTCCTGTGAACAGATCCTCAAATAAAAGGATTAGCAATGACATTATTCCCAGACAAACAATTATTATCAGGAAAATAAAGGTCATCGTAGAAGGTGAACAATTTCATTTCCTTGAAAATCATACTATCCATACTTTAGGAGAGATGGCTCAACGGATCTTCATCAAAATTTCACAGGTTCATCAGTGAATGCTGGGGAATATTTCAGGCAAAAATTAATTTTTTGAAGATTTTGAAAAAAAAAAGTTGGATTTTTCTTTTTTTAATCGCTCTCTGGTGCCCCCCCTCCCCCCCTATAGCCTTTGTAGCTATGTGGAAGGTAATATTAAATGATCCCCTGCCCCATTATTTAGTGGGTGTAGTGAAGTGTTTTAGGCCCCTGCAAAAAAAATAAAATAAAAAAATAGCAAAATTTGATTCTTTCAAAATACCAACAGGGTTAGAACAGCAGTGGGCAACACCAAAGACCTGTGGTGGGGGATTGGGGTGGGGGGGGGGAGATCTGCCAGTGCTCCCGAAGGGAGCGGGTGTTTCTGGTTATTGAAATGATCTCAAGCATAATGGTTGCTCCTATTATTTACTGAATGCAAAAATCCCCCGTGGTCACGACTTCTGTACAAGGGACAGTCATAAAGTTCCCTCAACCACCTACGAAAGCAATGAAGGTCTACACAACTACACCAACAACATTTGCTACAAATGTTAATCCCTTTCTATGCATGTAGTTCCAAATCTCTTATACTTTCTACCCAGCTGTGGATCAGTTTCCTTGAACGATAACAGAAGATGTCATGCTTTCGGTTGCAAAACTTGAGAGTACATTTACGTTTAATTTACAACCATAAATAAAGATCGGATTTGTAAATTTAATATTGCTCAATTAATGGAGGTATAATGCTGCAAATGGTGCCACATTTCCTTGTGTGCGAATTTTCACCAGGATGGCAAGTTTTACACCCGAAAAGCACTCGGTAGCACGGAATGTAAGAGTGGCCTCCGAATCCTAAATAGCCCCTTGTCATTGTTGTCAAGCATTATTCTTCAAGAGTTTGGTCCAACTTTTCATTGCTCAAGTAATAAATCAGCTTTTGATAAAGCAACTGTGATCGCCATCATAGCTCATCTGTCAAAAAGCTGCCACACCTCCCATCGGCTCATCCTCTCCACCACAGCACCCCTCTCCAAACTGTGGTGAACGGTGAAGTGACATGACATTAGCTCAGAGAAGGTCGTGAGGGTTGTCAGGGGTAATATGTTTGAGTTGAAATGACTGTCTCTTGGTTCGAGAGTTTATGTGCTGCAGGGATCTGGCCCAAAATGGGTTCCACCTTTCAATAGGCGAAGTGACTGTCATTCGATAAAAAGTTTTCACAAATGGGAGCCATATCATGTCTCAGTCCATCCTGCAAAAAAACACCATTTCAACACCACTTATAACACCAGCACGTCCCTCAAAGTCTATCGCTGACAGTGAAGGAAGAGCCAAAAAATATCAAACCATCTTTGGCCAAACTATCCTGACAGTTCCCATTCTGGTGGTTATATTTCCCATCGTTGAAACCGAGATAATTCACATTCTACTTTTTGTTCTCTCCACCGTCTTTCTCCTGCTACTCATCTTATTTATAAGCTGATTCTTTTTTGTAGCTCATGACAATTTTGTTTATTTTGAGGCAACAATGCAGCCAGAATTGCATTTGGCTCTGGCAGGATAGCCGAAAGGTACGCACAATTGTCTCTAAGCTCTCTAGCCTGGGTTTGAATCCTGGCCGAGCTATAAACTGTCATCCTAGCGTTTCACAGGCAGAGTGATTCATCAATGTGTGTGACGTCTCTGGGATGGATGTTGAACTGGGTTCTGTCTGCCGGCATTAGTTGGTCGACATTAAAGATCATCCCACAGTGTCCTTCACATAGAGTAGGTGAACTAGAGCTGGCACCATAGCCAGATTTCAACTTACAGATCCAACTGGAGTTGAGCGTCAGGTTTGGCAGGCTGGTTGGTGAAAAAATTGGACCAAAAACATCTCCCAGCCAACCCCACAATAAGGTGGGAATAATTATGCCCGAATAATTAAATAATAAGAAGAATAAGAGAAAGAAGAAGAGGCGATTTTGGTCGTAACACACTGGCGAAAGTGTCGAGGAAGGAGCGAAGCAGGGCAAGGGGTGGAGGGGCAAGCAAAGGAATATAAGGTAGGATATAAGAGAGATAAAAGGTTAGGGTAGTTTGGGAAAATATTGGAGTCAGGGAGGGGAAGGGACATCCCGCAGGTAATCAATGATACCATACTGATTCTGTAGATAGACAGCTGAGTACCAGCTGTGTTCTGGCATCATTGCCAATCATACAAGGACAAAATAGGAACTTAGATGCAGGAGGAAGCCATTTGTCCCATCGTGCCTGCATTCTATCAGCTCAGTAATTAAATCTATCAGTTTATTTCCCTAATTTTCCAGGTTGGGGTTGTGGGGAGAACAGCGAGGGCAGACATAGGGACCTCACCAAGTTGTTTTTTTTGGGGGGAGGTAGGGTGAAGAGTGTGAGGCATGAACAATTACCAACAGCACATTCACTTTTACACAAGACCCTTTCAGGCTTAACAATCATTACACATGTATAAAATCACCCATCTATACTTAATCTACCGACTAGTCGTGCCAGTGTCCACATACCTCTCTATCTCCAATGCTTCTCAGCACCGATCCAACTCATATATAAATAGATCTACTGTTTCTGCTGCCAGCAACATTTCAAGGAAGACTTTTTGATGCATTAATTACTCAATGAGTGAAAGACCTTTGCCTAACTACCACCATAACTCTCCTCTTTACTCTCAGGCTGTGGCCCCTGGCTCTGTCACAACCACCATAACTCTCCTCTTCCTTACCCTTAAGCTGTGGCCCCTGGCCCTGCCACTGTGCATTCTGCTTCTTTTGTTTTTTTTTTGTCTATACCCTTCATTATCATAAACATCTTGATCATCACATCCTTTCTCATGGATAAAGTCACATCTGCTTCACCAGCTCTTCGAAGCAATGCCGAGTTTGCCCCAGAATAGTCTATTCACTCTATGCTGAACCCCCTCTATGTCAGGTATTGATCCTCAGTATAGAGCTTGAGCATGTTTGGTAAAAAAAAAAATAAATTCCATAATATTTGCACATAATAAAGACATGATTGCTTTGTTTTATTCCAACTTCAATTTCTTGCATTTCATCTCACCCGACAAGTTACCTTATTTTATTATCTTGTTTAAATTGAAGTTAAAGCCTTGAAGTTAATTCACGTGTCCAAAAAAAAAAACACGATTTATCTTCCACTGTTTGTGCTCCAATATTTTTGAACTTATATTATGAAAGCTTGACTCAAAACAGTTACGTTTTGTATCGCACTGATGGGTCAGATCTGGATCTGGACCTGAACAAAAATATAATTGGCTGGTTCTTGTCATCGACTCAACTCATCCACCATGTTTTGTAAAAATTCGTCGACAACGTTTTGAGATATCGTTTTTGACACGATCACTCGATGGTGGAGAATCATTAAAAAAAAAATTAAACAATTCTCGTATCCGGATCAGGATTTGGATCTTCACCAAAATTTAATGAAATCTTCCTTGTCACACGTCCGACCCGTCCACGAAATTTCATCCGAATCTGTCAACAATATTTTTGAGATATCCTGTTCAGACAGATAGACAGGTAAACAGGGGTGACAACATAACCTCCGTCACCATTCGGTGGTGGAAGTAAAAATTGAAAAATCCTCGGATCTGGATATTCACCAAAATTGAATCAATTTTTTCTTGTTACATTCCGAACCAGTCCACTTAGTTTCATCCGAATCCGTCCAATACTTTTTGAGATATCCTGTTCACAGACAAACAGACAGGGGTGAAAACATTATTACAGTCCACCTTCGGTGGCGGAGGTAACCATGACATATCTCAGGTTTTCAAATAACTTCCGATAAGACTGTATTTGGCAATATGTAAATCGTTAGTGAACCTTTCCAGGTGAATTCTCTTCCATAGATATGCTTGATATGACTGAATATCACATCGAGATGTTTGAAACTAATAGAGTCTCAACAGCCAGACAGGATAGTTTCTTACACATATATTTGATGCTGCGATAATGATGGATATTAACACTTTCAAAAGGAATTACGCTAATATGGAGTTGGCTTTCAATTTTGACAGTTCGGATTTTTACCCTCCAAATGTCAGGATTTTGTTCATTGTGATAACAGTCTGTGTCGTTTCATCTCATGGAAATATCATTGAGAGAAAAGAAAAAAAAAGAGAAGCAAGCAATCTTTTTATTATCTTGCCAAAACGAAGTTTTTGCAAGATATGTTAGTCAGCTTGTATTTTTATTTTATTTTTTATTTTGTTTGTCTGTAATCACGTATAAATAATTCTGCAGAGCACAGTTATCATTGGAAATTTTTGTAACTTCGCATATCAGAGGCCTATAGAGGTCCCTTTCAGTGCATAAAATTTTGAAGGTCAAGGTCAAAGGTCAAGGTCACTGTCACAAATCAGGGGAGTCGACGAAACCCTTATTTTTTGAGTAATTTTGATCGGATCGTCTTCAAACCTCATGGGAATATAGTTCATGGTCTGGCGCTCAGCTGATTAATTTTTGGTGGCGATTGGCCTTGACCTTCATGGTTAGCGCCTCAGGTCAAACATATTTGATCCCAAGGTCAAATTTTCAAGTTTTAGGAACCATATTGTGTAGTACCTCAAATTGAACACCTCGATGAGTGCTTTCTAGATATGTCAAGCTTGAGACATTATGACGTCATTTGGTGACGTTATGAGGCAAACGCATATTTTTCATGGTTACTCTAGAACGATTCTCATCGGAATCTCTCGTAGGCAGATATTCCTCAAGGAGTCGCTCCTGGTGGATAGCAGCTCTGTTCACCTCATTGTGACCTTAAAGAAGTCACACGTGGTCACCTTTTGGCAAGATACGGGTCACCCTGCGGGTGACATTGGTTTATTTTTATTTTTATTTTTTAACAATAATCATGAAAAAAATTAAATCATTATCTGGAATAGAATTAAATATATATTTGAAAAATGCACAAAATGTCAGATTACAAAATCTGAGAAGACAAACATCATGCCAATAAATATTGCTAATATTTCCCCAATCAGTGTGAATTAATATTTGGTCATGATTCCTCGCAAATTCAGTTGGCCTCCATATTCCTCGTAATGGCCATGCTTCAGCACCATTAACTTGTCGATGTGTATTGTGGTTGTGAATAGCTTGCTGTTGCTGAGTGTGCAGAGCCTTGTTATATTGCCCTCACTGTTGTGGATTTGATCTCCATGGCTGATCTTGGTGGAAATTTATATAACTTGCGACGGAGTGGCAACCTGTCCAAGATTGCTACGAAGCCACGGAAACGGTCACGACATGTCGTGAACTACTCGATGATTCGTTAAGGTTATGGGCCGACTCAAGAAGCACCAGTGTGGTTGTCATGGAAGATGGGTACATATCTCTCCCGGTCGCAATGGCTGATCACTCACGCCACTTGCGTGCACTCAGCATGGGATGCAGCGAGGCATTTTCTGAATATTGCTTGCTACTTAACATGGAATGGTCATACTTGGTTATAGGTCGGTTGTTTTATCACAAAAGCTCAGTGCTGAGACCGAGCATTTCATCGGTTTCCTTCGGAGTTGATCGCAGTGCTACGATTCACCTCTACGTCCGAGGAGGTGATTAATAGCACGACGACATCAACTGATGTCCACTGCATCCCGAGCTAATGGAACAACACACCTCAGAAAACAAGATTAAAATTTGTTTGACTAAATTATAATTATAAAACAAGATGCCAAATTAATCAACTGCTCTGGGAATCAACCGAGTTTGCTTCATTCAAACATTTTCCATCTTATATTCCATAAATTGTCTCGAAAGACAAACATCTTGCAAAATTTTCCGTGCTACTGAGTCAAGCAATTATACCAACAGCAAGATAAATTAGACAGACGGAACAAATAATAAAGCAATGTTGTGCATAATGTGAATTAGTTATACACATTTGGGAAATGTGATTGTATTAATTGTGTTCATCACTTACGAGACCAAGACAGTCGTTAGCATAGCATTTCAATTTCATCTTCAGGGGAACAGGCCACACAAGACTTATTAAACAAACAAACAAAAAACTTATTATCTTCTTCGGAGAAGTTGCTTCTTGCCAAAGCATCCTTTACTTATTCACAATTTGTAAATGTAAAATTCACACACACACACACACACACACACACACACACACACACACACACACACACACACACACACACACACACACACACACACACACACACACACACACACACACACACACACACTCCAAAGAATACCTGCGTTGAACAAAGCTGATCCTGAAAACGCATTTCTCCCCAAGAAACAAAGTCAAAGCCATAAACCAACTCGCAGTACCAATTTTCCAATACAGCTTTGGAATAGTAAACTGGCTCCAATCAGAAATCAATAAGTCAGACATCTAAACCTTTCCATCCACAAAATGTCATACAAAAACCAGTGCATCCCGAGAATGTACCTGCTGAGACAAAAGGGACGAAAGTGGTCTGATGGAACTCAACCAGGTGCACAGCACACCAAGTGTTTGACTAGCTGAGTATGTGAAATTCTCAACAGACTATCGGATTCAATTTTTAAACAAACATGAACACAACAAACCTGAAAAAGCATCCCTAACTCATCTTGCAAGGAATTTCCTAAAACAGGTGTGAATAGAAGATACTGCACAGGAAAATGAAACAGCAACAAATACAGCCCCAACAATTGCAAAAAGGACAAAATAAATATATAAAAAAATATCAACTAAAATACACTAACAACTGGGAGAACGACAAAAGAACAGGAAAATACAAAAAAATAATTGGACCGAGTTGGGATTGACAAAGAAGACTCATTGGAATGACTAAGAAGAGGTCAGCTCAACTAGGACAGAGAACAAATAAAATAAATGGCCAACATCAAGGACACTATACCAATGGATGTAAAAATATGGTGAGACGAAGGCAGATGGACAAGTGTTTGTTCTACAAGACAGAAACAGAAAGTAGTAGTTACCTACTTTTGGGATGTAAAAAACTATTATCAGAACAACTTTACACACAATGACACAACAAAGTTTGCAAAGTGATTCATTGGCGTATCTTCAAAAAATTTCACCGTCCCAGTTCCAGAAACTCATGAAAGCACAAACCAAGGGCAATCATTGAAAACAAGGACGTCATGCTCATATACGACCTGATAATCACATCGAGTGTGAACAAATAAAACAAAGCCTTGCGACCAGACATCGTCAGGAACAAAAAGGAAAAGACAGCATTGCTGATTGAGATATCAGTACCCAGCAATTTTGGCTTAAATAATGGAGAAATCAAGAAAAAGTACCAACTACCATGACCTCAAAAATGAGATCAAGCGACCTTGGAAGCTGAAGAGCATCAAAATTGCACCACCAGTGATAATTGGAGTAACAGGAATAATAAATAATAACCTCACTGAGATTTTGAAAATCATCCCCAAGAATATTACCACAAACAAACTACAATTGGAAGTATCTCGTGGTTCAGTGACGATCCTGAAAAGAGCCCTGAAAACAAAATTCTGAGAACAACAAATTTGAACTGCTTGGTCCATGAACTGTGATCCCTTTCTGAAGTGAAGGTGGATATTTTGAGTCCCGGGAGTACTCCGTTCCATCTCCTCAAATCGAGATGACAACCAATGACACACACACATACACACACACACACACACACACACACACACACACACACACACACACACACACACACACACCGCCGTCGCCTTCCGCCAATCGTGATCACGGGGCGGAGCCATCCGCAGCCCTGTCCTGTGACGTCACGGCCATCCTCCAGGGACTACTAAAAGGGGTTTACGCAGACACACTTACCCTATCCCGTGTCCCTATCTAATTACGTGACAATTATCATTTCCCCCTTGAAGAAATGAACATTTACTAGACAACTTATCACCACTGAATTGCTACTTATTACATCGAGATCCTGGTAAACTCGAACAGCATGGCATACCTAATTAAACATCTTAATTACCCTTTGAATGCATACCCCCTCAAACGTGACAATATTGTTGCGAATTCGCGCCCGCCGGCGTGCGAGCGGCCACGTAACTCGAATCGCGGCACGTCGCCCACCGGACGGACAATTCCGTCATGACCCTCTCAGACTAACGCCGGGAACTAGTCACGGGTGGGCCTTTCGGCCTCACCACGATCGTGCCAATCGGCCCCCCGCGTGGGATAGGGTTGCTCGCCAAATTCGACCTACCTAAGTACCCACACGGAGGGTAGACCGGGCGATCGCACCTCGCCGCAGGTCGACTTCGGACATGGGCCACTTTAAGCGACCCATTCCGTACTATCGGGATAACCGAGCGGTGTTATCATCAAGCTCGACGGTTCCGATTAATTATTGGGCGTATTTAGCCCACGACCAACCTTTTACATGAAGTAAGATGGAGATTCAATTAAAGAAAAGACGAAGCGAAACGGGAAAAACAGTTCAACATAATTCACATTTATTCCGCGGCAAACGGAAAGCACACATATACAATTACAACAATTATGCACCAAAAGCAAATGTAAAAGAAACACAACAATTATGCACCAAAAGCAATTGCAACAAAAGAAACACAATGCAGATCTACTACCGACTGCGCGAGCACACGGCAACACTTACACAGTTTTACTTTACAGACGGCGCCGACAACACATATACTCCAAAGCAAAATAAAAAGGGCCACCCTCAAATACAAGGGGGCAGACGTGGTCTGTGGGCGCGAGACCGCGTAGAGCCTACCCGTCTTGTGATGAGCCGCAAAATGTCGGCGGTCCCCCGACTCCGCGCTCCTCCATGGGCCTCGCTGGCACTGCCTGGAATGGGGTGGGAACGGGGCCCCCTCTTCGCACTATCTCAGCGCGGGGGGAAACAGGGGGGGGTGGTTGTTGATGCTCTGGGGAAAGAGGATAGCTGGCTTGCTTGGGTCCCGCGACAAGCGACTCCACTGCGCCCTCGACCGCGTTCCCGGCTTCTCCTCTCTGCAGCTCCCCGACAGACTCCGAACCCCAACAGACCGACTCTCCTCCAGACCCATCTTGACTGCTGCTGCCACACTTCACCGCCACCACAACTCGCCCGAGCCCGAAACAGAAACTCTCTACTCAATTCGCCCCGCACTCGGCGCTTTATAGTGCAGCAGGAGAAACCATATGCAGATTTTCGGATCAGGATGGGCTCGGGGGCGGAGCCACACTCGCCCATTGGACGGAGGAAAAGTGGGCGTGAATCATTCTTGATCCGCGAATCTGCATATATCGATTCTACTCCGACGCGCCTGAAGGCGGGGCCAAATCGCCCCGCGCTTAATGATTGGACGGATCGGAAGTGGGCGTGAATCATTCCTGATCCGACTTCCCCTCGGAAAGGCCGCTCTTTGTATCCGTGGCTCAGCGCGCGCCCCGCACGAGGCCAGGACAGCCTGACGCTTGGCGTTCACAAGCGGCGCGGGAATGGCCGCAGAAGGTGGAGACGTGAAGGTGGTGGAGGGTTTATTGTGGCGGTGATGGCCATGGCGACGCTTGGAATGGCGGTGATGCGATGGCTGCGAGAGCGAGTTGTGAAGGTAAAGGCCGTGGCTGTTGGCGTTGTTGTTGTTGTTGTGAAGCGGCATTGCGGTTGGTGGTTGGTTCAAAATAAAGATAGAACAGAAAAACGGCTATCTTAAAGGGTCGCAGCCCGAATGATTTACATTTATTCCCTCGAAACAACGGGTTTGGGCTAACTACACATGTACTTACAGAGATATCTCACCTACGGGTCCTGAATGGTGGTTTGCGAATTTCCTCAACCACAACAATATATATATATATATATATATATATATATATATATATATATATATATATATATATATATATATATATATGTATGTACGAGCGATACCCGTGCAAATGCACGGGATAGCAATACAACATAGCTGGTAGCAGACGACAGACCGTACACGGGGAATGACAAAAATACGCATTGTGCAAAATTCAAGTGGTACCATGGAACGCCAAGACTTCCCAAACATTGTCGGCATGTCCGCTAAGTGCCACAGCAATTTCATAGGGATCGTGTGACGGTGAGCCGAGTTTTTAGTGTGCAAGCTTGGTATTATAATCGAGATATATATATATATATATATATATATATATATATATATATATATATATATATATATATATGTATATGTATATATGTATATATATATATATATATATATATATATATATATATATATATATGTATATATATATATATATATATGTATATGTATGTATATATATATATATATATATATATATATATATATATATATATATATATATATATATATATATATATATATATATATATATATATATATATATATATATATATATATATATATATGTATATGTATGTATATATATATATATATATATATATATATATATATATATATATATATATATATATATATATATATATATATATATATATATATATATATATATGTCTTCTTCTTTCGGCTGCTCCTGTTCGGGGTCGCCACAGCGGATCATCCGTTTGATCCGCATAGTGATTTGGCACATGTTTTTATGCCGGATGCCCTTACTGACGCAACCCTGGTCGCCTCTTACAACACAGGGATATGGTACACCTATTTTAACCGGGATATACACGGCCCAGTACACTGGTACTCATTTCGCCGACCTCAGAAGGATGACAGGCTGACTCAACCCCCTGGTGTATTAATTCAGTGGCCCAACGGGGCTTGAACTCAGGACCTTTTGGATCCCAAGCTGCTTCCCGATCCACTGCGCCAACACCAGTCTCATATATATATATATATATATATATATATATATATATATATATATATATATATATATATATATATATATATATATATATATATATATATATATATATATATATTCGGATTCTGGGGTTGGTGGTGCAAAGAAGATGTGTATATATATATATATATATATATATATATATATATATATATATATATATATATATATATATATATATATATATATATATATATATATATATATATATATATATATATATATACATAAGCCTGGTGTTGGCACAGTGGTTCCGGCAGTGGCTTGGGATCCAAAAGGTCCTGAATTCAAGCCCCGTTGGACCACTGAATTAATACACCCCTGGGGTTGACTCAACCTGTCATCCTTCCGAGGTAGGCGAAATGAGTACCAGTGTACTGGTCCGGTGTATACCCTGGTTAAAATAGGTGTACCATATCCCTGTGTCGTAAGAGGCGACCAGGGTTGTGTCAGGAAGGGCATCCGGCGTAAAACATGTGCCAAATCACTATGGGCGACCACTAACGGGAGCAGCCGAAAGAAGAAGAAGAAGATGTATATATATATATATATATATATATATATATATATATATATATATATATATATATATATATATATACATATACATATACATATGTATGTATATGTGTATATATATATATATATATATATATATATATATATATATATATATATATATATATATATATATATATATATATATATATATATATATATATACATATGTATGTATATGTGTATATATATATATATATATATATATATATATATATATATATATATATATATATATATATATATATATATATATATATATATATGCATATACTCTTATATGTATACTGCATAATTTGCATATATATATATATATATATATATATATATATATATATATATATATATATATATATATATATACATATATGTATATGTGTATGTATATGTGTTTATATATGCATATACTCGTATATGTATACTGCATAATCTGCATATGCAGATAAAACTGCATAATCCGCACAGTCACGCGGTGCGTCTGATGTATAAATGACGAATGTGGTCATCATTGGTTACATATTAGATCATGCACTTGCTCTCTGCGAACATTTGTTATGTGCAATAATTACTGCATGTTCATAGCTCTTGTGCCTGCATACAAGCCAAGTTTTACCCATGGGCTCACATTTGTGCACAGCTATTTTTATTCAAATGCGAATAATTTGTACAACCCTTTTGTGCATGAAAAAGGCTCACTGTTCACCTTGACTCCTTTGTTCCCCATTTCTCACACTTGAGAGACATTCTTCAATCGGTTCAGTCCCACTATTTTCTTCTGGTTTTCAAGGTGCTGGCATGACAACATCCCATCTCAGGTCATTCTCCATCCCTACCTTTGATCTCTTCTATCCTTCTTAACCCAACTTCAACTTAATTGCAAGTTTGTTTCCTTCCCTTGTCTTTCTCCTCCTGTTCGTTCATCTCCTCACTGCATCTAAATGTTGCTCCACTGCCCCACTGCCAGTGGGTTACCTTCCCCCCTCTGTCACTTCACTCTTGAATAAGCCATAACTTTGTTTACAAATAAAAAGCCAGTAGTGAAAAGGATTTATGTGCATGCACTAATCTGCCAGACAACTGACTCAAGTTTGACCATCAAGAGATACAGCCTGGACCAACCACTAAATTACGAATAGTGCAATAAACAGTGCTATTCATTCCAAGAGAGATTGAACATCCCTTGAAACCAGAAACATTATAAACTTTAACCACAAATGTTTAACACATACAAATATTCTACGTATAACTAATATTCATTTACTGTCTATGACCTCCACAATTGACATGTTTTGTATGTCTATTGACTGTGCGCAAACTTTGTTACATTGCTTGCACAGCTTTACAAAATGCATTGATTGTGCACAAACCCTTAATGTAGCATCACATGATGCTAATGTTGCATGCACATTGTATATTCCGAAATTTAACACGTTATTCAATGACAACACCAATTGCAATAGCTGAATGCTCTTAGACCTCCAAATCTCATGAGTCTGAGTCTCAATGTTAGTGCAGAACACCACAGGTAAAAATGGATTCCTCCGAAACATCCTGGTTGCACAAAGTTAATTGTGAAGACTCAAACAAAGCGGCAGACTCAATGTGGAGAGAAATTCAAGTGGTGTTCAAAACTGGAACCTTTCCCAACTCATTAATCAGTATTATAGACAGACGGTCCCTTGGGCATCACAGTGAACTGCTAAGGAACGTTAGGACAGAATACATAGCAAGACTCCATTGTACCTTTATGCCAAACCTCACTGCTTTTAGTATGGAAATTAAAATAAAATGGTGACCTTCAAAGGAGCCTAAAGAACAGTATGAACAAAATCAATATTCAGCAGTAGGAAGTCAATTGGAGGTCTCCCATTCATCTTAGTGTCTTCCTGTGCCGAATTGATCTCCGTGAGGTGTGGTAAACAGAATGACAAGGCCATAGGGGCTAATCAAGCACTTTCTCTATGCTTCTTATAATGAGATCGATGCAAACGCATATATTTAATTAATAATGGCTCGTAACTTCGAAGGAGATGCTGCACATTCAATTTGCAACTTCTGGGCCTACACATCAAACCAGCTATAAATGAACACCAAGTAATCCGTAGTTATCAATAATCGACTTACACAAATACTCATAATGCAAGAAGGGATGCAAGCCTTTGCCCTGGGTCATCGGATAAGTAGATCAATGTCCAAGGAGCGTTTCCCCTAATTGGAAAGCACGTGTGACACAGGACATATGGGAAGGATCACATTTGATTTGAACCCCTGTGTTCCTAAAGTTGGTCTTTCATGAGCAACTACTGATGAAAATTGCTTTATAATCTGTCAGAAAATATCAACTGATTGGGGCTTTATTATGTTAAAGGTAAAATGTGTTCTGACCCAGTAATTTCAAATGGGAGTCATAAAGCTCTTTCGGCCTACTCGATACGTCTGTGAGGATTCCATTGGAGGACCCTGAGTTCAAATCCCACTCGGCTGTTGAATTAGTACCAGGTGGGGTTGATTCTGACTGTTATTCTTCTGAGGTTCGCAAAGATGAGTGCCAACATGCCGGTATGCTGTGTCGGAGTGGTGACCTGTCCAGGGCTGTGTCCAATAGCCAAGGAGACTGCTTAGGCAAAACCAATGCTCTGCACAGAGTATGATCCCAATGGAGTGGATGGACGGATTCCATTGTGAAGGTCCAACAAAGAATAATCTTTTATGGTTCCCTTGAGACAGCATTTGAAGTGTGACACATCTGTTTTTTTGTATGTTGATGCACATCTTTCCTTCTTGTCATTTCTTAACATATATTCCCAATTAATATTCCCATTTGTTCAAGCATTGAGTTTTCCTGATGAAATACTGTTGTTCAGAATGACATGGTTTCCACTTCATTCCACTAATTTAAAGTTTGGAATTTGATCCAGAGTCAAAAGGACAATTATTACATATTTAATGTAATACACAAGGTCACCTGCCAAGATGATTACCCAACTTCGATCCATCCATCCATTGGGACCGTACTCTATACAGAGCGTTGGTGCTGCCAAAACAGTCTCCTTGGCTATTGGGTGCAATCCTGGACGGGTCACTACTCCGACACAGGATACCAACAAGCTGGCACTCATTTTGCCGGCCTTAGAAGGATGATAGGCAGTCAACCCCACCTGGTATTAATTCAGCAAAAAGTGACATTTGAACTCAGGATGCTGGGATCCCAAATCCACCAATTTCACCATTAAGTCAACACCAGGAATACCAAACTTCCAACGACATATATATATATATATATATATATATATATATATATATATATATATATATATATATATATATATATATATATATATATATATATATTCCCTGAAAGACGAAAATGTGAACAATAGTGTTGAATTTTTGGTATCATGCCTTCCAACTGTTTGGCATGAGGGATCCAATTTTCAGGCAATGCTTCTACCAAAGTAAATGTACAGAGATATCTGCGGCAGAAAAATTGAACTGTCTGTGAGATAGATGAGCAAGACCGTGACACACATTACGTTTCATTTTGATATTAGTTTTATAATTTGACAGATTTTCTAGCTTCACCGTTTTGTGTTATCAGGACTGCCGGAATATTATGCATAAGAAAATTCAAAAATAAAACCCATTTGGTCAAGGCTGCCATTTGTATGGGTTGTGCTCACTCTTGCTTGTATCCCATGTTTTCATTTCATGATGAAAAGGTCTGTACACCGAAACAAATAAAGGCAAAATACGGCGGCTGTCAAGGTGATGAATTGATACAGGCTTCGGGGGGAGTTGGAAGTGTTTATGACGGAGAAAGACGGAATCATTCACTTTGTAACAGAATAAATTTCATCGTCAAATCGTGGCTTCCTCCATCGTCTTTCATCTCCACATTGCTCAGTTTAAAACTTAGAGTCAAAGTGAACTTCAATACAAACCACATTAATTACCCGACAAAATTGTAATATTTTGAAAAAAAAAACAAAAATCTAAATATTTTGAAGATCTAAATTGTTCAACATCACAACCAAACTCGTATATTATTACATTGTTTAGTCTCTTGGCTTTTAAACCCACATCTCCTGTGAACACTTTATCACTTTCCTCATCCATTGCAACTGGCACAATGACACGTTTCCAGGTATTTTGGACAAACACGAAATTCATCAAGGGTTTGGGCATCGGGTGATAGATTGTGATATGTGAAATTATCCCTATTTTGTTCACCATGATCATTAATCATCTGGATTAATGGCACCACATTTTGAGGCCATTCGTTGGTTGGCCTGTACTGTCGTTGAAAGTGAAAACAACACGAGTAAACATCCTTCAGATGTTGCGGTTTATGAATGGTGACATTGATGCATAGGTGCCCTTAGCTGAAACATTTTCCAAATGGTTTGTGCAGCAATGAAACGACTCATACTAAATCCCAAAAATATTTATTTATTTATTTATTTATTTATTTTAGCTCCAATGTTCTTTTCTGAACCCAAATAAGGTTGGTGTGCTTAACCCTGCATTAGAGCAAAAGAGGGTGACAGGGATGAGAGTTGAGGAAGGGTGGGAGTGAGTCAGGAGCATGCATCAAATCAGGATAAGGAGTCAGGGAGCTCGCCGGGGTGAAAATGAACATTTTTGACATGGATGGTCACTGGTCAGGCAGGCTTTCAGCATTAAAAGTCAAGTGGACTATGAATAGGAGAAAAGGGAAAATAATAGGGAAACAAACAATGAACGACATCAGACAATGAAAATGAAGCAACTTTTAAAATTGATACAAATTTTTTCTTAAATAGGACCACTGGACCCGTAGCTTATCTGGGCCCTGGCCTAATGTTGTAACCCAAATTTGGTCGTATTCTGGCTGGTGGGTGTAGAGAAGAAGATTCTGTGAAGGAATTTTCGTGATTTTCCCAATAATTTATTATATGTGCCATTTTAAAACTTTTGGTTAGGTGATAGGCATGACATGCTCAGTGTTGGCTTAATGGTTAGGATGGTGGGATTTGGATCTCAGGGTCCTGAGTTCAAATCCCACTTGTCTGAATGAATTCCTTGGCTCTTGAATGAGTGCCTCATTTTGAAACACTTGGTAATATACCACACCGAATTATGATTGAAATTTAATATTGCCCCCACTTAAAAATCGTTCTTGTACCGCAGGTATAATACTGTCCCCCAACTTCCCTTTTATTCCCGTTTTTCAAGCAAAAGGGGCAAATTAGTATATCATCATTACATATTTCTCCAGTGGAATATTTTAACTCTTCAAGCTAGTTGTGACTTCATGGAAGCACAATTGAAATGCTATGCAGAAAAGATATGTGACCATGGGCAGGTCATGAGCCGTCACAGTGACCGATGCAACTCACTGTGCGAGATGTGCAAAAAGTATATGTGACAATAAATGACACGAAACCAATGATCTTACTGACGTAGAAATACACACGTTTAAATAAAATATATTAATCTCTCTTGGCTGAGGATTTTTAGATCCTCCTGGAGGATCTCTAAGTCTTCCTCGCGTTGTTGTTCTTCATCTTCTTCTTGTGGACTTTTTTGTTTCACAGCCTACAGTTTTCATCGAAACTTCCTGAAACTTTGGCATATATAAGTAAAAATACCCTGCGCAGACAGTAACCATCTCCGATTTTGAAAATTCCTTCTATAAAAAAAAAGTTATGACGTCAAAATATCTCCGCTAATGGAAATCGCCGATAAAATTATCTCCGAAACTAGGGAAGCTTTTTGAATTCTGTTTGTGGGAATCAAGCAGGGCATTAGCAGAGATGAATCAGCGCACGTATACATCACTATGACGTCATATCAATTTTTATGCCATTCCTATTTTTTGACATTTTTGGTTTCACAACCCAGAGTTTTCATCGGATCTTCGTGAAACTTGCCATGTATATCCAGAAAGCCCACGTACAGGCAGTAACCATCTCCAATTTTGGAAATTCTTTCTAGAAAAAGGTTGACGTCATAATATCGCCGCTAATGGAAATCGCCTACACCATTATCTCCGAAACTAGGCAAGCTGTTTGAATTTTGTTTGTGGGAATCAAGCCGGGCATTAGTACAGATAATTTATCGCAAACCTGATACATCATAATGATGTCATATTCGTTTTCATGACGTCATCATTAAGAGGACGAGGATCTCAGCTCATTTGAGGTTGTTTTTTTTAATGATGATTGCCAAAATTAAATTTGAAAGTTATCGATTGGTGGTTGTTGCTTTGCAGCATATTTCACTTTGCTCACAATCCCCAAAACTGTTCTGACCTCACAGCACTCTTTGCCTTTGATGAACTTTCCTAGAATCCATGTGGCATCCAAATAACCTTCGACCTCCACTTTCTATCTGATTTTTTTTTTAAGTCGACTCTTCACACATTTGGCTCAAATACATACCTATCCCTTTCCATTTCATGGCATTTCATCCCTTGCCATAAACCTCCCATTTCATGGTTTCTCACAGTAACGGGCATTGTGTGATGTATATCTACAAGAGACATTGTGAATCTCACCATCAATAAATAGTTTACTCTCGGTGTGATGTCATCGTGTGGCTGTTCATCACATCCCAGTGCTGTGCCATGTGTACATTGAGTAAGGATAGGGGCCATGAGAGAGGTGCAGCTATAAAAGAGAAGCACGGTTCTTATTTGGTGTCTTTGTGCTTTCAGTATTCCAGCTCAGCGTTTGCATTTTACATTTTTAGAGCCCTTTGTTGATTCATTCACCAAGTGATTTCTCTCTTCACCTATTTGTCCCTGCAGCCCTTCCTGTCCTGTTCGTAAGTGTTTCTCTGACATATGGTGTTCACTACATTTGAGAGTCCTTTCCGAATATGTGACAAACTTGTTGTGAGGTTTTTTGTGGGGGGGTTAGAAGATGCCAGCACTTGAGTAAATATCCTTCGCTCGTTTGTCATGAAATTTCCACCCTTTCCAATCATAATAAACTAGGTATGCCTACCCATCGCTTCGCTAATGCGTTCAAACAAAAGACAGTATGTTGCTATTCACAAACATATTGCAGTATTGCATGTCTCTGTTAAACTCAATGAGGATATAAAATGAAGTGAAACATGAGAAAAAGGATTCTTTTTTTTATAACACATAGTAGTTGTTGTTGTTGTTGTTGTTGTTGTTGTTGTTATTACCTCCGCCACCGAAGGTGGAAGGAGGTTATGTTTTCACCCCTGTCTGTCTGTTTGATTGTATATTTGTTTGTTTGTGTGCAGGATATCTCAAATTGTTGACAGTTTCAGACAAAACTTGGAGTACAGGTTCGGTGTGTGACAAGGACCAACTGATAAGATTTTGCTGAAGATCCTGATCTGGATCTGATATTTTTTTTAAGTGAATCTTGACCTTTGAGAGATCGGGCTAAACCAATATATAGCACAATATCTCAAAAAGTTGTGGACGGATTCGGACGAAACTAGGTGGACACGATGTTGGGTGTGTGACGAGGAAGAATTTATTCAATTTTGGTGAAGTTCCAGATCGAGTTTTATTTAATTTTTTAAGTGATTCTTCACCATTGAGAGATTGGATCAAAAACGATATATTGCATGATATTTCAAAAATACATTAGGCCCGATATGTTCTCGTGGATCAGGCATTGAGTGACGGAGGTATGTGCTCGACCAAGTGACATTCTAGTTGCTGTTATTTCTGCTGTCATAGTGACTGTGCTTGTTGTTTTTATGCTCCTTCCATGTACTTACTTTTAGATATTTCCATATTGCTTCGAGAAATATTACTACATACTGTATAATTTTGTGTGCTCCTTCCATGTCCTTCAAAAGCAGGGATCCTTAACCTTTTATTCTGCCATTTACCCTCGAGGCTCGATTTGACCAACCATTTACCCCCACCCCTTGAGCTATTTAAACTCATCGACTGGCCAATGCAATTTTGGCAAAAAAGAATAAGATCTAAAGGCACAGCATTTATTATCCTAGTATTGTGCAATAATAAACTGTGATCAAAGAGAGACGAACATATTACACTCATGTCAATCAATATTACACACAATTAAAACACCAAAAACCCGAGTGTCATTGGGATATATTGTTACGAATCTGGAACCCATCGCACACAACAGTCAGGGTTCCTATAGAACAGTTATATCGGTAAGTGTGTGTTTATAGTTCGGGCCCCCTACCTGTGTCTAATGGGAATTAGGTGTGTGCGCTGCAGAGATTCGTTTACAACAACACGCCTTAACCTCGCTCCTCACACCGACGCCATTGTCTACGTGCGTTTGACCACGTACGTGGGCGGAGTTTTCTCGGCCACCAGAGCTCCAACTCCGCCCCAGAGAGATGGAATGTTCCCCGCGACCAATGAGAGGTGAGACGTCTCAGACATCAACTTTCTCACGAACCCCAGACCAATGATAGGCGAGACGTCTCAGACATCGACTTTCTCACAAACCCCGGACCAATGAGAGGCGAGACGTCTCAGACGGAGATCCTTCCCACGGCACCCCAGCCCGCAGGAGAAATGCAATATAAGGAATGTCAGGGCCTTGGAAACACTGTCAGGGTTGGGCGATCGGGTTCGAGGTGCCGGAGATCGACTCGTTTGGTCTGGTCGGCTTGACAGCGATCGGGTCTGAGGTGCCGGAGATCGATTCGTCTGGTCTGGTCGGCTTGGCAGCGATCAGGTTCGAGGTGCCGGAGATCGACTCGTCTGGTCTGATCGGCTTGGCAGTGCCCGGGTCGTCTCTCATCTCGTCCAACTGGCATCCGACGCTTTTCCTCCGTCCCTGGTGCTTGGAGTGGCATCGTTGCTGTGGGTTCGAGTCCCAAAGAACCAGATCGTCAAAGACCACACGAGGTGGACAGGTCCAAACGCAGGCTCTGGTCTCCAGCTCCCTTTCCTCGAGCTGGAAGACTTCAATAAAGACCATTGGGGTCCACTTCTGCGTGTGTGTGTGTCTGCATGTGGGCCCGTCTTTAATAAAACTGTTTAGTGCCTTGTACATTATTTGCATTTCATTTCTTATAGTCGGTTTAACTCTGCCCTTTATGTGTTACTTCCCCACCTATTGTAAATAAATATCCTATTGTTGAATGTTTCAGCTCGTCCGCGTCCTTTCCTTCATTGGTTTAGCAAGGTGCGTGTTGGAGAATTAGTAAGGCCGTTCGGGCCAGTAAATTCTTCATTTTGCCCGGCGCGGCTTTGGTAATTCTGCTCAGTTACGCTCGATCCAAGTCGGTGATAATGACTCGACTCGGACAAAGTCGGCTGAGGGTGTGGTTTCCCCGGTAGTTGGATGGCATGGGTACTTAGGTAAATTGGAGTTAGACAAGTGGACCCTACCTCACGCCGTCAAAATATTGGCAACCACGGTCCTCTCAGTGACCCGTGACCTTCCAGAGTTGTCCGAGTCACGACCTAAATTCCGGGTGTTCGGTGGGAGATGACTCCACTGCTCCACATAGTGGTCCTTTATCGCGACCAAAACTCGGCCCCGCAACAATATGCTGCATTTGGCTGGCTTGCTGCTTCACCTCAATCAGTTATTCTATTCGAGGAGTTGTTCTTGACTACACAACTCACATTTCTTTGTCAGCCTTCAGGTGGTTCCTGGCCTTTGTCTTCATCGCTACTAGGGCTGAGAACCCGGTATCACAGAGATACATGGTGACAAAAGGAACAACCACTTGGAAGACACGCTGAGTGAGAGTGCAAATTAATGTCAGTTTCTTCCAAAGATTCATTCTCACTCTTTGAAATTCGTTTTTCAGACCAGAAGAGTTTTGAAGATCAATCAACTCTTCTTTCACTGAGTCATCATCATTCATCTCAGTCCAATCAGTGGTGAATGGTCTCAATATCCAGCTTTCTGTAGTAATTATATCCGTTGCAAAGTAGCCAGTGATGTGATCTTTCAAGGTTTTCAAATGTACAGTAATGTCTTCAGTGATCTCAGATAACAGTCCAGGTTCTGACTTTAAAATTGCACTATTTTGGAATTGGTATATTTCCCTCCAGCCATGGGATTTATTACCTTCAATCTGTAAATTTACCCCTCCCCTATTAATAACCACTGATTTAAAGGGTTCCTGCTGTCAAATAATAAATGTTGCTGTTGGAACTACTGCGTTCAGCTCCCATTCCTGTTTCTTACTCTTCAATCCCCTAAAGAAGGCATTTAAGACAGGCGTTATTATGATTAAACAGCGTCAAATGCGAGACGATATGGCCAATAAGGATTGGTTGTGGTATTTGTGGATAAGCGTTAGTAAATGCTTATAAATGAGCAATACAAATTGACTGTTGCATCTTATAAGTTTGTTGCAGCACAAATCGGTGAATTGTAAACTGCTTCATGTAGTGAGTTAATATTGACTGTGGATGGCAGTATTGCACTGTAACCTGCCTGGTGAGATTTGTGAAGGCGCTGGAAGGTTCTGAGACTAAACTCCCAGTATATACGAGAATTTCATTTGCTGGAAGGCATAGGATCATCCTGTGTTACTATATAAACCCGTGAGTGGGAGGTGTAGGGAGACGGGTGACATGTGATGAGATGTGTTTCGATCGTCCCCATGGTCGATTTAACTCGGAGGAGTGAATGAGGTGTTAATGTCCAGAGTGGTTGTTAACGCATGGAGCCGATTATAATCAGGCTGATTAAAATTCATAAAGATTGTGTATCAGGAAATAATTCCTTTGAGCTCTTCAATCATTTTGAACGGGCCAGCACACAAGAGAGAACAACGCAAAGTGAGTCGATCGTTGGACAGCCCCGATGGACGCTGTAAGGACATTGAGTGAGAACTATGTGATAGGACTCGATCGTTCAGCAGTCACGGAGGACGAGGTGAACACGTGTGAGTTGACAGGGATACTGGTTGGAAACAAGTCACCGCAGGAATCGGAGTTGGACATTGTACGTAATGGTGAATTTCCTCATTTGACTTTGTATCCGTTTATTTGAAATACAAGTTTCAAAAACGTTATGCCGTTGATGTGGTCACTGTAACGTCACTCAGAAGTTACAGACCCTAACTGACAAAGATCCATTTGATGGGTAGCTGATGACCTGCACGATCGTTCATACTCATGAATTGCAAACCTTGGGTTGCAGTCGCAAGAGAACGAGCTGGGTTTGGCACCATGAACAACATACTTACACTAAAGGGAAGAAAACCCCAAAGGTGTATACGAACAAGCAGATGCAAATTTTTGTTCCAATTAAATTGATTATATTAGCTTTCCAACGACACCATTTTAATTAAGCTATGACAGCAGAAATCATGACGTTAAGGCTTGGGGTCCTGCTTCTTTTTCATGTGGTGGAGGGTCAGACGCTTCTCCTTTTAGTAATAAATATTCATCCAAATTGCAAAGATACCGAGGCACACCAGAGTAGAAACATCATAACAAGGTGTCAGGCTGTATTCTGACAGGTATGACGAATATCATGCAAATGACATCACTGTCACCTTGACCTTTGACATATATAGTCAAAAAACATTGACAACCTCACTTCTGAATTTCAGAATCTCTGGTAAAGTTTGACGAAGACACCTGAAAATGTTCGTGAGTTTTCACACTCATAGAAATGCCAAGCCGTGCCATGCTGTGCCGCGCCGAGCCATGTTGAGCCGTACTGAGTCGTAACAAACGAGACAGACCGTCATATGATGAAAAATTTTAATTTTCGTCATAATAATCATTATTACTACCCTGTATTCGACTTTACAAAGTGATAATTTGGCATATCTTCACCTGTATCCAAACAATCCTCTGACATCTTGCCAAGTTTAAGGGACCTGGTCATGCATATATTCTGAAAAAAAAAGTTTTTTTCAACAAAATAAGTAAACAAGTAAGTAAACAAAAGTTGTGGATGGATTTGGTCAAAATTGGTGGACAGGTTGGATTTGTAACAAGAAAGAATTGATTCGATTTTGTTGAAGATCAGAATCCGGATCCAGAACCAATAATGTTTTTGAGTGATAAGGAAGAATAAGTAAACAATCAGTCATGTTGGTCATAAAACTTTCTTACTTTGCACTGAATCATTGAGGCTGTAGCTTACGAGGCAGGTATCTTTTGTGGAGAGTTGGCATGAATCTCAGTCACAAAATAGAGGATCCTGAAAATTTTACAAAAACTTATCACAACTTTAAGCTACGAAGTACTTATTCACTTGCCCTTGTGCAATGCTCAATTGTCATCTGACACCCTAACCCTTATTCTCACTCACATGCCTCCCTCCACCCTTTATTCTTCCCAATCGTTATCTGGTTATAATTGTAGTGCTTTCATGACAAGCTATTTTTAATTGCTTGTTAGAGCAAGCATTATGTACAAT
Organism: Eptatretus burgeri; assembly: GCF_056783735.1. Lineage (NCBI taxonomy): Eukaryota > Metazoa > Chordata > Myxini > Myxiniformes > Myxinidae > Eptatretus > Eptatretus burgeri. Next base: position 7,992,060 of record NC_140974.1, read on the forward strand.
TTCATGATGTTTGACTCAATTTTACATTGTTTTTGAAAGAAGGTACACAAAACAACTTATTGCTATAGTTATTGGTTAGAGTCTTCAAGATTGGAGTTCTTGGAAGGACTGTTTGCCTCTAATGTGAATCTATTTGTGAAAGGGTTCTGGGAATGTTTCTCCGATCATCAGAATCACAGAGGATAGCTTCACAAGGCAGATAGGTGGTTATTCAACATGGAAACCTCCTGCACGCAGATAAATAAAAATTAACATCTGTAATTCAATCCATCGAGAGTTTTGCTGACCAGTAATAACAAATGAGTTATGTTTTGATCCAAAACAAAGATGCACATGAGTAATATACATTCGTGCATGCATATAGGAACATGAAGATGTCTATACAGCCGATAAGTGACATTATCATAATAATATTTATCCCCACACTCTTTGAAAAATTGTAATCGGCTCCATCTGTATGTCTGTCCTTCTGTCCTTCTGTCTGTCTGTCTGTCTGTCTGTCTGTCACTTGAGGGTTTTGAACCTTATGGATGAAGCTAAACAGTCTTCTGCACTGCTTTATTCTTTTTTTTGTTGCAAGCATTGTTTTGTAGCCACTGAAAATATTTTCCAATTATCTCTTGAACTCCTCATTCTCTTGTCCCATTGCTTAACTCATTCTAATCTTCCTGTTATGTTAATTGTTCTTTTAATTTGATCTTTAATTCAATTTATTTTGCCTTCCTATCTCTGGGGGTTTCACCACGGAGAACCCAGGAGCAGTCCCCATACCCGCTGCTCGTGCTGCAGCAGCCTTCGCGGCGATCCCACAGCTGAACTTGTCCCACGACTTAATTATTACCTCCTCTCACCGAAGGTGGGCAGAGGTTATGTTTTCACCTCTGTCTGTCTCTCTGTCTGTATGTTTGTTTGTGAAGAACATATCGCTAAAAGTTGTGAACGATTTCAGGCGAAATTTTCTGGAGAACTTGGTTTGGTGACAAGAACGAAAGGATTAAATTTTTGTGAAGATCCGAATTTGGATCTGGATCCGAGAATTTAAAAGTGATTTTTCACCTCTGAGAAATAGGGCCAAAAACTGCATGTATCAGGATGCCTCAAAAAGTTGTGGACAGATTTGGCCAAAACTTGGTGGACAGGTTTTGGTATGTCACAAAGAAGAATTGATTCGATTTTGGTGAAGATAAGACTTCGGATCCAGAACTAATAATTTTTTGAGTGATTATTCATCATTGAGTGATAGGGCTAAAACGATATCTGGCATGATATTACAGAAAGTTATTGATGGATTTGGACGAAACTTTGAATATGAGTTAGTTCGGAGGCAAGAACAAGCTGATTAAATTTTAGTTCAGGTCCGAATCCAGATCCGGCCTATCAGTGGTATACAAAACGTAAACTAATCAGCTTGGCGGAGGTATGCACTCTTCCGAGTGCCTTATAGTTTTCATTGCACTCAATGAAGTTACACTTTGGGCACATTCCTTAATCTTTTCTTCACTCAATACAATTGATGGAAAAACAGAAAAGGTTCATTTATTGCTTTGGCAATTTCACATTTTCTTGTGTAAATATGGAGAAGGAGGGAGCAAGCATATCCTTTTTTAAAGTAAATATGCTTCATATAGAATCACTAAATTCTTTAAATTTTCAGATTTCACTCCAGATTTTGACATTTATTTAATCTACTAGCACTGATCCTCAAATTCAGACAGATTTTGATCCATCCATCCATCGGGACCATACTCTTTGCAGAGCGTTGGTGCTGCCTACGCAGTCTCCTTGGCTATTGGGCACAATCCTGGAAGGATCACCACTCGAACACAGTGTACCAGCATGCTGGTACTCATTTTGCCAACCTCGGAAGGTATGACAATCAGTCAACCCCATTTTACATTAATTCAACAGCTGAGCAGGATTTGAACTCAGGATCCTTGGATCCCAAGTCCACCTTCCGAACCATTAAGCCAACACCAGGCATAGATTTTGATGATGTATTTTAATTCACCCATCATAGTCCATCGTGGAAAACTGCATCATATAATGCATAAAATTGCTCCAAACTCCTAATTTGAAAACTAAAGCACCTACAAAAGTGATGTATACAGCAATTCTTAAATATGAAGATCAAACATTCGATGATATGAGTGAGGAAAGTGGAAAAAAAAATTGAGTGCTTTATCACACAGAAACCGTTGCAGCCTCTGTTCAAGTCAAGGCATTTTTGAGCATGCCAAAACAAAATGGCAGCTTAAGACTTCTGTGAGGTGACAACAGGCTGACCAAGATGGTGTGTCGCCATCTTGGTAAGGCTTTTTGGGGGTTTTGATGATGAACACCCTGTTAAATTATCTTCAAAAGGGGTGTTTACATTTACCCAAATACCTAGTTTTCATTTATGCACTCCTTTGGAGTTCCCTAAGTATGCAAGCAAAGTTTTGAGGTGCTAGGCTTCATGGTTTTGGAGTTATGGAGGGGAGACAGACACACACACACACACACACACACACACACACACACACACACACACACACACACACACACCAACATTTTTTATTAGAGATATATTTCTTTCATTTGTATTATTTCATATGTATTTGTATTAATAATACATTTGTATTGTATTATTTGTATTATATTTGTTATATTTTTCTTTTCATTATTTCTATTTTAATTACTTACATCAAATTATTTATCAGATTTGTTACTTTTACTTCTTATTTGTTTCACGATTATTTTCACTTTTCTTCCAATCCCCTTGTCCATTAAGCCTTGAAACCCTGAGTCTCAGTTTTTTTCAACCCTCAGTCTCTCTCTGTCTCTGTCTCTCTCTCTCTCTCTCTCTCTCTCTCTCTCTCTCTCTCTCTCTCTCTCTCTCTCTCTCTCTCTCTCTCTCTCTCTCTCTCTCTCTCTCTCTCTCTCTCTCTCTTCCTCTCTCTCTCTCTCCCCACACATGCTCCGTGATCACTCTGTGACGCATGCACCTCTCTCACTCACTCAATGCCTATGCCAACCCTCAACCTTATACAATCCCACTCTTTTACTCCGACAAAGGGTTACCACCCAATAAGTCAGATTATCTTTGCTTTCAGCAGCAGTTAGCACACTTTGATCAATATTGTTGCGATTTTATCCAGTTTTTTTGGTGTAACATGTGACCCTCTTTTGAAATCTCGAGTGTCGAAATGAGTTTAACTTATCTCTCAAATATATATGTTGGTATTGCTTGAATAAAAGTTTTATGAATAATTGGTTTTAATGAAGCAGAAACTGATCTCACTGAGATCATGTTTAAAAGAGTCCATGGTTTATCAATTTATGGAAAATGTGGGCTGGCATGATGGCCGAAAGGTATGCACACTCGTCTCCAATCTGTCGAGCCTGGGTGTTAATCCTGAACCAGCTATAAACTGCCATCGCGGTGTTTCACAGGCAGGGAGAGACATTAGTGCATGTGTCGTCCCTCGGATGGACGTTAAACTAGGCGTCCCATCTGCCGTTATTAGTTGGTGGACGTTAAAGATCCCAAGGTGTCTTTCCTGAAGAGTAGACGAGCTATCACCAGCACCCAAAACAAATCTCAAATTCCTGCACTGACTTCCTGAGTCGGAGTGGCGAGCCATTCAGGTTTGTAGCCGAATAACTGCTTCAGCACTACTATACCAACGCTCTGTTTAGGGCGTGGTACATGATGATGATGATGATGATGAAAAACAGAATTACTAAAACAAATGTTCCAGTTTGAAAAAAACGTTAAGATCTCGTGGTGGAATTCATCAAATTATCAAATTACTGAGTGGAAACATTCGCTAACTAGTGACCGAGTACAGCGCACCTGAACTTGTGTTAAACAGTGTCAAGAGCATGACTTTATGTATGTTTATGGCTACAGATGTAGATGATTCTGAAATGTAACAACAAAACTGTACCAAAAACACTTCATGGTTTTTGGCAATTCAAAAAATAAGCCTCTCAGATATTGCACTTGGAGCTTTCTTAAGTTACTTTCCTGGGAGGAAGAAAAGTTCATATCCCTTCAGCTTCTTCACAAAATATATTTTATATATTTTTTAACCTGAATCACTGTAATGTCAATGGATGCCACTAACCTTGCTTGCACGTCGAGGTAGTCCCTGGCCTGTTGTTTAGAGCCCAAACAGATACTGTGTGCCAAGCAGCAGCCGCTGGCCCATTTTGGTCTTGCAGAGGTCTTGGCTCGAAGAGAGAAGAAACGATTCACTCCAAAGGCAACATTGAAAGTGACACATGACAAGACGCAGAGAAAATGAAGCCAGCTGGGGTTACAGCAGTGGGTGTCCCCTCTTGCACTTTACAGCTCACTAGCCTACTGCCTGTGGGAGATAGGCCTGTTATTGGGAGTTTGTTGAAGGTCGTCCTGTTGTACAAAGAGTGTGAATGGCCAGTGACAGTCCCTTCTGACATTCGCCCCTTTTCATTCTACCATTACGACAAAACCAGTCCCAAAACACATTTGGACCCATTGGATGCTTGGCTACAATTACTGAAATTAAACTGATGATTCTGTTGAAAATTACCTTCTCCTGCTTGAACCCTGAGGCTGACGCATACATCCATGACAGAAAATGTTTTGTCCTACCATGAAGGGGCCTGACAAAATATTTTGCAAACATGTGCTGCACTTCATTGAATAATCATACACCTTAATCTAGCAACTTGAATTCCTTGGGTGCGTCTTTATGTAACCAATGTATTGTCATCTGAGGTTTATACCTTGTACTGATATTACAGTGATTGAAACTTAACGTATACCGGTACAGAAACGTAATGTTTCGTCATGTTAGTGTGTGTATAAGGCAATTTGTGATGGTTTAAGCGCAATGCCATTGTGCCTCATCTTCATAACACCAATGTACCTTGATATAACCTGTTCGCATTATCGATGGTCCGACAGGAAGGTACAGAGGTGGCACACACACACCACACTTAATGTTGAGCTGTTGAGCCTGGGGTTTAATTTTCAGCCCGACTAGAAACCATTTTATTCGGTCATCACTGGCAGGGTGTTCAGCGTGACCACTCCTCATTTTCATAAATGCCAAGGTGAGCCAATGAAAAAAGCCAAGAATTCACAAGGTTTCGGAAAAGCGATGATAATAGAAAACCTATAGAAAACCAAGACGCCAAGGTGAACAACGAATAGCCAAGATCTTGTGAAAAAAGCCAAGTAGTCACACTGAGGGTGTTGCTTCACTGTGTGCCGTCCCTTGGATGGACGTAAGCCAGCGCACCCATCTGCGAGCACTCAAGATCATTGATAGACATTAAATATCCCACAGTGTGTTTCATGAATAGAACTTGAGTTATAACCTGCACCCTCATCAAATTACAAATTCCTCCCCTGAGTAACTAACTGCTGGGAAACCACGAGCAAACAACCCAGTCCCATAACATTGAGATTGACTGCTTTGCCAGCTCTGAAGCCCTGTCTGCAGAGTTTGGACATAAAGAGAGAAGAGACATAAAGGACAATGTTGGACAGATTAAGAAATGGTGGTTGTCCACTTCTACTTCTTTTTGACTGCCATCATCCAGGATTACAGGCTATCTTTAAATAATTTGGTTTGTCCGTGACTGTCAGAATGATTAAAAGCTACAGTATTAAATCAACTTGCTTCTCGAAAATGGACTTTTACCCAGCGTGTGAAGTGCAAACCGTGGTTAAGTAATTGGTTCAATCTGTCTGTCTACAGCTGTCGGTCTATGATTGAGCAACTACTTCATTGCAATTTAATTTTACATTTTTAACACCGCAAAACACAAATCTGATCATGGACCAGCAGTTTAGCCGTACTTTGGCGCTGAATTTGGAAAATTGTACGGAATCTCATCGCACGCACGCAGAGTAGTAAGGAATAATTTTTTGGTCTGTGCCTGACTGGCAGTCAACCAAGATTGAAAATCATTCCAAACAGGAGATGCACTGTACATAAGGTGGTGTAAAAGATGGTGTATCAATGGAGGTAAACTTCCAGAAAAAATGCTTTATTTCTCAAAATTTTAAAGCTTTTATTTAATTCTCTTCGCCGAGGGAGAAGGTACTGCGTTTGGGGCTGTTTGTTCGTTTGTCTGTCGGTCTGTTTGTTTGTTTGTCCGCACAGATTTTTCGTGTTTTTCTCCGCACACTTGTCAGATTGAGAAGAAATTCTCACCATTGTTGTGACTCGTCATTGATAATGTTTTCATCATAATTATGACGTCATAGGTCACGTGGTGTGGCAGCCATGTTGTAAAAACAAATATTTTGGATCTCTGAAACCACATCATCAAGTTTCTGAAACCACATCAAAGAAAAAATTGAAATTTGGCACACAGCAATAACCCCTCTCGTGGAATGTTATTTTAATGACATCATAAGTGCCTTCGTTATGACATCATAATTGCAAATGTAGAACGCCACATCTGATCAGTATGAAAAATTTTGAGGTCATCTAGGTATAAAATGGTCCACAGAAAAACATTTTGATGATGTCATCGGTCACGTGATTTGGCAGCCACGTTGTTTTTTTTGTTTTTTTTAAACCTTCAAATACTTCGGTGAAGTGGCTGAACAGATTGAGGCAAAACTTTACACGTATGACCAAATAGCCATGGGGAACAAAAGGTTCACACATATGATGTCATAGGTCACATGGTTTGGCAGCCACATTGGATTTACCATAAAACCTATAAAAATCTTCTTCTCCAGAACGGCTGGACAGATTAAGGGGAAACTTCACAGAAATGTTCCTCAAGCCTTGGTTGTGCAATTTTGTTATGGAATAATTGATAGGTCACATGGTTTGGAAGCCATATTGGATTGTAGAAAATATTAAATAATGTTTTCTCTGGAGCCACTTAAGCAATCGACATGAAACTTCACAATTATGATGTAGAAGTGATGTGGAATAAATGTTATAAATTTTAGCTTGATCAGACACATTGTCTGGCAGCCAGAATTATTTACTTTTTTAAATCTGGGTTCTTTTTTTTTTGAATAAGGCTCACTTAGCTGTACCTGGATGGGTTTGAGGGTAGAGGAGTTGCAACCGAAATGTGAATTGTATCCAGGTTCCTCCTGATGACTTCATCTTTGCTTTTTGCTTGTTCAGGTTCCTTCTGATTAGTCCAATACAGGACTGTACCTATTTGGTCTTCTGTTTGATCTGAATTGAATTTATTTTATTCCCATTCTGACTTCAATTGAATAATAATGAAGAACGTCTTGGGTCAGGGTCATATGCCCAATCAAAGTGGGGTTACATCAAAGTGTGACGTCTTGGTACGCGGTCATCACTGCCAGCAGTTATAAAGTGGCAGTTCTAATAATGTGTATTATGAATTATGTAACATACCAATGCACAAATGCCACAAAGAATACACCACAAAAAATTTCTGGCGAGGGTCTGCAATCTCTCATTGCTCTTTCTAGTTTAAATTGAATTATACACTTCAACACTGTAGAACACAAATCGACTTGTTAGCACTTCCAAAAACCTCCATCCAGCAGTACTTGGACAAGATATGATGCCATTTTCGGCCATCACGACCAATCAAATTTTCCGCTCGCACTCTCAGCGTTGGGGAATACCGAGGTTCAGACAAAATCTGGGCTCATTCAAAATATAGATTATGTTCAGAAACGCAGGTCAAGAGTTGAAAAGACCCTTCTCATATCTTGTTTTCTCAAGACTGTGCAGGGCAAGGTGTTTAACGAACTCTCTCATGTCACAGTGTATTTAAGAAACCAAAAAAAAAAAAACCATAGACAAAGTGTTGATGACATTTAATGTTTGTGAAGTTATTCGTGTGTTTCATTAAAATGTAACTACATGCTGCAAGAATAATTGGAGGGTAGGTCGTTCAACATTAAAGCAATGTGTTGAGAGGGAAATGCAAGTCCATCATTTGAGAGTGAAGATGAGGTACCATTACAGTCGTCCAGAATGACTGACCAGCGAGTTGGAAATATGATTTTCCAATTTAGTTATCCTACAGGTGATCTCTATCACAACCCTGGTGAAATTACCAAGTTTGTTTCTCTGTATTGGGTCAAAGAGAATTGCAGACTACAGCTTCTGTTCTTTGTTTATCGGTGTGCAGCTTTTGTCTATGTATTCAAATGATAGAGGAAAGCAGACAATAATGAGAATGGTACTTGGTTGAGTGCATACCTCCACCAGGCTGAACAGTTTACGTTTTGTATCCCACTGTAAGGCCAGATCTGGATCTGGACCTGAACCAAAATCGAATCGGCTTGTTCTTGTCATCGAACCAACTCATCCACCTAGTTTTGTCAAAATACATACACAACTTTTTGAAATATCATTACATATATACTTAGAAAATGAACAGGAGAGAACATCAGAAATATATGTGGAAAAAATTACATGCCCAAACCAGAAATACAAACCCAGGTCTTCTGGAAAACTGTACCAGTGCTCTGCCATCTGAGTTATCTGGACAATCCACAAGCTGAGCAATGCAAATAGTGGCACCTGTATTTGTGGAAGAATTGTGTGCTCATATGTGGAAGATATCTCAGATGGCAGAGCACTGGTACAGTTTTCCACCAGGTTTTCTAGAGGATCTGGGTCCAATTCCTGATCTCAACCAATAACGTTTATATATATATATATATATATATATATATATATATATATATATATATATATATATATATATATATATATATATATATATATATATATATATATATATATAGACTCCTCACATGCTCTTCTCGTTGGTAGGGATTTGTTTCTGTGCTGTCGCTGATAATTCACCAATAAGCGATGAAACTGCTCTGGCAGCTGAAGGAGTGTGTGGCACTGGGATTCTCATTTACCGTATGTAGTGTTTGTGAATTTGTTTAAAGCTGTGGAGGAACTCTAGGAAGGGTTTGAAACAGCAAAGGGCTTACCTTGGTAACTTTTCTCGGTTGCTTTATTCAGCTTCTTTGACTCAAAGAGCATGGGAGGAGTCAATTTATTTATATAATCCCAGCCATCTGGGATTAATTGATTAGGTGAGAGTTGATTGGTTATTCCCTCCATTCAGAAGTGAGGAATGTGGGTGGGTCTTTCTTTAATGTACATATATATATATATATATATATATATATATATATATATATATATATATATATATATATATATATTTCCATATATTTATATATAATATCGTTTTGGCCCCATCAGTCAATGTTGAAGAATTACTTAGTAAAATAAAAAAAATTGTCGTATCCTGATCCGGATCTTCTCCAAAGTCGAAACAGTTTGTCCTTGTCGCACACCCAACCTGTCACCAAGTTTCGTTCAAATCTGTCTGTAACTTCTTGAAATATTGTGCGACATATAATTTTTAGCCCGATCACTCAATGGTGAAGAATCACATAAAAATACTCAGATCTAGATCCAGATGTTCACCAAAATCAGAACAATTATTCCTTATCCTACCTTCAACCTGTCCACCAAGATTCGTCCAAAATCCATCCACAACATTTTGAGATATCCTGCACACAGACAAACAAGCAGACAGACAAGGGTGAAAACATAACTTTCGTCCACCGTCAGTGTTGGAGGTAAATAAGGCTATGTAGAATCCCTCCACTTCCTTTGTCGGACCTTGTATATTATTTTGATATCTTGCACTGTCTGCAACGTGTAAGACTCAGCCAAATCATCACCAGGAGGACAATTCTCACCTTTGCTCTCCTCCATCATCATCTTCATCGGTACACTGTCATATACGTGGTACAAATGGTCACATTTACCTAAAATATTGCGATGCCTCGAAGTGTGTTCGTCTCACCAGATCGCTTGTATTTTACAGAGCTTACCAGGACAAAGAACGCTGCAAAATTGAAGTCGAAAGAATCAGATGTGCACTGAGAACTTGCTGACCTGTGGTGAATTAAAACCAGTGGGGCAGAGATGCCTGGTTTTACATTTACCATTGCTTCTCTCAGCCTTAATCTTCATTTCTACAAGTCAAAAAATGATACTTCTTGGTTCTTGCTGCAGATTACACTCACCTATGTGCACTTGCAGCAAATCAATTCAATCCACAGAGAGATTAAATTTGGAATTTCTTTTTCTCCTCGATGAAGATAAAATTTTTCATAAACTGTGTGACATCAGTGCATATTTGAATCGCATTCGTCTTTGTCAGAGGAGATTGTGTGTGTGTGTGTGTGTGTGTGTGTGTGTGTGTGTGTGTGTGTGTGTGTGTGTGTGTGTGTGTGTGTGTGTGTGTGTGTGTGTGTGTGTGTGTGTGTGTGTGCGTGCGTGTGTGCTGTTGAAAAAGACCATCTTTAAAGAGCTGCAATTGGATGCAATCTCAGGTTTCGTTGTGAGGTTCTGTAATGTTCGACAGCAATCTGGTGAGTTCTTTCTGATCTTATTCCAAAAAAGTATTTTCATTAACTAGTGGAGCAGACTCGTCGCTTCATTAATGGACCGAATAGTCTTCCTGTTTGCCAAAAATTGCTACATTGATCACTTTGGCATCACTTTGTGTCCTCAAAACAGCCTCTGAGGCCATGGCCAAATAGCCCATGTTACTTCACTCATAAAGTTGTATCTACACCCCGAGCTCATAGTTTATAGCTTCCACCTCTTCTTCTACCCCACTCATCCTGACCACATGTCATTTGCTGCGAGAAACGTTTCACTCACACGATGTCCCCAGCTCCCTCTGATTATTATTTTTCCCTCTTTGGCAGACCCCTCCATTCTGGGCGAGAAGGAGAATGAGAGGAAGACAAATATACCTTTGCATAAGTAGTTTAACTACTGCCACCCATCTTCCCATCCGGCTGCCCCCCATTTGTTCATATCATCCTGATGTCCCTTCCCGCTAGAAATGTCGGGATTACACCTGGGTTTGATTCCTGGTCGAGACACAATTTTTCTCCATATACATATAATATTTGCCTGTTCATTTATATATATAAATATATATGTATGTATATATATATATATATATATATATATATTTATATTTATATAAAGCTCTTTCTAACTACTGACTCACTGACTGATTCACTGACTCACCAACTGATATTAAAGATCAGAACCTTATGTGTACCGTAGAGAGCTGAAATTTTGTGTGCCGATGGATATCGAAGTCCATACACCAGAAAAATTCACAGAATTGTCAGATAACATCCATCAATGAAAATTTAAGATTAATGAACAAAGTGCAGGTGATTGACCCGAGACATTGCAGAAGTATGGTAATTTTCTGTGCCGATGGACATCGAAGCCAATACGCCAGGAAAAATCACAGAACTGTCAGAAAGCATCCATAAATGAAAATATAAGTAAATTAAAAGAAATAAATGAAAAATCAAATGCAGGTGAGCGACCCGAGACAATGGGGAAGCATGCTTCATATGTTTACACAATGTGTAAGCACACCCCGCTCGTATATACATATAATTATATTGACTCCTGCCATCCTCTTCCAGCCGAAGAACCTGCATAAAATAACTAGGAAAGGCTACCAAGGTAAGCCCTTTGCTGTTTCAAACCCTTCCCCTGAGTTCCTCCACAGCTGTAAAGACATTAACAAAGAGTACATACATGAGAATCCCAATGCTACACACCACCTCAGCTGTCAGACTGGTTTCATCGCTTATTTGCGAATCGTCAGTGACAACACGGACAGAAATACCTGCCAATGAGGCTCCCAAGCCAACGAGTACCACATGCAAATTTCAAAAAGTCATTATGTAAATAATACAGATCCACCCACATCTCTCACTTGTTAATGGAGGGAATAACCAATTCGTTCTCACCTAATCAATAAAACCCAAGGTGCTTGGATTATATAAATAAATCGACTTCTCCCATGCTTTTCTAGTAAAAGAAGCTGCATAAAGAAACCAAGAAAGGCTACCAAGGTAAGCCTTTTGCTGTTTCAAAAAAAATAAAAATCATAAACACATATATATATATATATATATATATATATATATATATATATATATATATATATATATATATATATATATATATATATATACATATCCTTCAGCTTATTGAGTACTTAATTCAATTACTACCTGATCATCGAGTGGGCACTGTCTATCATTTATGTTTCAACCCTTTTACCCAAGAGCTTCTCAGAACAGTAGGTCCACAACATTAATAGTTTCCAAAAGACATCCAATGAAACAGCGGAGGAAAGAGAGAAATGCAAAACAGCAAGAAAATGTAGTTGTATATTATGGAAATTGCTCGATAATGTTCCATTGAGTTGTAAGCAAGCACCTGACCATGGATAATATGATGTCATGTTTGTGGCCCCACACTGCGACTTAATAATGAGTCAGGTGAGGAGCTGCAAAATGCCAAAATGGTTGTTTTGCAAATGCCCAGCTAAATGCCAATTTGGGGGCAATCACATGCCTAGCAGAGGTGAGCAATCATATTGTGGGTGTAGATAACCCAGTGAAGGTTATCAGGAATTTTCACCGAACTTATACCACCCAAGGGATTTACCAACTTTACCAAAATGAGCATTGCATGGGAGGCATATTGAGGAAGAGAACGTACAGTCTTACAATATAGGTATTTATTGAATCACATCTCCAAGGGAGGCAGATTTGTTCATGTGTCAGTGGGAGTTGGATTAATAAGGCAGATTGTGGAGCAGGCACACACAGTCAGGCATGAGACATGAAAATGGATTAATCCACCGGAGAAATTAATCATTAAATGATTAATGACAATAATTAACAAGTGGTGCCAGGCACAACAAATCCCGCCCATTTAAGGCATAAAGTCTTCGGACCCCACCGATCTTCACAAATATGCATTTTTCACCATAGGAATGGGTAGGATTATAAGTGACAAATAGAATAAGGTTCACTATAAGCTTCGTTTGAAGTAAAGCAGATCATTTTTGATGAAGTTATGAGCGAAAAACGATTTTGATCTTTTCGTGACCTTGACCTTGACCTTTCATCCAATTGGACCCAAAAGTAAATGGGGTCGTCCAAGGTTCATTGCCCACCTGTGGATTAAATTTGATAGTGTTTGCTAAAGCCGTTTTGCCGTAAAGTTGCTAACAGACAGACAGACGAACAAACAAGCAGACAAACAAACCGGACGATTACAATATCCCGCTCCCTCCCTCCGGGGGGGGGGGGGCGGGATAATAAATAAATAAGATTTAACAAAATAAACAATACCTCTACGGGCCCAGATTCACACTCAGGCATACATACACTCACACCTAAACCAGGCAAGAATTTTTGATTGCTGAAATGTCCTCGAGGGAGCAGTCGGACAGAAGAGGAGTGTGGCACTGGCAGACCCAGATCAGGCAGAGATTGTGGCATAGTGAAGTGTCACTGACATAAATGATTGTGCTGCTCCACTGGATTTCTCCACCAACAGGGAGAGAAAGTCCTTTTTAGGTGATTAAATAGTTCCTCCTTCCCCCTCCCAACTTTTTCCCCTCACGTGACATGAAGCAGTCACTTAAACAGCACCTTCCCACTGTCAGTCCAATCAGGACATGGCCCGTGGCTCTGGCCAATTGTAGAGCTTCTCCTTGCCAGCGGGTCTGGTTTGTAGCACACTGCATTGTTGCAGCAGTGTGTAGCACACTGCATCACCAGGAAGAGGTCCTCTCAGGGACCTCTTCCTGGTGACAGTATTAAGGGCAGGGCAGGGGCAGTGTCGTCACATCCTCGGGCCCGTGCCGACCAGGAGGGAGGAGGAATAAAGGGGCAAACCTTATGCCGCGTGCTTTGTGACCTCATTTTATTCACCCTCTCGGAGGTCTCTTCACCTATCCTTGTCCAGCCCTTTCCAGTTCAGACAGAAAGGACAGATCACCTGACACTCTGAACTGAGATAACATATCTGCCGCACACAACACCGCCATCCAATAGCACACAAAACAGGATGACCTTTACTGAAACATGAAATCCTTATTGCAGGCAAAAATGATCTATTCTCTGTAAGCACACATTCATGCTTCGGCCATAAACTTTAATCGCTGCCCTGTTTATACAGCATCTTTCACAGGAAGGCGTCCCAAGACACCTCACAGGAAATTTTCATAAAGTGCAAAATAAAAAAGAAAAATAAGATTAAAAGAAAAACACAATGAAGGCAAATATTAATATTAAATGATACAGAAGGAGTTGATTGGCAAGTGAAACGATGATGCTTCCATTAAACTACTGCAACAAACCAAAAACAAGAGGTTAAGGTAAGAATGGACAAAATGGCAGTAAAGTTGAAACGTCACAAATATAAACTATAAATAATCTTAAAATGCAAAGCCAGTCCGCATCCGCTATGTATTCGAACTAAAGTTGACAAAAACATCAGCTCAAAAATAATTGTAAAAATGTCAAATTTGTTATTTCCATGTATTCTCATTTTAAAGAATTGTTGCAAATTTGATGATTAAAAGCTCAAGTGGTAAATAAAGAAACATCGAAGCGATTGCAAGACCTGGCTGTCTCACACTGAGCAGCGGACGGCTGGTAAGGCCGATTTTTTAAATGTTGTTTTTTGCAAACAATGTCGAGGCTTGTATGAGAGCTAACACACAGAACATGCAACAAGGGGAGCAGGAGACAAGAGGGGTGGGAGAGGGAAGGAAAAAACAGTGTTGAACAGAGACATGAGGAGATCTGTGGAAGGGAGAGGGATGGGGTGGGGTATACAGGGTAAACAAGATGGACACGACAGGGACTTTCAGGTACTTACAAGACAGGGATTCTCAAGAAAGAAAGAAGGGAATTTGAAGGAGTTGCGTTTGGGGTGGATTAGCGGGAAGAAAACATCATGGTTTTGGATGGGAGAAGATAAGAGATGGTGGTGAACAGCTGCTTTGAAGACCGGGATGGGGAGAGTGGGATTGAAGATAGTGTGGGAGTTGTAAAATTCCAAAGGTGGGGAAAAAGAGGAATGAAAGAGTGAAGGTAAGCAGTGATTCTTTATTTTTGGTAGTTTTACCAGAAGGGGGTTGTTAGCGGACATTGAGCGACCTGTGCAAATATGGGTGGGGGGGGGTATCTAAGACTGAGTGGGAGGGGGGATGAGGCCATAGAGGAGACGGTAGAAGACAGAAACACCACCGACCTGCCTGCGGTTAGAGAGAGAGAGGCCCAAAGACTCAGCCTCATCGCGGGAGATACCAATGATCCGAGATGCCTTGGTTTCCACAGCGTGAAGACGAGAAAGGTGAGAGGTGGGAGCACCAGCCCAGAGGGGAGAGCAGTACTCCATCAGGCTGTGGACAAAAGCTTTTTATGTGGTCAAGAGCTCAGGTGTGCCATGGAAGGACTTTGCAGGATGGAGGATGCCCAGTCGGCAACTGGCTTTGGAGGCCATGGCCTACTTGTATTTACTGTGCTTTTCCCTTTGCCATTTTGACCCAATTATTAATTCGTCTTCTCAATATCCTCAAAACAAATGTTTGTTGAAAATTTGATTATAAAAGCTGAAATGGTTAAATAAAAAAGTTATGGCCTTGACAGCCACACATGCACACAAACAGAGGGTGGTGGCAAGTCGCCGTCTTCCGCTGCATGGCGGATGAGGTATCAAAAAAATCTTTGTATGAGCTTGAAATAACTCGGAGCATTAAAATACGTGCAGAAAACTAGGTTAAGAGAAGAAGACGAAACAAGTGCACTGCAGTGTCAGGAAACGATGAACAATTGATGAAGCACCAGCATTGCAGACATGTAACGAGGCCTTATTAAAAATATTTTTGTGCATGTCTGCTTGGATGATTACCATGCACATTTACCACCTGATTCATTCTAAAACCACGATTCCCCCATTGTCCTTGAGGATCTTCATTTATTGTGAGCTTGATCACACCACTCTGTTGGATTCCTTTTTTCCCATTTAACACCAGAATGTTCATTTATTATGTTCAAGGAGCCTAGGGAAGCCCATCCATCAATTCGATGTCACATTCCTGATGTTGTATCTTTATGTGAAATGCAATGCTGAATACTAAACAATTATTGTACTGTTCTGCAAATACAAGACGTTGGTATATTAAATTATTTTTGATGAAATGTTCTTAACTGGATTATTTTGGCCATATGTTTGCCTTTGTGATTAATGATAAGAGTGAATTGGCATCAGAAAAGCAATTGGTAGTATATTCCTCACTCTAGCTTCGAAGTTGTAGACTTCGGTTTCTAGTTCTCAATTTGCAAAAATACTGCCTACGTAAGAACCTCCAAGACTCGATTACGGAGATGGATTTAATCGGAGAAAGACTTATTGCTGTTAAAGCGTGCCACAGTTTAGCTTGCAAGTGTAAAGTTATAAAATGCAATCATTGGCTCCATTTATGATAAAGTTTGTTTCGACCCCATTAAATATCCAAGTAGTTGTCGCTTGTGCGCAATTTATCTGTTTCAGGTTTTGATGCACATCATCCATTCATGGCTTACAGAAACTAATAATATTTTCAGAATGAATAAAGACCTGCAAATTGATTCGGTATGCTCTGTGGTGTGGGATTAAATTATCCAATTTTCTAGACAAATGTTCTGGTGCCGCTACAGCATGTGTGCGACTCAGTGAGGCAATGTTAAAACTGCGCTTGTTAAGGAGGTGAGCATCACTGTTAATTTGCTTAATTGTGACGGAGATCCATGCGCAGCAGCATATCCTTGTGTTCTTTAAACCTGTATTGTTCTTTTTCATTATATATAGCAGGTTATTACATTTTGTTAAATATTACAGAAAATACTATTGTCAGTAGTATCTTTGTAAAGGAGTTTTTAATAATATCTGAAAGCCTGATACAGTGGCGTTTTTTGTTTGCTAATGAGCATCGCTTTCATGTGGCTCGTTAATTTAAAGGTCGATAATCATAAAGGTCGATAACAATAATTGATTTCTACTCGCTCATGGGAAGCACAGGTTGCTGATAGTCACAGTTATGCAGATCCTATTCTTGCCTGCTCCTTAATGTACGAAAGGCCCCCATCTCTGCATGATTCGGATTGTTTCGTGGAATTTATTTTGCTGCATATTTGCTCTTTGGTGGAACAAAGTGTTATGGTTGTCTTACCCGAAGTTGAATAGTCTAGCTGATGGCGAATGATTGTGTTCTGCTTTACGTGGCAATTCCAGAAACAGTCCACACAGAGTTAAGTAAGTCCAAACAATAAGTAAACTAGATTAATTGGTTATTAAATTTGGAAGTATAATATAAGCTCATTGAAGAATGAGGTGACAGAACGAAAAATGGCAGCATGGGGCCACAGCTGGACACAAGCAAGGAAAATATTAAACACGACGATGTGAGTAAATATGATAACTTGCAAGTATGAGGGTTCGGTTAAGTGGGGTTAATAGGGGTAGAAAAATTATGGGTAGTGACATGAGATGGTAGTGCAATGCTTCATTGAAGCCCTGCAGGGAAGAGTGGGATTGAACAGCCACTGGAAGGCAGTTCTACAAATGAGAGAAGCGAGGAACAAAAGAGTTGAGCTGTGCAATTAGCCTGGATTTTAGAAGTGTTTACCAAGGAGTGATTTACTGGAAGAACACGTGCCATAGAAGCGGGGAGAATCGGAGGGCTGAGAGAGCTCAGGAAATTCGACTGGAGGAGAGGCCACTGAACTGGCTGCTTTGTGACAACAGGCTTTGTACATCAGCTTCATTGTGGCAGATGCCAATAATGTCGAGAGCATTAGATTGCACTGAATCCATGTGATGCTGGGATGCCAGCCCATAGGGGAGAGCAGCACTCCATTGAGCTACTTGCTATATTATCACCCCAAGAGACATCATGACTGATAATGGGCCTGGAAGTTGAAGAGACTGGACCTTTTCCATTGGCTTACAGTGGAAATTGATAGGTGGGTTCATTTGATTTCCTTACTGAAGTGACAGTGTGAGACTAAGATTTGTATGGATTAAAAATCATTTCCCTTTATCAGACCAGCATCTAATCAATTTTAACCCAGCATGAGAGAATGGCATCGCTACCATCTGCCTGTCAGTGGGATGGGTGGGGGGACTACATGACACATGTGGAGCTGTCTGCAAAAGGGTTTTTCACAGCATCTGAGATGGCGTTTCTGTAGATTAGCAACAACACATGGCCCAAGACAATGCCTTGAGGCACTTCAGTTTTTATTTGGAGAGGAGAAAAGATGTTCCATTGATTGCAAAGCATTAACTGTGCTCGTGGAGGAAGCCAGGTATGAAGGCGGCCTTGTACGCCGCAAGTAGCGAGATTCCAAACTGTGCCCAACGTCAAATATCTATCGAGGGAAACGGTCTTGACCTCTGATTTGAGAGGTTGGGCCTCACACCATTGCAGAGAGAAAAGTATCAGCATGTCTTTCCATCATTGCGACTGGAATCCAAACTGATGGTCAGAGATCATGATCATGCTAGTTGAAAACAGGAAGGAGTTTACATCAGCAGTGATGATGGATTCCATGATTTTGCTTTAGGCCATAGGCCAAATATGGCCACAATGCACCCCCCCCCACCACCACCTCCCAGAAAACCTATGTTTTTCCAAATCCCCTGGATATACTGAACACGAATATGAATGTTAACATTGAAAATTTTTGGATGCACTACCTGTTTTGACCTTTTGAATAGGGGTACCCTAAAATTATACATTTATCGATTTGCATGGCATTCAATTTACGGATGGAATCAAAATGGCGTGCAGAAGGCCCAAATCATATCCAATATACATGTATGATGCATAAAATTGATGATAATTGCATTCTGATGATCCGTATATGTCGAACAGTGTTGCACATTAAATCTCAATGAAATTATATACATTTGAATATATATATATATATATATATATATATATATATATATATATATATATATATATATATATATATATATATTCCCTATCTTTCGAATAAACACAAAATCAACACTCCGTATTCCTCAATGAATATATTTGACATTAGAGGAATTTTATTGCAGGTACAGACTATTTAATGATAGTGAGAAACGGTATGAATTAGCTTTTATTTTTCGAAAACATCAAGCAACTATTATGAAAATATACAACGTTATCACACAATAAGCATCAAACGGGTATTCAGACAAATAATGTTTTCAATCAACTACATTTTTACGAAATACACATTTGTGGTCACTTTTATGGAACATCACTTGACAAATTATTACCATGATTACAGATAATACCACACAAAATATTATTTAATAGTATAGTTTGCAAGCAACCAAAAAATCCAAGATGGCCACCATCAGCATCACCAAACGACAAGATATTTCATTGCACATAAACATTTCCAGTCTATATCTCCATAATCTGGATCATGTCAGTTACCTATAATACAAGAATATTTTACGTGCAGTATTTCATTTTCCTTCATATTTCTTCCCATATTCATCCATCATATTTCCAAATATACATTTTCAACTTACAGTGCCAATGCAGACTGCAGAAAGCATACATTTCAGAGTGAATAAAATAGTGTTTAGATTTGCATTATATCCGCATCATATTGAATACAATATTCACGGAACTAAATAACATAACCAAATCTCAAACATGGTAAGTATTTAAATACAACATATATTGTAAACAATTCAAAACAGAAGTATACTCCAATAGAAATGAATGTTCCTGTCGTTAACGTGAATTGCAACTAATCCTACTCATTGTCAGACTCTGAGCTGTCTCGATTAAGATAGTTCGATTCGTCTGGAATGTCCGAGTCCGAGTCATTGATGTTCGCTGAATCTTCAGCGATGTCTGCCAACTGCTTTAGCAGGACCCCTCCCTCGTACCACAGAGGCTCCAGCTTCCCCTCAACTAAAATCCACCCATGTCCATCACTTGGCTCAGGGATCTCAAGATTTGCAACATGGGCTCTTTTCCAAAGGCCAAGTTGGAAGTTGACTCTCCGGATGTGTTGCTCCAGGCTCTTCTTGCATGGAAGGAGAGTGCCCATGTCAACTGTGCTCGAACGGGAGAGACGGTCATCATCTTTCACATACAGTTAATTCATCTTCATGAACCGCAACTCATCGACGCTCCGAGTATGAGGTCTTCCAAATAACGCAGAGGTGAACTCGTCCAGGTCATCCATCAGGTCGTCGGGTACTTCCCACGTGTCTCCTAATCTAGCTAGAACTGGTACAAACTCAGGCAGCCTGGAAAGGGTCTTCAATGGCTTCACCTTGCCTAGACCCTTGAAAGAACTGGTCGAGTCGCAGCCACTGAATACATGAAGAGCCATTATTGCTGTTGAATGCTGTGTAGAATAACCACGGGCAATTTCGGTCACGTCGATAAGCCTCTTCTTGTTCCCAGTACCTGTGTCAAACAAGATCGTCACATCTGTCATAGTTGCAGCGTAGTGCATGAGGATGACAAAGATACCACTATCTGGTCTCGTCACCCTGATGTGGCTGTACTTCTGACTCCTGGCATACCTGCAATACAGAATGATTTGAGAATCAGTTTCTTCTTGAGTGGATTTTAGTGTGTTCAGTTCTCTGTTACACGTTGACAGACCGTCTTCAGATGTCAATAGATATGCTGATCCGCCGCAAGTCACAATTATCTTCCTCCCGTGTAACTTGCTGGCATATGCGTCTTGGCTCCAGAGTCAAGTGAGGAGTTCAATGAACTGTTGCTTGTTCTCATCATTGCTCAAGAAGAACTTCCAATCTGCAGGTTTTTTTTTAGTGTTTCCCCCCTTCAGAAACAGTTTGTCCCCGGATCCTCTCCTCACTTAAAATTGATTAGATCCCCGGATCCATCGCCTTCACAGAGTTGGGTACGTAGCTATCTGTGCTAAACACAACGTCACCTGACTTAGGCAGGATGTTGAACACTTTTTCGCATATCTGCCTGAAGTTACCTGGTATCTACTTTAGGAAGTAGAAACAGGCATTGCCATCGAAAATGACAAGTGTTTCGTCATTCGGAGGTTCGGGAGCATCCTCTTGATCTTTCATCAGGAAAGTGAAGGACTTTGGTTTATCTGTTTTGGCCATGAAACCATCAGCAGTGCCTTTACTGTACGGTAGAGGAGTGAGTGGGTAAGTGAAAAGTTCTCTCAGGTCCAGTTGGATGCCTTGGTTCGTTGGAAAGCGACGTTTCCCTGTTGTTGGTACTGTACAACTTTGTTCTCAGTGGTTGTAACTTTGCTCTTCTTGTTCATATCAGCGAGAGTTTTCAAGTTGAGACACTTGACTGGCTCGAAGAAGTCCCGTCCTGCTTCCAAACGTGTGGTAATGAAGGCTTCGTTAGCATCTTTGCCTGCCTGCTCGGCTCTCAAGATATCTTTCTAGACTTCTTCAGATGCTGTGGCATCCGAGACGAGATTTTTGCTTTCGACCTCGAAATGATTCATAAAGCTTTCAACTGCTTCTCGTGTACTTTCCACCAGCTTCTCTCCCTTCAGGATTTCAGATGGACGAAGATCATGGTGCTTGGTTCCTGCTGTCGTTCCAGATAACATGTCGGCCATGCTCAGGGTGGTATTGACATTTTGGGATCGAGCATGGGTTGTTCGAACCCAGCGTTGGTATGCGTCATAATTCGTCAGGAGGCCTGAGACACCTGTGGCACTGCCACCAGCTCCTCCATGGGACTTGGCATGATGCATAAAAGTTTCTTCCATGGTTTTGTCAACCGCACATCGATTAGCGGGAATGAATGATCGAGCAACACGAATAGCCCCTCTCTTCAAGAGCTCCATTGCGCCAGGATGCAACAACTCGATGTTGGCAAGGAATGTAGAGAAGAAGGTCAGATATCTGGCATAATTGTGACCCCCGAAACTGAAGAAGAGGCTCATCATCTGTTGCATGCAGTGCGCGTATAGGAGGAAGTTGTGTTTAATTGCATGGATTAGAGACATCACTAACCGTTCATGGTCCATGTATGATATCCACAGATGACCAGTCTTGCCTAGATACCCGGACTTCACGCTCTCTCGATACTTCTGATTGCCATCAAGGTAATTCTGTATTGCAGGATCAGACTGGGCTGTTTCCAGGGAATCTTTCATAGGAGAATTCTGTGCATCCTGCAGAATCTTCTTTGATTCCTCTGGTAATGAGGTTAATACCTCATCTTCACCGATACTCACAAGGTACTGTGACAGTAGAAGTCTCTCAAGACATTCCACTCAGATCTTATGACAGTGCATTGCTCTATCATAGTGCTTACCAGAGAGCACTCATTGAAGATAACCTGAAGATATCAACCCTGCTTCCAAGAAGATGTCGGAGAGGCCCGAACCATTCATCTTCTTCCCTATAATTTTCATATATGCACAGGCGAGGTGGAAGGTACCAATCAGGATGATGTGCTTCTCATACCTAGCTTGGTTGTTCCAAATGAGGGGATATGCTTTCATGCATACCCCAAAGTCGAAGGTGGTGATTACGTAGTGTTGCTGGACTTCATTGGTAGCTTCCTCAGCATACCGGAGACACTCTATTACCGTCTTGTAGTCGGTGATCGGGCTCGCTATGACAGGGTAATAGCCGATGGTTGTCATACTTTCAGGGCTTCGGCCAATCATGCTGACAAAGCTTGCCCATGCTGGCACCTCTTGTTGAGACATGCTGCTCTTCATCCGTATCAGGATCCACAATAAGTGTTGCATACAAGCTTCATCAAATGGGTTGGTATTCCTAGGACATGTTCTTTGTTGTGTTTTGATTTGAGGACTCTTTCGCTGTGTGATATAACAATTGTTAAGGCTTTCAGATGTGCTAAGGTGTAGAGAACGTTGCTTGGAGCTGTCCTTCCTTGAACTGGATGGAATTTCCATGCGTACTCCATGATCCTCTGCTTTCCCTTCTGTGTCCTGTGATGTGGATTTTTTAAACCCACTTTGTTGTGATCGTTGTCCTCCTGAAGGATTCTAACTGGTCGATTGTGGAATCCTATTTGACTTCAGACAGAGTTTAACGTTTGTCCGATTTGATTATAAAACCCTACAAAAACCCTATCGACACTGATAAAACTGATGTCCACACAAGTCCTTCCTTGTGAAACAATTTATTTCCTAATTATACACCATACACTTCTCACCCTTGTACAATGAACTTAAGAATCCCCATTGATTGCAATATTATTTGGTTCTATTTCATTTATTCTTATTTTAGTTAACAGTTAGACCAACCCGATTCAATTCACTTCTACATTACATCAGAGAGTTTTATTCTAACTTGGTACTTGGTCAGTTCCAAGGAGTACGAGCCACTGAGAAACTATACTTCCTCATGTGCTCGTACTAAGAAAATGTGTCTTTCAAAACATTTTATACTTCCATGAGAGAGAGGTTGGGGGATATTCACCCAGACTGTAGACGTGTCCTTTAGACAAAAAGCGACTTTGTACATTTTCTAAGCAAAGGTTCATTTATCAGCTCGGTCACTCTGCTCCAGAACAACACATTTCTTATCATTTAGGGCAAAAGTCTTTTGGCCAGAAATGACAACCAATTCAATTTGCAGCATAAAAGTTACATTTCTGAAACTCCATTTGTTACAATTTAAAATACATTAATATAAATTTTCCCCCACACTCCCCCTTTTTTTTTTTTTTTTAAGGAAAATTTGAATAATTTTTCTTACACATGATTACCATGTCCCATTCCTGAAGGAGAAAAGATTTCCATTATTCAAGTTCAATCAACAATGGCAGCGAGTGCTCATGTCAGAAAATGAGTGTGTTTCCATTTAATTTATGGCCTGTTCATCAGCATGTGTTACACATTGGATACATGCTACCCGAAGTCAGAAGATAAACAGGTCAGGGTGTGGATAGAGCGGCACCCAACAGGAAACACAATCGAAGCACTCCTTGAGCTGAGGAGAAGGTAGATGTGGGCAAGTACAAGTTTGGGCTGGACACTGGGTTGAAGGAGCGCAGTGTGGAACTCCAGGCCTGTCGTACATTGAAGTGACCACAGCAAGTTCATGATTTATTTGCAGAGCGGCAATCGAGAGTGTGGCTGAGAACATTCCTCCATGCAGGCACCACACAACGCCGATGTTAAGACTTTGCTCAACCTTCTCCTCAGTGGGTTTTTTCTTTCTTTTCCCACATTGCTCCATCTTATCTCCTCGGGAAGGGGCATGATCATGTGTTGAATGCTCAATCACCCAAATCTGGGTTCTCCCATCGTCCAATCTTTGTGTGGAATTTTTTTCCAAACTTCATTTAGATGAAATCGTACATTGCTTCAAGGCTGCTTTCAACACTCCGAAACAAACAAAGCATCAATTAAACACCAATCAATAAACGTCATGGGCACATGTAGTTCTACAAGACTAACAAAGATTGTTATGGAAGCATTTAACTTGCATTATATGTCATATCAATATTTTAATCCCTTTCCTTGTTATTTCCCAAAACAACATGCTAAAATATACAGAAATCCCAGTTGTACGTATACTAAAAACATCCATCTCATTTGCTATTTCCATCGACATTTTAAATCTCTGACATTTCTCCATCTGTCCACTTCTCTCTCACCAAAACAGCAAACATGCTGCCATTTTTCCAACTCACATACACAAACCATCCTTCACTTCCTCAAACCTTCTCAATTACGAATCCATTTTCTTTTATCAAAACAAATAAATCATTTTAAACAGTTTTACAAAAATTGTCAAATCACGTGTCAAATATCATTTAAATTGCAGCTCAAACACTCTGTCTACACATGCAGCTTCACCCTCCACAAGCTTTATCCCAGTCTTAGAAAAGCATCTTAAACTTCAGACTAATAAACATCCAAACTCTCTTAAACAACTTTTTGGTCAAAACAAAATATTTCCTTTTAAAATCCAGAAATGAAAAATTTAATCTTCAGCATCTATCCAATTAAATCATGAATTTACCTTGACTGAATCGATCAAATGGTTACACTGGGTTGTTTGCCATTGCCTTCCCAGCACAAGTTCAGGTAACCTCAACATTCGCAGACGAATAAAACAATATTTCAACGTCCATCCGAGGGAATCATCTATTATCTGTGAATTGCCCCACGTGCTAAACATCATCAAATCATTAAAATCATTCCAAATCACGTTTCTACATTTAAATCACATGCAGTATATCCACATTCACAATTGTTATTTCACAATTTATTCAAAATCCCGATGGTTGTAAAATAAAACTTCAACACTTTTTCCTAAATGGACTTCACTTTAAACAGATTCAGTCCAGAGGGTGCGCCACAAACACCAAGGAACGAGGAACAGGAAGTTCTCTCCACATCCAGTGGGAAGAAAAAGGCAAAAAACTCTGACAGGCAAAACCCACAGTTTAGCATTACTCTGTCATGGCTTCAACACATACACTAGACAGCATTACATCTAATAGACTCGCGTGTGATCACGTGACAAATACCAATCACATTTCTATCTCATCCTCTTGAATCTGCATATGAATCGAATTTCACACCTAAAGCAAAGGCTCGAACAAAGACTCAGTGTAAAGATATGCCACCCCCCACAGATCGAGTGGAGGGGGTCTCACACAGTGTAGTTTGCGACCTTCGCGTGGAAATGCAACGCAAAGAATGTATAACATGCCATTTCAAACAAACCCACAGCTCAACTCAGCACGAGTTAAAATATCGTCAAAATCCCAACAGAACACGTTTCATTGCAGTGAATATTGGAATCGCACAAGTTTCATTTTTTTTTTTACTCTCAGGGACAAATCACCCACCATGCTCCCAGCTGGTTAATCATCTCTTGCACTCTACAGAACGTTTCGTGCAAATCATTGCATTTACAAATCCGTAAAACCTCCACACAATATAATATAACAACCTCACTGCCAACAAACTTCCAGTGAGTTCAATGAACAAAAAGTAACTCTTAAAACTCTTACAAACAGGTAACTTACAATGTTTATCTATTTTAACCCTATCTCGGCGTCTCAGCCGTGTCCTCGGCGTCTCTCTCACAGCCGGTCCGTATCAATGCAAACATGTGGCATGTCGCTTCATCATGCCTATTTAATTACGCATCTGGCTCCTCAACGAGCCTCTTCTTGTCATCTGACTCCTCTTCTTCTCCAGCACTTTTCTAAAACAACTACAGTACTTATTATTTACTTTAAAACGGACTCCCTCCGCCGGATCCTCTTCTTTCTCTCAATAAAATTATCTGACAATGAACTTTTCTTTGTTCGAAATGCGTTACCTGCTGAGAGCGCTCTCCCTTACCTTCGCTCAAGCACTTGTCGTTCCTCCAGGCACTGCCTCCGGCAGATTAAGCACCTCCGGTCACGAACACCGCACCAACGTTGGTTCGAATCCGAGTCTCGGCGCCAACTGATGTGGATTTTTTAAACCCACTTTGTTGTGATCGTTGTCCTCCTGAAGGATTCTAACTGGTCGATTGTGGAATCCTATTTGACTTCAGACAGAGTTTAACGTTTGTCCGATTTGATTATAAAACCCTACAAAAACCCTATCGACACTGATAAAACTGATGTCCACACAAGTCCTTCCTTGTGAAACAATTTATTTCCTAATTATACACCATACACTTCTCACCCTTGTACAATGAACTTAAGAATCCCCATTGATTGCAATATTATTTGGTTCTATTTCATTTATTCTTATTTTAGTTAACAGTTAGACCAACCCGATTCAATTCACTTCTACATTACATCAGAGAGTTTTATTCTAACTTGGTACTTGGTCAGTTCCAAGGAGTACGAGCCACTGAGAAACTATACTTCCTCATGTGCTCGTACTAAGAAAATGTGTCTTTCAAAACATTTTATACTTCCATGAGAGAGAGGTTGGGGGATATTCACCCAGACTGTAGACGTGTCCTTTAGACAAAAAGCGACTTTGTACATTTTCTAAGCAAAGGTTCATTTATCAGCTCGGTCACTCTGCTCCAGAACAACACATTTCTTATCATTTAGGGCAAAAGTCTTTTGGCCAGAAATGACAGCCAATTCAATTTGCAGCATAAAAGTTACATTTCTGAAACTCCATTTGTTACAATTTAAAATACATTAATATAAATTTTTCCCCCACACCTGTAACATAATGCCATGTGCAGTGTGGATTGGGCCCATTCCCGTGAGGTTGTTCAATAACTGGTCAAAGTTGTCGAATTCAGAATGGAAAACGGAGGGTGCATTTTGAGACCGAATGATTTGTGTTGTTAACAAACTGGATGTTTCTGCTACAGCCACAGCAAGGGCAGTTTCCAGTTCAAACGAGAACGAGTCGCTTT
This sequence comes from Eptatretus burgeri, assembly GCF_056783735.1. Taxonomy (NCBI): domain Eukaryota; kingdom Metazoa; phylum Chordata; class Myxini; order Myxiniformes; family Myxinidae; genus Eptatretus; species Eptatretus burgeri. The sequence continues at coordinate 8,019,335 of NC_140974.1, forward strand.
CTGAGTGTCCTATTCGATTAAGGAGGGTGATCAATTTCTCGCTCCTGAACAAGTGGCGCAGTGTCGTGCATATCATCATGTGCTTAGGAAGTTTCCATTGGCCTTTGGTTGCTGTGCGGCATATATCTTGTCCTATCGAATTCACAAGTTGATTTGCTTTGGCTGTGTGAGGAGTTGGTCTGCCTGATATGACGTAACTCAGAAATTTCTCCAGTTGTGATGGGATGATGTCTGTCATGTTTCCTAGATCCTGGGCTGATGGAGGCCATTTCAAGGCCTCTGCTTTAGCGAAGCTGTCAAGGATTCGATGCAGATATCTACCAGATTCTTAGACCATATCAAGAGAACCATGTTCATATGCACATCTTACCGCGTCGCTTGTGCCACTGTCTGCATTGTACACTATGTAAGTTTAGAAGTTTCCTGCGCGGTGTAATCTACAGAATGCCAATTATGAGTCCTTGTACTTCTCATGTTTCTCTAACTTTGCTTTAAAGTTTTCCCCACGAAAGTTGGGATTGGCGAAATCCGTATGCTGTAGGCTGCCGATATAAAGGTTGGAAAGCTCTGACAGTTTGATCATGTGTTTGCCTCTAATGATATTGCTTTCTATGACTTTCTGAACTTCTGCAAAGGCCTGACTGTGTGCTTGTGCCATGTTTGTTTGTCTCTCCTTGTACTCTGTGCTTGTACTGGTCCAACAACACCCAAGCCCACTTCCTTCATTTCTCCTGCTTTCCTTCCTGAAAGTCCCTGAAATGTCCATCTTCTCTTCGCCATGTTCCCCGTCCCATCCCCATCCCTCTCCCTTCCACAGTTCACCTAATGTGTCTGTTCCCCACTGTTTTGTCCCTTCCACTCCCGCCCCTCTTGTCTCATGCCTCCTTGCTGTGAGTTGTGTGTTTGCTCTCATACGAGCCTCGACCAAGGTATACAAAAAAAAAAAAAAAAAAAACTCCTCCATTTCGCTGGATTCTGTGTGTAGATAACCCGGCAGGATTTGTGATACTTCGCTTCTGTCGCAAACAAATCATGACCTCTTATCCGTGTGAGTAATTTCTCGTCACATTTGTTTTCAGCTACTTCGAGAACTGTTCGCCATCTATCACACTCAAACTGGCTTAAGCCTTCAGTGGTGTGTGTCCCTTTGATCTTGACCTTTCGTCTCCCCTTTGAGTGACAGAAGATGCAATCAGATGAAAACAGTAACTTGTCCCCAGATGAATCCCTCTGACTTAAATCGGAGCATGATGGAGTAGATGGATCTGAAGGAGTGGAGAGGCGACTGAGGTTCATGGTAAATTGTTGATAGCATTCTCTGTGATATCCGTGACACTCAGTAAGGGAATCTGGTATTAGGTCACAGGTACTCGTCATACGTTGGACTGATACATGTGGTTGCGCCAGTCTCTTGTCTCGGATCTCCTTCAACCTTGCTAGTCGGGCTGTGGAATCCTTGGTTGTGGATAATAGCACCATAGGGCCATATTGTAACCCAGGGATGTGCACAATGAATTCGGGCTCCAATCGGGTCTTCGAGCCTCCATGACTATCATCTTTCCGACGTTTGGGAGGTGGGTCTTCTCGCTCTTGGCCACCTTCTGCTGCTTTCTGGTCAGACATCAGTTGACTATGTTGTGCACAGCTAGTACGAACCTGAAAATAGAAGGAAACAGGACTTGAAACTTCATATTTTCATTCGGTGTTAATTATTGCAATGTTGTATCACATTCTTAAATATTTCTGATTTGGACTGGAATATATTACTTAATTACCTTACTTAATTAACTTAATCACCATTAATTAAAACTTATCAGTAGTCATACCATGAGGAAGAAAATACATCTTAACTAACCTGTTATCTTCAGTTGAACATTCAACATGAATGTTTTGGAAATAAATCTTAAATAATATGGAAACAAATATCGACTGTGACGACTCGCTTTCCGTTTAGGATGCGGCCCATTCCAACACCGACACCATTCCTGTACGTCTCGTATTTTAATAAATATAAGGTAATTAAAACCGTTTCTCACTATCATTAAATCGTGTGTACCTGCAATAAAATTCATGTAATGTCAAATATATTCATTGAGGAATACGTAGTGTTGATTTTGTGTTTATTTGAAAGATGGGGAATATATTGTTGCGGGCCGGGGACCGGTGGCGAGAACGACTGCGAGGTGGGGGAAGTTACGTCGTCTCCCACCAGACTCCCGGAATTGTAGGCCGTTGCTCACGGAAAACTACGTGAGGCGGTGGGTCGCTTAACCGACCGTGGACGCCAATAATCCACCGCGTAGCGTAGGGTCTTTTTGTTAAGAACCAATTTACCTAATTAGCCATGTGGTGTTGTCTACCGGGGAACCACGCCCTTGGCATGTCTTGCTCGAACCGGGTCACTACCGACTGTGGTAGAGTTCCACCTACCGACTATCAACTCCGGTTCAGGTGCAGTCGAGCAGAACTGCCAAAGCTGTGCCGGCGAGGATGAGCAGATTAACGGGAGCAAAGACCCGGCTAAAACTCAGATCCGAACCATGCTGGATCAATGAAAGAAAGGACGGAAACGAACTGGGAACATTTCTACAATTGTTTTATTTACAGCAAGAAGGACACAGAGCAAGATTATCGTGGATATACTGGAGATTTACAATGATCGAAAACACTTATGCAATTGTACTTAGCAGACAGCGTCACACACACAGACGAAAATAAAACCCAGGTGAATTCCAAGGAACCTCGCAGCCAGGAATAGATAGATAGCCCCATGTGGGGCTCATGTCTGCGGAGGAACCCGAGCGGAGCAGAGCAGAGTCCCAGGGTGGGGATCAGGGTCCCGGACAGGACTCAGCGAGAGACCCGGTCGAGGTCGGGTGTTCTCGGTCGTTATCGGAATCGACCAGACGGATAGCTCCACCAATGAAGAACGGCCATGCACCACCACCCACAGACTCGTGAAAAAGCTCTCAGTCTGTCAATCCTCCTCGTACACCCAACTCAAGAGTCCAGCAAAACTCCAACGAACACCCCAGCGAATGCAGAACTGAACAGAGCCTTTTGACTGAACTCCAACGAACGCGCATCTCAGAGGGTCCCTTCATAGTCCATCGACTTCTCTCAGCGGGGCGGGGCCTTGGTCAAAACTGACTTCACTGTCGGCCCTGATTGGACGGGGCTCCCATGGGTCCGCCCTTTCTGGGCGGGGCCTCGGCAAGGCACCGGCGAGGCGCGCCTACTCGTGTTTGGGGAAGGTGAATGACGGTGCAGCCACACTGTGAACGTTTGGGGAAGCCGAGAAGGAACTGGAACAGTGAACGTGGAGATTTTGCCTCGGAAAAACGAGTCTCTGTAAACAGCGGGTGGACAGTGGATCGTGATGGCGGATGGGATATAAAGATTTATTACCCTAACTAATTACAAATTATTACCCTAATTACAAAATGTTATAAAAACATCACAACACACCCCTTCGATTTCCCACTAAACACGAGGAGGGAATCTGTCTACACATATACTTAACGGCATAACTAACTTTGGGGCACCTGTATGTTTGAATGCATACGGTTCCGAGAACCGTAACAATATATTCAAATGTATATAATTTCATTTCGATTTAATACACAACACTGTTAGACATATACAGATGATCAGAATGTAATTATCTTCAATTTGATACATCATGCATGTATATTGGATATGATTTGGGCCTTCTACATGCCATTTTGATTCCATCCAGAAATTGAATTCGACGCAAATCGATAAAAGTATAATTTTAGGGTACCTCTATTCAAAAGGTCAAAACAGGTCTGCATCCTAAAATTTTCAATGTCAACATTCATATTCGTGTTCAGTATATCCAGGGGATTCAGAAAAAACATAGGTTTGCTGGGGGGTGGGGGTGCACTGTGGCCATATCTGGCCCATCGCATACTTGGATTTGAAAGGAAGCTATTGGTAGAAATTTGAAAGGATTTGTTTTTGCACTTTTTAATTTTTTTTTGCAAAAGTCAAAGTTGGGAAAGAAAATCGTCAGAAATTAAACGTATAATTCCACTTTGATTTAATCTTTGAATAAGGTTTATCTAAATTAACCACATTATTGTAATAATCTATGGTCGCCCGCTTGTTTGTATGCCTGTTTGAATTCATAATGCCTGGGATGCTTGGAGATGCCGAATTGATTTTGCAAGGCTTTGCGCCACGTCGTGAAAATTCTGTGGGGCGGTTACAAAGGGACACAGATAAATACAGTTGCTGATTGTTGCTGATTGCTGCCATCGGATCTTGGGGTCACCGTTTCACATTAGTGGGTCACAGTATGCCAGCAGTAACCTTCAAGGCACCTTCCAATCAAAAAGAAAGAGCCATCTCTACTCATCCAAATGTCACTTTTATTCATGTCTCTGTGATGAAACTACCTTTCTATCTTTCTGGGAGCATTTGGAATTCAGCACATAGAAAAGTTTATTTCCTATCTGGGGCCTGTACGTTCTCTCTCTCTCTCTCTCTCTCTCTCTCTCTCTCTCTCTCTCTCTCTCTCTCTCTCTCTCTCTCTCTCTCTCTCTCTCTCTCTCTCTCTCTCTCTCTCTCTCTCTCTCTCTCTCTCTCTCTCTCTCTCTCTCTCTCTCTCTCTCTTACTAAATGATGTGCATCTCTGTTATCGTTGGAATTCTTCCTCCAAAGATTTCAAAAAGGCCACACGAGAGTGAATACAATCGATGTTTCCATCATGCTGTTCACAATTTCGGAAGTTTTTAGACATTAAGACCCCATGACACCTTTCAAAATAATTCTGCTGTTGTGTGGTTGCACTGTGGCCAAATCCTATATTGCTTTCCCAGGATGACAGTTGCTTCAGCAGCACCATTCGATGGCATATCACCCTGTCCACAGTGAATTCCCATTTATGATATGCATGGTATCCACAAGTTACCATTCCAAATTCTAAACCATAAAATAAAAATATCTCATGAAATGGGATACAACAATGCAATTTGCTGAATGTGAAAGAACTTTTCTCAACGTTTTATTGCCAAAGTTTTTCAAGATCAGTTGAACATGAATGGACTTTAAAGGGGACTGTGTTTGAATGACTCACAAACATGTTCATCAACCTCACCACCTGTGCTTTGCTGGCCTGCCCCATTCATCTGCAGGATGTGACCAGTCTCCATAAACTTTGTCCCACTCATGAATCGTGTTTTTCTGCCTTTCATACTTGTGATCTGTCTTAATTATGTTGCCGTAAGAGAGGACTAACAAAGTAGACAGAGGCATGAGAAGACAGGCAGCTACAGGGTGGTATGAGATGATATGCCAAATATACAGTGCCTACAGACAGTCCACACACCTTTTTAAAATTTTCACCTTTTGTTGCCTCATAGCCTGGAATTAAATTGCATCAAATCAGACTTTTCCCACCTTAATTTACAGATCGAAACCCACAACTTCCGAGTGAAAAACAAATTCAACAAATTTCAGATAATTAATTAAAAATACAAAACTATAATATCTTGGTTGGAGAAGTGTCCACCCTCCTAATAATAACAATTGTAAATTATCTCAGGTGTGACCAATCAACTTCAAAATCACACACCAAGTTAATTGGCCTCCACCTGTGTTAAATTGCAGTGATTCTGATTATTTCAGAATGAAATCAGATGTTCTTGCAGGTTTTCTTTACTGGGTAGTGTATTTCACAGCTCGACTCAACCATGAACACGAAGGAGCTTTCAAAAGACCTCCGGGATAAAGTTGTGGAAAGGCACAGATCAGGAGATGGGAATAAAAACATTTCAAAGGCCTTGAATATCCCTTGGAGCACAGTCAAGGCAATCATGACAAAGGGAAAGTCATATGGTACCGCCAAGGCCCTGCCTAGATCAGGCCGTCCCTCCAAACTAGATGACCAAGCATGGGGAAGACTGATCAGAGGGGCCACCAATCGGCCAATGGCAACTTTGAAAGAGCTACAGGCCTTTATGGCAAAGGCTGATCACTGTGTGCTTGTGACAATAATATCCCATGCACTCCACAAGTTTGGCCTGTACAGTCGGGTGGCAAAAAGTCAGTCTGGCCTGTACAGTAAGGTGGCAAGAAGTCAGGCAAGAAGTAAGCCATTACTCAAAAAATCCCACCTTGATTTCCGTTTAAGGTATGCAAAAAAACACTCCGGAGATGATGAAACCATTTGGTAAAAAGTTTTGTGGTCTGATAAAACCAAGATGGAAAGTTTTGGCCTGAATGCAAAATGTTACATTTGGTGGAAACCCAACACAGCACATTACCCAAAGAACATCATCCCTTCTGTGAAGCATGGTGGTGGCAGCATCATGTTATGGGGTTGTTTCTCATCAGCACGACTGGGGCACTTGTGAGAATATAAGGGAAAATGGATGGAGCAAAATACAGACACATCCTGGAAGAAAACCTGCTGCCCTCTGCAAGAAAGCTGAAATTGGGACGGACGTTCACCTTTCAGCATGATGACCGAAGCACACAGCCAAAGCTACACTGGAGTGGCCAAGGAAGAAAAAGATAAATGTCCTTGAGTGGCTTGGTTAGAGCTCCGACCTAAATCCAATCAAAAATTGATGGCATGACTTGGACATTGCTGTCTATTAGCACTTCCCATACAACTTGACATCTTGAACAGTTTTTTTTTATAGAAGAATGGGCAAATATTTCCCAATCAAGGTGTGTAAAGTTGGTAGAGACCTATCCCAACAGACTCACAGCTGTAATTAATGCCAAAGGTGCTTCCTCCAAGTATTACCTGAGGAGACTTATCTTATCCAACCAACTTATCTTAATTTTCTGAAATTTGTATAACTTGTTTTTCAGTTGGAAGTTGTGAGTTATAGTGGGGCAACTAAGCGAAATATAGCATAACAATTGTGCATTTTGTGAGGAAAGCACCAAATTTGGCACACTAGTAGCCGAACATATTAGGAACAGATTTGGATATTGGGCCATCTCAAATTCAGCCGCTAATGGCTGTGGCAGCCATTTTCCACTGCCATCAAAAATTTTGAGATGGTCCAATATCCAAATCTGTTCAAAATATGATGGGCTACCAGTGTGCCAAATTTGGTGCTTTCCTCACAAAATGCACAATTGTTATGCTAAGTTGCCCCACTATTACGACGTGTAAATAAAGGTGGAAAATTGTGATTTAATGCAATTTAATTCCAGTCGATAAGGCAATAAAAGGCGAAATTTTTGAAAGGGGGTGTAGACTTTAAATAGGCACTGTTCCGTAAGGAATGAGAATGATGAAGCCGAGTGCAGGGAAGAATGAAAATGACAGGCCAAGTACAAGGAGGAATCAGAAGGCTGAGGCAGATTATTGGGAGGAATGAGAAGACTGAGGCCAAGTGTTGGGAGGAATGCGAAGACTGAGTCCAGGTATAGGGATGAATGAGAGGACGGAGGCCAAGTAAAGTTAGGGAGGAATGAGAAAACTAATGTCGCATCTTAATTAAGACATTGGTGCTATCTTCTCTTCTGCCCCTTTTCAGTGGCCCACCAGTTTCACTGTAGAGGGCTAAAGGTTTGCTCTCCATATGTCTGTCTGTTCATCCCACTTGTGGTTTTTCGACTTTTTTCCCCCCATACCCTTTGACATATTCAACTGAAATTTGGCTCGGTGTTGTTTTATGATAAATTGCAGAACAAGTTCGAATTTCAGGGTACTTCTTCAATTTTTCAGTTATGCCCTTTTTGGACTTAGAAAATATCACATCGGTCGGGCACGTGTATTGCAAAGCAATTATCGCTCTTGTTTCCTTTTGAAGCTTATTCGTTTCCTGTGTATGTTTGTCTGTCTATTTGTCAGTCACCTCAAAGCCTCAATACTACACTGACCTTCACAATACAATGCACTGGTAAAGCTAGTTGAAAGCAAGAAGGCTATTATTTTGAGGTCAAAAGGTCAAGGTGACAGCAAGGTCATTTTTGCTGAAAGGGTGAAGGTTAGATTTGTAGAATCAAAACTGACAAAGTACTGTTTCCATCTCAACTATTTTTTATTTGAATTTCACGACATCTTTCTTGTTTGTTTGTTTATTGTTTCTGTCGGCTGGATGTTTGATTGTCGCTTGAGAGGGAAAATACAGACTCAATATTCTTGGGTTCGATTTCCCGTCATACCTTCATAAGAGGATGGCTGTGCGCTGGGACAATAACAAACGCAGCACTTTCAGTTCTGACATAATGATGCAGAGGTAGTGAATGCACTTACCTTTGAGCTGGAGAGTCTGGGTTTTGATTCACGCTGTTTGAGATCACCCCACAGAGTCATTGTTGAGAGTTCCAGTTCATGTCGCTACATTCTACTCAACCAGTGCTTTAAAATCGGTCGTTGGATGATCACTTCCAGTCATCTATTTTCTCAAGTGCTCAAGGTCAAACATTTGGACTCAAGGTCGAATTTCCAGAATCATCAATTTGCATCCTATTGACTTGAAATCTGAACAGGATTTGAATGTTGGGTCATTGAATTGATTCACCAATAAGCAGAACGATTAATTTTGCATTTTAACATGTCAACGGTTTCCATGGGAATAATTTTGCCATCAAAGGAGACCTTTCCCAGTGCATAGTGTTGGCTTAATGGTTAGGATAGTGGGCTTGGAATCCTAAGGTCCTGAGTTCAAGTCTTGCTTCCCCATTAAATTAATACCAGGTGGGGTTTACTCTGCCTGTCATCTCTCTGAGGTTGCCAAAATGAGTATCAGCGAGCTGGGATGAATGAGCCATTTGAGTTTTCTGCATCAGAGTGGCGACCCATCCAGGATTGTCCCCGAATAGCCTGGGAGACTGCTTCAGCAGCACAAAAGCTCTGCACAGAATTTGGTCCTGAAGGATGGATGGAACTTTTAAGATTTTATTTTTGCCATTATCTCAAAAAGTTTGCAAAACAGTATATCAGATTGAAACTGAGACAGCTTATTTGTATGTGTGTGGAGGGTGCGTGTGTAAATTAGGTCCAAATTAGTTAAACGTCAGGTCAGGTCAGGTCAGGTATGGGAGCATGTGCCAGATCAGCACATCGCTGCGTCCACTTTCGACCGGTACACCAGGGGACTCCGTCTGGCCATCCCCCGGGGCAGATGCCTGGCCCATCCCAATCTCCTTGAGAATCCGATTAACCTGCTGCAACCACGAGGCACGTGGTCGGCCCATTGGCCTCCTCCACTCACAAGACTCCCTCACTGAGAGAATCTGGTGAGCAGGATCAGCGTCAGGAAAATGAGCCACATGTCAATACAGCCGCAGCTGATGCTGACGGACTATGCAGGTAACAAATCTCATTTGAGTCTCTCTCAGCAACCGCTCGTTGGAAACAAAGTCCGACCAGCGATAGCCAAGGATTCTCCGAAGAGATCTGGTACCAAAGATTTAAGTCTCCATCTCAGATCCTTCATCAGAGTCCAAGTCTCACTCCTCCACACCGCCAGGAATAGCTCTGGCTCCGGCTTCCCTCTACTCCCACCTCATGTTTATATGTGTACTATACCATCCACCTTCGAGTGATGACTCCATCTACACCTCACTATCCGAAAACATGGACCAACTTCTATCTTCTCATCCAAACTCTCTCTTCCTCATATGTGGCGACTTCAATTGTCATCATGCCAGTTGGCTCGGTGTGGGTCCCTCTCTCACCTGTCATGGCACTTTAGCAAAAGCTTCCTGTGGCTCATTGGGACTGACCAATCAGTCAACTTCCCGACCTGGATCTTAACCAATGGTACTCCGTCTCTTCTGGATGTGATTTTGACAAATTTCCTGAAGATATCTGCTGCTCTTCCTCTGCTCCAATCGGTTCTTCTGTCCATGTGCTTATAAATGTGGACATCTCTCTGGCTGTTATCAGAGAACCACCTCACCGCCATCGCGTGTGACATTTCACTCAAGCCGACTGGCAAGGTCTCCAAGCAGCCATCAAACTTATAGATTGGTCTCATATCGCTACTTTCTCCAACATCACCTCATCCTGGGAATTCTTTCAAAGAAACTTACTCTCCCTCATGCACAGATTTATCCCCTCTCGTCTTCAGTTGTCTGACCCTTCCTCCCGCCCTTGGTTTACTGCAGCTTGTGGCGAGGCAGTTGTCCTGAAACAACTTGCCTTTGCCTCATGGAAAGCAAACCCAACTGAGGGTAATCTCCATTCCTTCCATAAAGCTTGGAACAAGTGTGTATCTACCCTCAGGAGAGCTAGAAAACAACATCTTTCTCAGCTCAAGTCTGAACTTTCAAACCTCTCTCCCTCCTCAAAATCCTGGTGGCATCTAATCAAATCTGTTTCTGGTGTATGTTCCCCCTCCATCCCCTCCCTTACCTCAAATGGCCGCACTGCTGATACCGCACGTGAAAAGACTGAATGCCTCAACTCGGTGTTGCAGCTAAATCTTGTGTCCAAAACCCATCGCTTTCTCTACCCACATTACCCAGTCGCACCCAACTGTCCCTGGCCTCTGTGTCCTTTTCTCCTGACAAGGTGGAGAGCTTGCGGTCAAACCTCGACTCCGATTCTGCAACCGGTGCAGATGGCATCAGCCCACGTGTCCTAAAAACCTGCTCTGATCACCCTCTCTCTGTTCTATTCACCCTCTCATTTGCTCAAGGTCATCTGCCATCTGCTTGGAAATCAGCAAACATTACTGCCCTGCATAAAAAGGTGCAATAACAGATTCCTGCAACGACAGACCAATCAGCCTTCTCCCAATATCATCAGCAAGGTTATGGAACCCATCATCGCTTTAGACATTAAATCCTTTCTCTTCTCCATTAGCTTGATTTGCAATCATAAATTTGGTTTCAGACCAGGTCACTCTACCCTGGATATGTTGCTTCTGCACTCCCAACAATGCATGGAGGTCCTCAATGCCAGACAGGAAATCCGAGCCGTATCCCTGGACATATTGCGTGCTTTTGACCCGGTCTGGCACCCTGCCCTGCTCACCAAACTCTCTTCCCATGGTATCCAAGGCCATCTCCACTCATGGCTCGCAGACTTCCTGTCCTGTTGCAGTCAACGTGTGGCCCGAAATAGAGTTCTTTCATCCCCTCTTCCTGTCCAGGCTGGAGTTCCTCAAGGTAGTGTTCTGGGCCCTGTTCTTTTTCTGGTTTTCATCAATGATCTCGCCGACTCTCTGGAAAATCCTTTATATCTCTGCCCTGCTCACCGAACTCTCTTCCTATGGTATCCAAGGCCATCTCCACTCATGGCTCGCAGACTTCCTGTCCTGTTGCAGTCAACGTGTGGCCCGAAATAGAGTTCTTTCATCCCCTCTTCCTGTCCAGGCTGGAGTTCCTCAAGGTAGTGTTCTGGGCCCTGTTCTTTTTCTGGTTTTCATCAATGATTTCGCCGACTCTCTGGAAAATCCTTTATATCTCTTTGCTGATGACTCCACCCTCTGCCGTACCATTTGTCATCCCTCAGACCGGCATGCAGCAGCTTCTGCGCTCACTGCAGATCTGGATAAAATCACAAACTGGTTCAACAGGTGGAGCATGTCTTTCAATCCAGACAAATCTCACACTCTCACTATGACTCTCCAAAAGGACCGTTAAGAATCCCCCCCCCATCCACTTTCTCAACAATTCTCTTGAAGAAGTCCTTTCTTTCAAGCTTCTGGGTCTCACTATCTGCCATGACCTTTCCTGGGAAAGCCACTTTTCAAACCTGGCCTCCAAAGCCAGTCGCCGACTGGGAATCCTCCGTCGTGCAAATTCCTTCCTCGGCCCACCTGAGATGCTGACCACTTACAAAGGTTTTGTTCGCAGCCAGTTGGAGTACTGCTGTCCCCTCTGGGCTGGTGCTCCTGCCTCCCACCTTTCTCGGCTTCACGCTGTGGAAACCAACGCTGTGGAAACCCTTCTGGTGAACCTACTAAAATCACGAATCACTGCTCACCTTCACTCTTTCATTCCTCTTTTTTTCTCGCCTTTGGAATAAACTCCCTCACTCTATTCAATCCCATTCTTCCCTCCAGGCCTTCAAAACAGCTGTTTACCACCACCTTTTATCATCCCCCATCCAAATCCTCGATCTTTTCTACCCCCGATAATCCACCCAAGCCCACCTCCTTCAAATTCCCTGCTTTCATTCCTGAAAGTCCCTGTCATGTCCATCTTGTATTCCCCATGTTCCCCACCCCATCCCTCTCCCTTCTACAGATCTCTTAATGTCCCTGTTCCCCACTTTTTTGTCCTTCCCACTCCCGCCCCTCTTGTCTCATGCCCACCCTTGCTGTGCGTTGTGTGTTAGCTCTCACACGAGCCTCGACAAGGTATACAAAAAAAAATAAAACCTGGTGGGGGAGACGGTTTAGTCGCCGACAACCCATCCATGGAATAGGTTAGTGAAGGTTTACATGATACCTGTTGCAAGTCACAGATCTAATCTGGCCTGACCTGACACCCTGGTCAAACGTCAAAGCCATCAGAAGCGTGTAAAACACCTGTTAGGCTACATTTCGAAAAATTATTCGCCAAATTTGTGATGCACAACAATTAATCATGTTAAAAATACTCAATTGATTAAATTTTCGAAATTGTCAAATTACTGTTTCCGTGGCAAATATTTTTAATTGGATTTCACATGTATCGTCTTGTGCATGACGTCTTTTTTGTTTGTTTGTTTGTTTGTGTCTGTCGGCTGGTTCTGTGATTGTCACTTTTTGAAGGAAAATACAGACTCAATATTTTTGGGTTTAATTTCCCATCATATTATCATGGCAGTATGTCTGATTGTGCGCTGGGACGATAACAAATGTAGCACTTTCAGTTCTGACAAAATGATGCGGAGTTAATGAGTGCACTTATCTTTGAGCTGTCTAGTCTGGGTTTGATTCCCGACACTACTATTAACTGTCGGATTTTAAGCTTCGTCCTGTATCCTCGCATTATCTGGTGGATGGTAAAGATCCTACAGTGTATTTCACGAATCGGAGGGTTATCACCGTCACCCTGGAAAAATTCCAACTACCTGTCCTGACTACCACTGGGAAACCACTCTGTGTAATCCTTGCTGTGGAGCTGCTTTGGCAGCACCTAACTTGCCACCAGGTGGAACACCACACAGAGAAAGTGTTGACATCCTGGCTGTGCTGTTTTCACCTTTAAACCTCATATCACATGATATAATGATTTGGTATCTCCACAATAAATTGAAAAGCCAATTAGCCATTTCATGGGGTTAAACTTTTGTCCTTTAGAATTAGATGACGAAGTTTGTTTTTATCTTGCCAAAACGAAGTTTTTGCAAGATATGTTAGTCAGCTGGTATGTTTTTTTTTATTTATTTTTTGTCTGTAATCACGTATAAAATATTCTGCAGAGCACAGTTATCATCGGAAATTTTTGTAACTTCACATATCAGAGGCCTATAGAGGTCCCTTTCAGTGCACAAAATTTTGAAGGTCAAGGTCACAGGTCAAGGTCACTTTGGCGCAAATCAGGGGAGTCAACGAAACCCTTATTTTTTGAGGAATTTTGATCGGATCGTCTTCAAACTTCATGGGAATATAGTTCATGGTCTGGCGCTCAGCTGATTAATTTTTGGTGGCGATTGGCCTTGACCTTCATATGTTTTTTTATTATTTTTTTTTTTGGTCTGTAATCATGTATAAATCACTCTGCAGAGCACAGTTATCATTGGAAATTTTTGTAACTTCGCATATCAGAGGCCGAAAGAGGTCCCTTTCAGCGCATAAAATTTTGAAGGTCAAGGTCAAAGGTCAAGGTCACTTTGTCGCAAATCAGGGGAGTCGACGAAAACCTTATTTTTTGAGTAATTTTGATCGGATCGTCTTCAAACTTCATGGGAATATAGTTCATGGTCTGGCGCTCAGCTGATTAATTTTTGGTGGCGATTGGCCTTGACCTTCATGGTTAGCGCCTCAGGTCAAACATATTTGATCCCAAGGTCAAATTTTCAAGTTTTAGGAACCATATCTTGTAGTAACTCAAATTGAACACCTCGATGAGTGCTTTCTAGATCTGTCAAGCTTGAGACATTATGACGTCATTTGGTGACGTTATGAGGCAAACGCATATTTTTCATGGTTACTCTGTAGAACGAGTCTCATCGGAATCTCTCGTAGGCAGATATTCCTCAAGGAGTCGCTCCTGGTGAATAGCAGCTCTGTTCACCTCAGTGTGACCTTAAAGAAGTCACACGTGGTCACCTTTTGGCAAGATACGGGTCACCCTGCGGGTGACATTGGTTTATTTATTTGTTGTAAATATGCTCTTTATTGTGTTTTTAAATGACAAGCTATTTCAATGAAGGCATAAACTTGCACAAACTAACAGCTTGGGTTGATCTGTTTTGAGTTCTCATCTGAACTCATGGCTTTAATTGTGATGCTCAGAACCCAGGTTGAAATCCAATGCATCAAATGTGTTTGTATGTTGTGTACTAACATCTCGTAATTCGTATTCAAGTACACTGATAAAAAGGTACTTTGGCGCAGGAGGAGGCCAGTCGGCCCATCATGCCTGCGCTGCACTAACCCCAGTATCCCTTACCCATCCACACCAAATATACCAACAAATCCTCCCAATATTCCCATATCCCTCTATCTCCAAGACATCCAGGTACCGATCTAATTCCAAATGAAAGCTATCGATCTCCTACACTGCCACGACCTTTCTGGGGAGACCATTGCATGCAATAACCACTCTCTGACTGAAAGACCCCTGCCTTAAAACTGTCCTAACTCTCCGCCAATTTACCTTCAAGATACGGCCCCTAGTCCTCGCACTCTCCACTCTGCATAAAATCTCCACTTCAACTGTCTTGTCCAAATCCTTCATCATCTCAAACATCTCAAATCAAATGAATCAAATGAAATCCTGATGTCTTTCAATTTTGTTCTGCTTGTCGTTAATGGACAAGCTGCCATATTAGCCTTAGACAAATGAATAAAAACTTGTATATTCTACCGATGTACATTCACATGTGTGTCAGACAACATAATAAAGTGTTATTCGTCATCAACAAGTGAGTTAAATGGTAGTACGAAGGCCATCTCAAAAATTCTGAAACCCATTTGCATAACATGCATTGTGCTCCTGACAAAATTATTTAATATCACATTATACTACATAATCTCCATCCTCTTCATTGCACTGTCACTTTGTCAGCCAAGTTATTAATTCCAGCAGAAGCCTTCTTTCTGAAATGTCCCAAGTGTGGTGGATGCTGCTGTGTTAACTTCCTCAGTAGATGAAATTTTTTTTCCATGGTTCACAAAAGCCACGGGATGAGGTTCAGTCTCCTAAACTTGTAAGCCTCACCATCATCCATTGCTTCTCCTGGGCCGACCATATTGTAAAGCTGACCAGCAATGCCAACCAGAGACTGGGCATCCCCTGTTGTTTCAGATCATTTCTTGATATGTGATATATCATAATTAGTGTTGATTACTGTTGATAAATTGTTGTGGTGTTGATGTAGCGCAGGCGTGATGGGCGGAATGCCCTGCACCTGTGTCTGATTTCCTTGTTTCCTTGTGTTTCCTTCTGTCTTTTTTTTTAGCCAATTTTTTTTTGGGGGTGGGGGGGGAATTAATGGAAGTCCCAGGACTTGAACCTGATATGATTGGTGTATATGCTGTATGAGACAAAACCTGGTACTATGGAGCACTAATAATCCCAGCACCACAACTAGGACTCGAACATAAAGCCACTGGAGGAGGTTCAATCTCTTAAACTTCAAGGCCTCACCATCAGCCATTACCTCTCCTGGGCCGACGATATTGTAGAATTGATCATCAATGCCAACTGGAGACTGGGCAGCCCTTGTTGTTTCAGATCATTCCTTGATATATGATATATCATAATTAGTTACAGCCAACAATGCTTTTGTTTTCAGCTCAATGGAATACTGCTCTTCACCATGGGCTGGCACTCCAGCATCCCAGCCGTTTCATGGAATCTATGGAATACAAAGCACATATTATTGGAATCTCCTAAGATGAGCCCAAAGCACACACGGTCTGTTGCTGTCACATCGCAGACAGTGAGATGACTGTTTTATATTTTGTATTTTGCTGCCTTTCCTCCAGTCTAGATCTCTTTGCTCTCTAAGCCTGACCCTCTCTTTCAAGCTCCCCCATGATGCATTTTTTCTCCAGTATCCCCATCCTGGTTATACTCCAAAAATCTTGGCTTACTCTACACAGACACTCTTGTGGAACCTCCTTCCTGAGGCCATTTCATCCCACTCTTCCGTTTAAGACTCCAATCAGGAAGTCATGAGGATTAGGAGAGAATAATGAGGGCCTCTGGCTGGATTTTGCTCAAATTTTGATTTCTTTGTTGATTAGGGTACGTGAGGGTGTGTAGAATACGGAATTGAATGCTGCTCAATTTACAAGTGACGTTTTGGTTCCTTAATTAGGCATTTAATGTAATTTAACTGATTACCCGATATCAGGAATACGTTATAACATCTGAACTCATGGACATAGAAGGATGAATTTGGTGTCTCAATGTAGGTTTTTGGGTATGGGGAATCGATTGGAACAAAAATCTTGCTGATTGGAATACTCCTCATGAGAATAAATCCAAGATGGCTGCCCGCAACCCCCCCTCCCCTGCCAGATGCAGGAGATTTCTAATAACTACCAATACGGTAGAAATGGAACGATGATTTGTGTGTCCCAATATCAGTTTTCAGGAATGGGGAATTAAATTATGTTATACTTTTTGCAATTTTGCAATTGCAACTTTTTGCAATCTCTCATTGGTGTAAATCCAATATGGCTGCTGAACGATACATCGAATGAATACCGATACGGGTAATCTCTTATAACTTTTGAAATGAAGGATATAGAAAGATGGTTTTGGTATCTAATCATAGGTTTTCTGATATGGGGAATTGATTAAAGGTAAGATTGTGTTGTTTGTGGTATTCTATATTGTCATAAATCAAATTATAGCTCACATAAGAACATAATAAATTTAAGCGAGACCATCAGACATTGAGTAAAAACATGTTCATCACCATATCATATACATGGCATCATCCGCCATTCATCATCCATCATGTCAACTGATCATCTTCTAATGCCATAAATCATCAAACCTCTTCATCATGTTAACCAACGATCACATCTGATGATCATATTGAGCCATCTTTATACGTACAATCTTAAGCATCATCATAATCATAATCATCATCATCATCATCATCGTCATCATCATCATCCCAGTAATCCAGCACGTTTGAGCAATCAGTGCATTTAAAAAGAGGCATACAAACTAATCATGCAGGAGTAGCTTGTTTGCATTATCATGCAGGAGTAGTTTGTTTTGCCTTCACAGCTGCCCTTCCACTCACACTTGATCAACTCAAGAACTGCTACAGGGGCGGTTTGTTCAAACAACTTACTGGCATAGGTTGATTTTCAACTCGCTCCCAGCCATTTGATTCGATCATGGATAGGGTTGGGTTCATGATGACTCGTGCTCTCATACAGATATAATTAACTATCTCGATGTGAGGAACTAGCATTCCACGAGTGGGTGGTAGCTTTTCCCCCTCGACATTCCTGCTGCGGAAGAGCTCCCATCTGAGTTCTGCCAGCGGAGTGTATTTTGTGTTCTGAGAGTAGACCTGGGTCACGAATCGCTTGATATGCCCAATGGTCTCATCATTTATGTGCATGGCATATTCACCAAAGCACTGGAATTACTGTAGAACAGGGTGGCCATCTTGAAGGGAGTTTTTATTGGATTTATCACATGAAAGAATGCCCTAAACAACACAATCTTATCTTTAACAATTAACCAAACCTGAAAACCTATGATTATATCCGAAAACCATCTTTATATATCCTTGACTTCATAACTTAAAATAGATTACCCACATCGGCTATACATCGGGTAGATCTTATGGCAGCCTTATTGGATTTATACAAATGAGAGATGCTCCAACAGCAAAAAGTATTGGATAATTTAATTCCCCATATCTGAAAACCGTTATTGGGACTCACAAATCATTGTTCCATTTCTACTAAATTGGTAGTTAAAAAGATATCTCATGTATCTGGGGGGGGGGGGGGGTTGCTGGCAGCCATCTTGGATTCATGCGAATAAGAAGTGTTACAATCAGAAATACTTGTTCCAATCGATTCCCCATACCCAAAAACCTACATTTAGATACCGAATTCATCCTCTATGTCAATTATTTCAGAAGTTATAAGGCATTCCCTATAATCAGGTAATCAGTTAAATTACCTTAAGTGCCTAATTAAGGCACCAAAATGTCATTTGTAAATTGGACAGCACCCAATTCCGTATTCTACACACCCACAAATACCCAAAATCAACAGAGAAATAAAAATTGTCAGCAAAATCCAAACAGATTACATGGCCTACCTCATTATTGTGCAGTATCATCTCATATCATACACCCTAAACCATGCCCTTTTCCCCCCATCATTAAGCCAACCGTCTTACCTGTAGGTTGCTGTGGTCTTTCCCCTTCTCTCTTTCTCCATTCTTTCCTGTTTACTCATTGCTCTACTTGAGTCAAAATATGGCTCCCACTTCACTGCCAGTTCATTCCCCTTTTTTATACCCTTTGTTATCTCACCCTTACATGAGCTCCAGTCTTGTAAAGATTAAAAAAAATCCAGCCTTGTCATTGATACAAACAGCTGGATTTGTTTTGTGCACTACAGATATTTTTCTCACAAACCACTTTGTAGTAGTCTCAATTCACTGTTTCACCTTATGGACCCATGCAATTTGACAAAACTCCACTTTCATTGAAAAAAAAGTAAGGTGAACAACCTTGATGCTACCATGTTGCATCAAAGTTGGGATGCAAAGGGACGTTTAGCTTTTTTGGATATGAGCAAGTTGGCCCTTTCCTTTTTGCTGAATTTTAATAAAGTTCTGGATTTCAGTTGTGGCACCAGGTGTCATCTCCAGCAATGGCATATCCAAGAAAGTGTCACCTTCACAACAACAACAAAATCTGAAGATGTTGTTTCCTTAAGAGCAAGCTGATTGAATTTCTACTCTTGAATAACGAAGTGTGGCTTCCATTTTGTCATTACATTTCTTTTTCCCAGATCCTCAGTGATAACATGATACGCAGTTGACTTGGGTATTCCTGATTATCTTACAAGTTCATAAATTGTGTAATACATCGATCTTTGAACCAAGAGTTTGTGTATAATGATAGTCCTCACGTTTGGTTTGCCTGAATACAGTATAATGATTGGATAATTATGTGATCATCCAGACTAGACCTTTGACTTAAAATTTTTTTACAAACTGGGTGATTATTTTTGGGTAACACTTTTCTACACTGGTATCAGGATGGTGTCTTTAACAGCAGCTGAATTCCACATAATTACCCCACGCACACGAAGCGAAAAGCGGGGTTAAGCAATTGGTTCATGTCTGTCTGTTTGTCTGTCTTGTCAGATTATGATTATTTCCAAGTATCAGGAACAACTTCCGAGTGTCAGGAGCAGCTTATTAAAATCTCATGATATATTTTGAACATAAATTGGCAAATGAATAGGAAGACAAGTCTTTCATTTTTACCGTACATTGGCTATAAATTCGTCCCAACCGCACACGCGCAGAGTAGTTAGATAATATTGTTTACTCTGTCTGCCTGCCTGGCAGTCAAACAAAATTGAAAATCATTCAAAACAAGGAAACTTACTGTTTTTAAGGATTTTATAAAGGACACAAACAACAGGTACAAATAACTAATGTAAGGTGTTCAATCGGGTGATATAATAGACGCTGGAGAAAATGGTGGTATAATCCATCATTTTTTATACTTATATACTGTTAAACTTCTTTAAACCTTTATTTAAATTGAATTATATATTTGAACACTGGATAACACAAATCGCCTTCATATTGCTTCCATGAAACTCCAGTTTTCCAGGGGTATGTTCAGTTATCAAGTTTCTTGTAGAGTGCTCACCAAGTGGCTTAAAGGTCCACAGAATCAGAATTTTTTAAAATGTGATCATATTGATTTTTAAGTAATAAAAAAAGAACTGAACATGGTTTTTAATTCTCGTAATGTTTTGAGGTGTTACAGTTATAAAAGCAAACCCATCGGGTACCGCCCCTAAAAATTCCAGAAAACTCCCACAACACAATCGAGGGAAAGATTTTCTCAACACGCAGTAGACAATGGTCGCACATCTCACTTCAGACGCAGCGGAAAGTGAATTTGATGAAGAACTTTCTGATAAACAATCCCCAGATGACGACGATAGTCAATGTCATTATGTGCTGTCAGACTGTACATGTATGAACTCGAAGTCGAGATGACGTCGTGGGAGGGGCGAGGCTAATCGAGGGGTTTTTGGGGGGGCGGGGCTAATCAGTGTAAAAGGGCACCAAATAACATTGAAATCTTCGTTTCAAGATATTTATTCAAGAAAAGAACAATGATTAAGTGCTAAGTGAAGCCATATCTATTCATTAAACCATGGTACCTTAATTAGGCATTTAATTGAAGCACTCAATCAAGCACTCCATTTGAAACCGTTAATAAGGAATGGCTGGCTTGACAAACGCTAACTCTACAGGTTGGACCGTCTCTCTACAAGCAGCTGTCAAGACCTCTCCAATGGTGGAGTCAAAATATAATGCAGAACATCACTACTTCCTGAAAGCACAAATATCTCACACTCTCCTCTTTTCATAGTTGAGGCTATTACAGTAACCATATGTTCAAATCTACAATGCCTCAAGAAAGTCAACACCCCTTTTCAAAATTTTCACCTTTTCTTGCCTTGTAGCCTGGAATTACATTGCATTAAATGAGACTTTCCCCACCTTTCCTTGCACATCGTAACCCACATCTTCCAAGTGAAAAACAAATTCTACAAATAAAGGAAAATTAATTAAAGATACAAAATTAGAGTATCTTGTTTGGATAAGTTCCCACCCCACTGAGATAATACTTGGTGAAAGCATCTTTGACAGCAATTACAGCTGTGAATCTGTTGGGATAGGAGTCTACCACCTTTGCACACTTTGATTGGCCAATATTTGCCCATTCTTCACAAAACTGTTCAAGCTCAATCACATTGCATGGGGAGAGTTGATGGATAGCATTCTTCAAGTCATGCCACAGATTTTCAATTGTATTTAGGTCAGGGCTCTGACTGAGCCACTCAAGGACATTTATCTTTTTGTTCCTCAGCCACTCCAGTGTGGCTTTGGCTGTGTGTTTCAAGTCGTTGTCATACTGAAAGGTGAACTTCAATCCCGATTTCAGCTTTATTGCAGAGGGCAGCAGGTTTTCCTCTAGGATTTTTCTGATTTGCTCCATCCATTTTTCCTTCTATCCTGACAAATGCCTCACTCCCTGCTGATGACAAACATCCTCATAACATGATACTGCAACATCCATGCTTCACAGTAGGGATGGTGTTCTTTGGGTGATTAGTGGGGCAGATAACAGCAATTTTTGAGAGGAATCGTGCAAATGATGATACAAGCATCAAATTTGGCACATTTGTTCTCCAAAGGATTCCAATCAAATCTGCCTGATTGGCCATTTGAAAATCCAAATTTTGAAAAATTTGAAGAAAAAAAAAATCAAAGAAGTCAAGATCACAAATCAATGTTGGATGCTGGCTGAGATTGGTGAATGTTTCAGAAACATAATCAAAGACGTTCCAAGTCTGCCATGCAGTTTTCTTCCCTTTACTGCGGAAGGCAGACACGACGTCACATCCAGTGAACGCATGGAAGTATGGGATCCCTCCAGAATTCTCAGGCCCTATTGCAGAAACTATCTCATGGACTGGAATCCATCACACCTTGGCTCCTTGGCCAAAGGCAATCCACATGTTCTCAAGACTTTCAGGAAGGAAAGCAGTTAATTTGAAGGAGGTGGGCTTGGGTGGATTATCGGGGGTAGAAAAGATCGAGGATTTGTATGGGGGATGATAAGAGGTGGTGGTGAACAGCTGTTTTGAAGGCCTGGAGGGAAGAATGGGAATGAACAGAGTGAGGGAGTTTATTCCAAAGGCGGGGAAAAAGAGGAATGAAAGAGTGAAGGTGAGTAGTGATTCGTGATTTTGGTAGTTTTACCAGAAGGGGGTTGTTGGCGGACCTTGAGCGCCCTGCGGAAATGTGGTGGGGAAAAAAATCACAGAGAGAGCAGGGGAGAGGCTGGAGAGGAGACGGTAGAAGACAGAAAGACCACTGACCAACCTGCGGTGAATGAGTGAGGGGCCCAAAGACAGCCTCATTGTGGGAGATGCCAATGATCCGAAATGCCTTCGCTTCTACAGCGTGAAGCGAAGAAAGGTGGGAGGCAGGAGCACCAGCCCAGAGGGGAGAGCAGTACTCCCTAAGGCTGCAGACAAAAGCTTTGCAAGTGGTCAGGAACTCAGGTGGGCTGAGGAAGGACTTTGCACGACGGAGGATTCCCAGTCGGCGACTGGCTTTGGAGTATTTGTAAGCTTGCCTTTCTGGCAATTCTGGAAGACTTTGTAATCATACATCAAAATGACATTATGGAACTCAATATCTGCAATCACAAAGCAATCAACAAGGGTAAACCTCCTCTGGTTTACCCTTGATGATAACCCGTAACTTACCCTAAGCCCACGATTCAATGTTGGCATATTTTGTTCAGATCACCACATGACCTTGACATTCAAGATTTAGGAGTAGAGTGTAAATTAAGAAAGTATATCCACATCTCCAAAATATCCATAAAACACAACATCATGAAAATCGGAGGAAAATTATTGAAGTTATGATCAAAAAGGTATTTTTTGTTAATTAGGTCACAATCCGAAAAAGGAAAAAAATGGGACAATGGCATAAATCAAATATCTAATGCACAATTTCAGTGTAGGTCCACTACTCTGATGTAAGAACATCTTGGAAGGCCGAGCGGTCTTTGAGATTCCACAATGGCAAAATGGAGCGATAACAAAAAATGCATTTTTCTTTTTCATACCGACATTTGAGTTTGACCGCGTTACTTTTTCCAGACCGCCATTTGACCTTGACCTTTACTCCGAGGGTATGATATAAATTAAGCATAAATGCACCTTGCTGAAGGCTATCTATGGGGGCAATTTTGATCTGATTGGACAAACTTTAGTCGAGTTATGGTATAAAAAAAAAAGGTTAAAATGCGTATAATTGTGTCACGGCCTTAAAATTAGGTCAATGTCAAAAAAATTATGGCAACCCTGCATACTTTTTATTGCCATTATTGATTCAAAATTTCATTCCAAAAGTCTAAGCCTGCTTTGAGATACAACTCAGAAATTGGGAGTGCAGGAAGGAAAAAGAATATCCTAAATGGTGATTTAGTAACCCTTGGGGTGAGAAATTGGGGGAGGTAATTGTAGAAACAAACCCTACAACAACAATAAGCCTTCCATATTCTGTAAGGGGAGGCTTAATTATCTTGACCATCCATGTGACAACCAATACCCAGGTACACACAAAGATAAAAGTCCTATAAACAACTGTTTGCCATCACGTTTTCTTGTCCTGTCGTGTTAATTTTATAGTTCAAGGGGTCATTTAGGTGCAAAAACAGAGCTCTGTGCTCCGTGGAAGAGCATGGTTGTGTGTTCTTTTGTGGGAAGCAGTTATGGTTGATTTGTGAGCGAGGCGTTGCAGCAATATTTTGACTGTACAATGTTTAACTCTCTCGCTCGAGACTTTGGGAGAAAGGCAACAGCAGAGTTAAATTAAAGGAGAAGTTGAGTGTACAAGCTATGATATCAATAAACAATAATAACAAAAACTGAATGTTGTTTTGGTTTATATGTGTGTATATATATATATATATATATATATATATATATATATATATATATATATATATATATATATATATATATATATATATATATATATATATATATATATATATATATATATGGACTTAATGATGATACATTGAATTATCTGATATACAATTGATGAAATGTCCAAAATTCTTCATATGATGCCACAGAAACATTTGTTTTGAATTTATTAGGCTGGCAGTCTCTTTCCAAAATAGTTATCGGGCATCCATCGAGAGGCATTCATTTTGATATTTGAAACAATAATCATTTTATATTGCTGGTGTCTTATACTGCAAATCATGGAGAGGGAGTTGTTTAACCAAATTCTGTTCACAAAGTACTCGATAACATTTTAATATTTACTGATGTGGAGTATTTTCTGAACATATTTTAGTTGAACTCCCTCCCTATCTATGTTAAATTGCATTTAAATTACCAGCACAATATTCTTAAGGTTGTTTTCCATTGGTTGTCATGTGTTCTCAAGTGTGAGTTTAACTTTCATGTTGTGACTCAGACTGTTGCTTGCCTTAGCTTGTTGACTTTTTGACCTTGGTTTTGCCTTAAAGGTCACACTTTACTGAGATGTTAAATTTTGCAAATATTTTCATGGATTCCTTGTGCATTGATGAACCTTCGATAATGAAGCATATGTGATTGGAATGCAAGATCTGTCACGTTTTATGCATTCGGCTCATTTGCCACCTTGGGCAAAACCCCTCGGAGATCTTAGACGGCAGTTAATATGGTTGGCTCGAATAATTTCTGGATAGAAGGTATCTTTTAGGAACCAAAGCCTCGAGGCCATTTTTCTCATCACATCATCCTCTCAATGTCAGTGATAAAATGCTGAGAGAATATCACAGGCTGTCATTGACATCGTCACATGGTTGAATGGAACAACCTCACATATCTTTGACAATGAGACACCTGCTTGATTACTGAGACAACTCTTGGCTCTCCCCTTGGTCTCGAAATGCATTTAGCTTTAAGATTTGCATAACAAACGAGAAGGGTATTCAGTAGAGCGCATACCTCCGCCACGTAATGCCTGATCCAGGAGAACATATCGGGTCCAATATATTTTTGAAATATCATTCCATACAGCACTATATAATTTTTGGCCTCATCTCTAAATGGTGAAGAATAACTTGAAAAAATAAATAATTCTCGTATTCTGATCCAGATCTGCATCTTCACCAACATCTAATCAGTTCGTGCATATAGCACACGGAACCTGTCCACAAAATTTCATCCGGATACGTCGACATCTCTTTCAGATATTATGCACATAAATAAACAAACAAAAAGACAAACAGACAGAAACAGGTGAAACTCGAGGGGGAGCACTCGGTAGAGTGCAAAACCTCCGCCGCCAATACTGCTTGGTCACTCAAGTGAACCTGATATCCTATTCATTCAATTTGACGTCAACAGTGCTCACAGAGTTATAGTTTGCAGCTTTCCCTTTTACTTTTAACTTTTAGATACTCAATTCATTCGTCATAACTCGATTCCTTGAGACAGAAATTGATTTTACGTGGGTATATCCACCTGAAGTTCCAAAATCAGCCGCAATTATAATTTTGGCATGTTTTTTTTTTTGTTGGAAATCACTTATAACATGTAGAAATGCAAATAAAAAATAAAAAAATCGAAATTTTGTTGAAAAAAAAGTTGCAAAATTGTTTTTTTTCTCTAACAATTTTTTTTTTTGGGGGGGGGGGGGTTGGAAATCACTTAAAACATGTAGAAATGCAAAAAAAAAATTAAATATTTTTTCAAAATGGCCGCCATAGCGGCCATATTGGATTTTGCACCAAGTCAAAAATCTCATGGCATGATCCTTTGACAAGACCCACCCCCCCACCAAGTTTCGTCGAAATCCGTCGAGGAGTTTTTCCGTAATACTGTTCACAAACATACAAACAAACAAACAAACAGAAAGGGTTGAAAACAGTAACCTCCATCCATCTTCGATGGCAGAGGTTAAATATAACGTCCTTCACCTTCGGTGGTGGAGGTAAATATGATCTGTTAAATGCAAGCTTTGATCAGAGCGATAACCAGTGCTAGTAAGCACAACGGACTTGTTTCAACTTTTAAAATAATTATTTGTCTCATCTCAGAATGCCACTACGTTAAAAGTATTATTTAAATAACAACAATTAAATGAATACCTTTCTGCCTTGCACGCTGGTGCAGATTGGTTCGTACGAAAAAACTACAGTCAGAGTGATTGTTGATGGATTGAGAAAACTATCACATGCCTTGATCACATATGAGTGCAGATCTCATCAGTACAAAGCCATTTTTCAACTCTGGGGGAAGCAATCAAAATCCACTCTGCCCCGATGACAGCCAGTGATCAGAAACACATCTGTGGATATATGTTGACTGCAGCAAAAAAAAAAAGTAAACTTGAATCTTAAACTTCAATTTCTTATAAAAATGTAATATCATGAATATCACAAATAAATTTGCAAAATTAATGTTTGAGTTGTGCTTGGTGTAAATTATGACAACACGGCAACTCATATACTTATCCTCAGTTGAAACAAGCTGGTCTCTATAGCGACGTGTAGTGAGGTCTTTTGAATTGCACAGCAGAAGCTGTTTTGAATTATATGGAAGTGAGGTGTTTTTAATAACGTGGAGGTGAAAAAAGAACAACCATATATGTGTTACTGTATGTTATTAAAAACACCTTACCTCCACAAATTAAAAACTCCTCAACACCACATATTAAAAACACCTGACCTTCACTGTGATATCCACAACAATATATATATATATATATATATATATATATATATATATATATATATATATATATATATATATATATATATATATATATATATATATATATATAGTATGCCCCGGTTAGAATAGGTGTTCCATGTCACTGTGTCGTAAGAGGTGACCAGGTGACCAGCGTAAAAACCTATGCCAAATCATTTTGCGGACAACAAAACGAATTTCCATACCGGATCGGTCGAGGCCCGGGTTACCAACGACCGCCACCAGTACCGGTGGTCAGTAGGGTACCAGTGGAAATTGTGCTACTGCTGGGTGAAGGAGGAGAAGGAGACAGGGAAGGCGAGTCTGGAGGCAGTGGGAGAGGGGGAAGGGTAGAAGTGCGGAGGTGAGAGTTGGAACTCTGAATGTTGGGACGATGACTGGCAAAGGGTGAGAGTTGGCTGATATGATGGAGAGAAGAAAGGTGGACATACTGTGTGTACAAGAGACCAAGTGGATGGGGAGTAAGGCGAGAGAGGCGAGATTGAGATGGTTTGGACATGTGCACAGGAGGGAAGCGGAGTATATCAGGAGAAGGATGTTGAAGATGGAGCCGCCAGGCAGGAGGAGAAGAGGAAGGCCAAATAAGAGGTTTATGGATACGGTGAGGGCAGACATGCGGGTGGTTGGAGTGTCAATGGAAGATGTGGAGGATAGAGCGAAATGGAGATGGTTAATCCGCTGTGGCGACCCCTAACAGGAGCAAGCCGAAAGAGGAAGAAGAAGAAGATATATATATATATATATATATATATATATATATATATATATATATATATATATTGCTGTGGACCCGGGCTCACAGGGGTACTACGAGGGTGGAGGTTATCCCTAGTTCTCCCTCGACTCATCGGGAATCGTAGGCCATCAAACACGAAAATCTTCGTGTCAAAGTGAGTCGCTAAATGAACGTGAACACCAAAAGCTTGACCACTTGACTTAGGGTCCTCCTTATGACACCGTTTACTAAAGAACATGTGATCTCCTTATCGGAGAATCGTGCCCTTGGAAATTATGCTGTCATCTTAATTGGATTGAGATTAATGCGGCTGGCCGTACCTTCCGCAAGCACAATGCTGGACTGAAACGAGAGCCAAATAATTAGTGGGGAATTATAACCTCCGAGCTAATCTACATATGGGCATTGCTGGACCAATGGAAGAAAGAATAACCACAGGCAGATTGTACATATAACAACAATAATTTATTTACAATGAGTGATGAGGGGTATTGGAAAAAGGGAGGGAACTTTAGGGCTTTAATGGCGTCAAAGAGAAACTGGGGCAGGAAAAGGGGGAATGCAATAAAAAGAGTGCAATTAAGGTGTGTATTTATAAGAAAAGGAAAGCAAATGTTCAATTGCAGATTTAACCTATGCCTTACATACTGGCTCACAAAACAGGGTCCCCATCAGACCACTCACACACAGCGAGACAAATTGGAACTAGTACGTACATCACCATCACCCTCCCCAACTTGGTACCACTCTCCAAAATGGTCCCGAAACTGCTCTCCCCCACCAGGGTTCCACCAGCTTCATCGAGAGCACAACCAATGCATCCAGGACTCGGGAAGAACTGGGTGCGATGACCCAGGCAGAGACAGAATGAGTGCTGCCACGATCAGGACTCCAATTGCTTAAGGAAAAGGAAGAAAGACAGCGTGGCAACCAGGACAAAGGTAGCTCTGGGTGATTGATGACTGAGAGAGAGGGAGAGTCAGAGACACAGACAGAGACAGAGACACAGACAGAGAGAGAGCGGAAACCAGGACCAAGGTACCTCGGGAGTGGCGGCAGAGAGGGCACGGCAACCAAGACCAAGGTCACTCAGGGGCGATGAGAGAGAGAGCAAGAGAGAGAGAGAGAGAGAGAGAGAGAGAGAGAGAGAGAGAGAGAGAGAGAGAGAGAGAGAGAGAGAGAGAGAGAGAGAGAGAGAGACAGAGAGAGAGAGAGAGAGAGAGAGAGAGAGAGAGAGAGAGAGAGAGAGAGAGAGAGAGAGAGAGAGAGAGAGAGAGAGAGAGAGAGAGAGAGAAGCAGCGTGCTGAGTGCAGCTTTATAGCCTTGAGGGCAGGCTAGACCAAAGACCCACATGTCCCCTGACGCAGCCTGGGACCAACCATTGAGCCAAGTCAGACCCCACGAGCCGGCCCCATGCCAGCCATTGGAGGGTTCCCAAGCAGCCTCGCCAATTCTGCCGCCTGGCCAGATATTCAGTCAATTTAGCCCTTCCGGTTGTCGTCATGAACAGAGCTCCGTACTTAACATGGGGGAAATCTCTTATACCCTCATGTTCCTGGGACAAACCACAAATGTCCAACAATGTTCATGGCACAAAGCCTGGGAATGAGGCAATCATTTCAGGGAGGCTGGGTCATGTCTTGGTTCGTTTGTCAATCATTTTGGGTGGAGGAAAGAGTAAATCGTTCGGTGTTTGTTACCTGTGATGCTGAGGAAGCAGCATATGTAATTTTTATTCTGGATAATCAGGGCAGTGGAGGATGCAAAAAGACCTCTTGTTTGCTGGTGGGGCCAGTTGAGGACTTTCTATCATGAAAAGGCACAAAGAGAAAATGTCGCACACTCCAAAAAGTACCGTCACAATCTGTCTGGCCACTGTGTGCCAACTATGGTGGTGTAGTGTGCTGTGAGGCCCGGAAGAGGTGATGTGCATTTATTTTTATTACGGCCGCCCTGTGAGTGGGACGGCTTGGAGAAGGAGATTGAAGAAGTTTGTTTGAAATTTTGCTTGCTTCTCGTCTTTGGCTTACTTTGTCGCTGGCTCACGTCATTGCTCATGGAGGAAGGCTCTGAAACATCGACACTGTTCCTGAGCTATACCATCTCCCTGCACTCCATGCATCACCAAAGGGAAGTCCTCACCTGCACTATTCTATTGATGCACAAGTGTGATCTGTGGTGCCGAGTGTGGGTTAGGTTTATTTATTTCTCATCTCGTAAAATGTTTGCTTGCCCCAATTTCCCTGTTTGTCTTCGTTGATTTTTATGGTTTATTCCGAACTGCTCATACTTTCCCCCTTTTCCCCCATATTCTTCATAAATAAACTCTTAAAAGGGAAGGAAACGTCTTCCATCCATCTGCTTCCTGTGTGTGTGCCATCAATTTTTGTTTCTTTGGGCGACAGGTCCCTGGTACATGGCAATCTCGCCTACTCAAATCATACGGACCATGTTACACCTACCACAGTCAAGCAATCCACCCCCCCGCCCCACCCTTTACACATTACAATATTTTGAATATATATATATATATATATATATATATATATATATATATATATATATATATATATATATATATATATATATATATATATATATATATATATATATATATATACACACACACCAGCTGTAGTATCCTGCATTGCCGGGGGGCCAACTCAAATCATACGTACCATGTTGCACCCTTCACAGTCTAGTAATCCACCCCCCCCAACCCTTTACACATTACAATATTTTGAATATATATATATATATATATATATATATATATATATATATATATATATATATATATATATATATATATATATATATATATATATATACATATATACACACACACCAGCTGGAATATCCGGCATTGCCTGGGGGCCTACTCAAATCATACGTACCATGTTACACCTTCCACAGTCTAGTAATCCACACCCCCCCCCCCCAACCCTTTACACATTACAATCTTTTGAATATATATATATATATATATATATATATATATATATATATATATATATACATATATATTTGCTGGAGTAACAGGAATTGCCCGGGGGGGGGGGGGAACTGGAACAAGAAAGTGGTAAATTGTGGTGCTTAATATATATCACATTTATGTATCACATTTAATTTTGACACATTTCATATTTCTTTGTCGTTGTCAGCGTTCGTCATCAGTTCTCATGAGGCTGTCACAGAGGTTGTCGTAGTTATCAGCAAGCAAGTTTTTTTGCTCCCAGCGGATAAAGCTCAGTCGCTGTCTCGATCTTGCAGTAAACATCGACCAGAAGCTGCTGAAAGAGTCGTCGCATCTGCAGTATGTGGTTGCCCTCTCTCACCATGATGTGCTAGCTGCTGTACTGCAGCTGTGTGAGTTTTCGTCCATCCTGTCCAGTCGCAGTCCTGGCCACCAGATGGATGCTGTAGCCATCTGTTCCATATGGGAACACTATGGGATACTGGAGTGCATCATAAGATGCATGCAGCTCACTGATTCCCCATCGCGAAGTCTGAGGACAAGTCTCTGGGTTCTGTTAGCTCATTGTCCATTAGTCTGGAGACTTTTGGTGCAGACTGGACATTGTAGCAGCGTGTGTGCTCTCCTTGTGGTTGCTTGTTCTCTCTGATGATGATCTGGCGCTCGTCAGAATGGCCTCCTTCTGCAAGTACATCTGTTGCAGTACACACGCCAAGGACCAGATGGTTATTCTCATGAAACGACTTTGTGAGCATCTCAAGGAAGTGTGGTTTGAGGCCGCTGTGGTTCCTGGCAGACAGCTCCTTGGCGTATGAGTCTAGGAAGTAGACCTGTCGGAACTTTGGCTGGCCCTCTTCAGGCGGGAGCAAGCTGCCAATGCGGTGGAACACTTGACCTTGCATCCCAAAGCTCGGGTTCCTGCCCTGGACTTCAGCTTCCTTGTGCCCGAATCTCGTCATTGCAAAGCTCCCATTATACTATACGTCCGAATGTTGTCAAGGAAGTGCTTGCTGAGGGGACCTTCGCCTGAGAGAAGTTCCTTCAGCAAGGGAGGATGGGCAGGAGAGGGCTCAAGGACGACCTCGCCATCGCTGCAGCACACACCCTTGGTCTCTCCCTTGAACTTGTAAGCAGAGCACTTGTCTGCATGAGTTGTTAGGTGAGCCGGGTCATACGTGAATGCCAACCTGTTGGCATTGTTGTGCTCTTGTGCCCAGGCCAGTGCTCATGCTTCTGCAGTGCAGTGACGCATCGCCTCAAGTCTTGCATCACACTCTTCCTCAGTCTCATTTGCTCGCCGCTGCTGTTGCCGATGAGCCTGTTCATTGAGCCTGGCTCATCATCGCTCCTCTTCAGTCTCCTGTTGTCTCTTCATGTGTTTTCGCTTAGCTGCAGCTGCCTTGGGACAAATGGAGCTCTTCCTTATTCGGGGCATCAAAAATCAGAAAGTAAAATTTTTATCAGAAATTTTGTAAACGTTCACTGGTCCGTCCATCCACTAGTCTGTCTTTGTCTTATTTTGATTAGGTTGTGAATAAAAAAGTCACGACGCCGAAAATCAATCAATTGCGCAGGAAAATTGAAACGGCCAAAAAAACATGGACAAATTTTTTTTACGGTTTTTTTTAACATCGAAGGTGTGCTTTCGTACCTGTGAGACGTGCTGGTTCCGAATATAGCTTTAGTTTTGTTCTGTGATGCGTAGTGCTCGAGTTATAAGAGGACAAACAAACATACACAACTACATTGTACTTTATATATTTAGATATCCCCTTGATGATGGTGCGGTACTATGTGAAAATTGAACACAATTGCAGATGATGTTCAAGCAAACCTCTACAACAATGAGGTCTTTAATTGCTTCATTCAAAAACAATGTTTCCTTTTAAAGCTTTTGGCTCAGTTACATGTCACAGGCATGGGTTATATCCACATTGGCAAGGGGGAGTGACTGAACCACTGCCCAGGGTCCATTGATCAATTGACAACCAACTGTTGCCAGCAGGGGTCACTCCAATACAGTGACAGTGGTTGAGTATTCATCACAGCACGTCTGTCAGGTATTACACATTGCAGCACCATCCCCATCCTTGACATGCCATTAAGTCGATCAATATCGATCACATTCTTACATAGTGCTTTTCATTTGGAGGCAAAATCTCAAAGGACTTACCAACAAAAGGATCAAGGGATAATCTAATTTGTTCTTCTACTATTTGATGTCATTCATCGTTCCATGGGAATGCCACAGCAGTTATAGATAGGAAATGTCTTCATGAAGGAAATCCTTCAACAAGAATTGTTTCAACATGGAGGAATAATTTGATGGACTCAACCCCCAAAAATAGTCTTGCAAATGATGAAATATGCCTTTTTTAAACATGTAATATTCCTTACAGGACCGATTATGATCCGCTTTGAAGGATGATGTGTGTCAAGATTCAGAACCTCTTATTGGCTGTCCAAGAATAGTAACTTTGACTGGTTTGACTCTGTTCTAGTAAACCAAGGACCAGGGAGGTCAGACGGGAACGTGTTACCGAATGAGTTATTCTGCAGCCGTCCATTAATGTTCAGGGTTGCCATGAAAATAGTAAATGCCAAATATATAGTTTTATTTTCGCAGTGCAATACTTTATGGACACCAACACACACACACACACACACACACACACACACACACACACACACACACACACACACATACACACACACACACACACACACACATACACACACACACACACACACACACACACACACACACACACACACACACACACACACACACACACACACACTCATTCGACGACGTAAAAACTGCTAACGTTTGCACTACATGTTGGGAAATCGTCATAAAAGTGAAGATAGTTCTTGTTGCTCTTAACTTCTTCTTCTCCTTATTACCTGGAACACGTCCATTGCTGTTGTTGTTGTGGTTGTTGGGGGTGGGTTTTGGCAATGTGCACCCATTGGTTGAACAGCTGCCATCAGACCACACCCACATCCGTCGCTTGACTCCACCCACCATAGCACCCAAACTAAATGATATGGCTGCCATCTTGGTTTTCTTGAAGGCCGAACACATTAGGCCTATAGGCCTTTACTGATTATATGCACTGTCTGGGTTTGTTGCATCAGATTTCCATTGGTTTTGTGTGGGTCGACTGTTACTCATGATGAGGAACCCCAAAAAATTGAATCATATGTCCAAATAAGAATAATTAGAAAAAGGTTAATGAAGTCTGGACACGACTCCCTAAAAAAAATGGTCATGTAATTTTTGAACATCCCCAAATTGGAGTCAAACAATCTGTGACGGTGTGACGAATCAGCTATTTTAAGAGTACTTTAAATGCAAGTTTCTCAATCGGCCCGTTACCGGATTTTAAGTCAATTCACTCGTGAAGTCAATGGTGAAGTCCCGTACCTCGAATGACCTCGGACAGGTTTTCATAAACAAAAGGTTTATTACTACAGAGAGGGCGGAAGAGCAGAAGAGACGGCGAAGGACTGCGTGCACGCACGCACACATGCCCATGTGCACACTCTTTATTCTCAGACCCAGCTGTCACCACAAAGAAATGTGGGAACTTTATAACCTCCACCAACTAGATTCTGACAGATGGGATGCCCATTTCAATGTCCGTCCAAGGGACAGCACACACATTGATGAATCACCTTGCCTGTGAAACACCGGATGACCGTTTATAGCTGGGTCAGGATTCGAACCCAGACACCAAGGTTTGGAGGCGAGTGTGCATACATCTAAACCATGCTGCCAGCTCCTTATTGCTCCATTGCATCAATATTTTCTTGAAAACGAAACCAGGTAAAGTTATTCAGCAGAGCTGTTGATTTTCAAATCTTCTTGTGTTGTCCATTGATCCAGGAAGTGCCTCGTATTGTTTTGTCTCTTTTGTAACTCCATTCTGCCATTGTAGGAGAGTTGGATCCTATTAGATTCACAATTAAAATGAAGCACAATAATACATTTCCAATCAAGACTCAGTCATGGTGTCATGGTTCGAGTGTCTGCTCTGAGTCTGGGTGGTTGGTGGTTCAAACCCTGACCAAGTCATACTGAGTCTTACCAAGGATTTTATAAATGGTATGTGCTGTTTCCTTGCTTGACACTCAGCAATTATAAGGATAGAACATGGACAAACAAGCATAGTTTGGCAACTGTTGTGCAGGCTTTGATGGGCTTAATCACTTCCTCCTGCATTGAAGTTCCTTGTAAGGGAACTCATATTTATTGATTTACCACCAAAGGTACCCAGTGTTCCTGGGCAACGCCGGGTCCTTCTTCTCACCCCTTCCCATGCCTCATCCCACCCCAACTCCCTCCCTCCCCTTACCCCAACTCCTTAGCTCCAGACTCCCACCACACTGATTCTCCTTACCTCCTCCCACCTTTACCATTTCCCTCCATCTTCCCACCCCACCCCTTTCTCTCCATCCTCCAACCTCCACCCCTTCCCCTCCTTCCTCCTACAAAGGAACCCGGCATTGCCTGGAATGTCAAAGTGTGAAACCGACATCTCTTTAACTGAGTGTCAAACCGACATCTCTTTAACTACCATAATTAAAATTAAGCAAATATTTCGAGATAAACATTTTTTTTTTTGTATACCTTGGTCGAGGCTCGTATGAGAGCGAACACACAACTCACGGCAAGGAGGCATGAGACAAGAGGGGCGGGAGTGGAAGGGACAAAACATTGGGGAACAGACACAGGTGAACTGTGGAAGGGAGAGGGATGGGGATGGGACGGGGAACATGGCGAAGAGAAGATGGACATTTCAGGGACTTTCAGGAAGGAAAGCAGGAGAAATGAAGGAAGTGGGCTTGGGTGGATTATCGGGGGTAGAAAAGATCGAGGATTTGGATGGGGGAAGATAAGAGGTGGTGGTGAACAGCTGTTTTGAAAGCCTGGAGGGAAGAATGGGAAAGAATAGAGTGAGGAAGTTTATTCCAAAGGCGGGAAAAAAGAGGAATGAAAGAGTGAAGATGAGCAGTGATTCGTGATTTTGGTAGTTTTACCAGAAGGGAGTTGTTGGCGGACCTTGAGCGCCCTGTGGAAATGTGGTGGGGACAAATCGCAGAGAGAGCAGGGGGGGGCAAGGCTGGAGAGGAGTCGGTAGAAGACAGAAAGACCACCGACCAACCTGCGGTGATTGAGTGAGAGGCCCAAAGACTCAGCTTCATTGCGGGAGATGCCGATGATCTTAAATGCCCTGGTTTCGACAGCGTGAAGCCGAGAAAGGTGGGAGGCAGGAGCACCAGCCCAGAGGGGAGAGCAGTACTCCATCAGGCAATGGACAAAAGCTTTGTAAGTGGTCAGGAGCTCAAGAGGGCCGAGGAAGGACTTAGCATGACGGAGGATTCCCAGTCGGCGACTGGCTTTTGAGGCGAGGTTGGAAATGTGACTTTCCCAGGAAAGGTCATGGCAGATAGTGAGACCTAGAAGCTTGAAAGAAAAGACTTCTTCCAGAGGATTGTTGAGAAAGTGGATGGGGGGGTTTTGTAAACGGTCCTTTCGAAGAGACATAGTGAGAGTGTGAGATTTGTCTGGATTGAAAGACATGTTCCACGTGTTGGACCAGTTTGTGATTTTATCCAGATCTGCAGTGAGTGAAGAAGCTGCTGCTTGCTGGTCTGAGGGATGACAGATGGTACGGCAGAGGGTGGAGTCGTCGGCAAAGAGAAATAGAGGATTTTCCAGAGAGTCCGAGAGATCATTGATGAAAACCAGAAAAAGAACAGGGCCCAGAACGCTACCTTGAGGAACTCCAGCCTGCACAGGAAGAGGGGATGAAAGAACTCCATTTAGGGCCACACGTTGACTGCGACAGGAGAGGAAGTCTGCGAGCCATGAGTGGAGATGGCCTTGAATACCATGGGAAGAGAGTTTGGTGAGTAGGGCAGGGTGCCAGACTGTGTCAAAAGCACGTGATATGTCCAGGGATACGGCTCGGATTTCCTGTCTGGCATTGAGGACCTCCATCCATTGATGGGAGAGCAGAAGCAGCATGTCCAGGGTAGAGTGACCTGGTCTGAAACCAAATTGATGATTGGAAATCAAGCCATTGGAGAAGAGGAAGGATTTCATATCTGAGGCGATGATGGATTCCATCACCTTGCTGATGATTGGGAGAAGGCTGATTGGTCTGTAGTTACAGGGATCTGTTTTTGCACCTTTTTATGCAGGGCAGTGATGTTAGCAGATTTCCAAGCAGATGGCAGATGACCTTGGGCAAATGAGAGGGTGAATAGAACAGAGAGTGGGTGAGCAAGAGCAGAAGAGCAGGCTTTGAGGACACGTGGGCTGATGCCTTCTGGACCGGTTGCAGAATCTGACTCGAGGTTTGAAAGCAAGCTCTCCACCTTGTCAGGAGAAAAGGATACAGAGTCCAGGGACAGTTGGGTGCGACTGGGTAAAGTGGGTAGAGATAGTGATGGGTTTAGGACACAAGATTTAGCTGCAAACACCGAGTTTAGACATTCAGCTTTATCACGTGTGGAATCAGCAGTGCGGCCATTTGAGGTAAGGGAGGGGATGGAGGGGGAACATACACCAGAAACAGATTTGATTAAACGCCACCAGGATTTTGAGGAGGGAGAGAGGTTTGAGAGTTCAGACTTGAGATGAGAAAGATGTTGTTTTCTGGCTCTCCTGAGGGTAGATACACACTTGTTCCGAGCTTTGTGGAAAGAACTGAGATTGCCCTCAGTTGGGTTTGCTTTCCATGAGGCAAAGGCAAGTTGTTTCAGGCCAACTGCCTTGCCACAAGCTTCAGTAAACCAAGGGCGGGAGGAAGGGTAAGACAACTGAACACGAGAGGGGATAAATCTGTGCATGAGGGAGAGCAAGTTTCTTTGAAAGAATTCCCAGGATGAGTTGATGTTTGAGAAAGTAGTGATAGGAGACCAGTCTGTAAGTTTGATGGCTGCTCGGAGACCCTGCCAGTCGGCTTGAGTGAAATGCCAGACTCGACGGCGGTGAGGTGGTTCTCTGATAACAGCCAGAGAGATGTCCACTTTGACAAGGACGTGGTCAGAAGAACCAATTGGAGCGAAGGAAGAGCAGCAGATATTGTCAGGGAAATTTGTCAAAATCAGATCCAGAAGAGATGGAGTACCATTGGTTGAGATCCGGGTCGGGAAGTTGACCGATTGAGTCAGTCCCAATGAGTCGCAGAAAGCTTTTGCTGAGGTGCCATGGCAGGTGAGAGAGGTACCCACACCTAGCCAACTGGCGTGATGACAATTGAAGTCACCACATAAGAGGAAGAGAGAGTTTGGATGAGAAGATAGAAGATGGTCCATGTTTTCGGATAGTGAGGTGTAGATGGAGTCATCACTGTTCGGTGGACGGTACAGTACACATATAAACATGAGGTGGGAGTGGAGGGGAAGCCGAAGCCAGAGGTATTCCTGGGGGTGTGGGGGAGTGAGAGCAGTGCATGGAGAGTGAGGAATAGAGTCTTTGATGAAGAGAGCAACACCTCCACCAGGACGAGGCTCAGGTCTGTCATACCGTAAGAGGGAGTAACCGGGGAGAGATACTTGGGAGTCAGACACGTCTTGGGAGAGGAAAGTTTCTGTTAGGCAGATAATGTCTGGTTTGTCAGTGGCAACCTGTATGGAAAGATCTGAAAGGTTTGAGCGAAGGCCCCGGATATTTGAGGTCCACACTTTTAATGAAGAGGAAGGGGAGGAGGCTTTGGGTGCAGGAGGTGGAGGGGGAGGGGGAGGGTAGGACAAGGGATGAGGGGGGCAGGTAAGGAGGGTTGCTGAAGGAGTGTGGGGTATTGCAGAACAGCGAGGGGAGGGACCGAATGAGGAGGAGAAAAGGCTCTGTGGTGCTGGGAGAGAGGGGGACAAGAGACAAGGAAGAAGGCAGTTGAGGATTTGAGGAGGTGGAGTGAAGAGATGGAGGTGAGAGGGCAGTGGAGGGAGGCAGGTTGGTGGATGAGAGGGGAGGAAACTTTGAGAAGGAAGAGTGAGGGGGATGAAAGGTGGGAGAAAGGTGAGGGGGGATTTTTGAGAGAGGTGAGAGGGAGGCTTGGAGGGAGAAGAGTGGGATTGTTGCTTTGAGAGTGAGAGTGAGGGGTGAGGGGGTGAGTTGGCACTGAAGTTGGAAAAAAAGAATGTTTGATGGAAAGCGAGCATCCATGGCAAACTGTGGTTTTTAAAAGTTTTAGGTCAGAGATGCGATTTAACACAATTCTTGATGGATGCAATGAAGGCGAATTCAGAGCATGGAGAGAAGAAGCGCTGTAATAGTTGGATTTTTTAGGCAAGGAATGAAGGAGAGGTCGAAATGAGAGCAGTCTGTTAAAATAGCAGAAGAGTAGTGCATTGTGAAACAGTAAAGAGTACCACATGTGTGAGAGAGGAAGATGAAGCATTATAAGATTGTTTTTGTAGTTAAAAATAATGTATGAGAGAGTTCAACAGATTAGGTCATGGAAGTGTAAAAAAAAAAAAAAAATCGAGGAAGAAGACGAGGAGGTTAAGAGGAAGAAGAAGAAGAAGCAGAATCGGGAGAAGGTGAGCGTGTTGTTGTTGTTGTTGGGTATGTATGTATGTATATATATATATATATATATATATATATATATATATATATATATATATATATATATATGTATATATATATATATATATATATATATATATATATATATATATATATTTTATTTTTTTTTGTTGTTAATATTAATATATGAGAGAGTTCAACAGATTAGGTCATGAAAGTGTAAAAAAAAAAAAAAAAAAAATCGAGGAAGAAGACGAGGAGTTAAGAGGAAGAAGAAGAAGCAGAATCGGGAGAAGGTGAGCGTGTTGTTGTTGTTGTGGGGTATTTTTTTTTTTTTTTTTTTTTTTTTTTTTTTTTTTTTTTTTTTTTTTGAGATAAGAAAGAGATTAGTTGGGAGAATGGAAGATGTTTGGAAAGTGGGGAGGATCAAAATTGAAGGTAATGGGGAGGATAGAAATTGAAGGTGATGGGGAGAAAAAAACAAACAAAAAAAAACAAAAAACGATCGAACACCGAGTGGAACCGGTAGGCCTCAAGCCTAGGCCTAGGCCTCAACCACAGGTAAGTTTTATCTATATAGCTGCAAAATATTGAACAGAAATATCAACAAAATTGACCGTATTATTGAAATCCTTTTGGGGAGACAACATTGAATGTTTTTCCATCAAGGCACAAAACATATAAATTGTTTGGTGTTCCAACTCTGGAGCAGCCCATAGTTAACCATGTGAAAATTATATTCGAAATCTGTTTTGTTGTCAGACAATTGGAACGCACTCTCCAAACAACTATACATGTATACGGATCAAAATCGCTTGTTTTTAAGTTTACGCAATTGAGTGGGAATTTTTCAGAGTAAATTAATTGAAATATTATTACAACAAAATACTATACATACATAGGGGTCTGGTCGTCGTCTTTTTTCCTTGTGCAGTACAAGGCTCAAGTCGCATCATTGATTCAGGGTGTGGCAGTGCTGCTGATGCAGTCCCCCTGTAGGTTAGAGCAGGAATTTGGAATTTGGGCAGAATGCCGAGGATAGCTCGACTCTTCTTCATGAAGGACACCGCGAAGGGATGAATGTCCACCAACTACTTTTGACAGATGCGACACCCACTTTAATGTCCATCTGAGGAACGGCACCACAATGATTAATCACCATGCCTGTGAAACACCAGGATGACAGTTTATAGTTGGGTTGACATTCAAACCCAGGCGAGACAGCCGAGAACGTGTGTGCGTCCCTCTCGGCGGTGTAGCGGAGACACATTGCTTTGTCACCACTGAAAACACATTTTCAATTCTCTCTTGAACTCGTAATTTGCTTTACTCATTCTAATCCTCTAATTTATTTTGCCTTCCAAACTCCGGGGATTTTTTCACGGAGAACCGATCCACGGTCGCCATGCCCACTGCTCACACCGTGGGAGCTTTTGCCTTCTTTCTAATTATTATCCTTGCACTCAATGAAGTCATGCTTTTGGAATGGTAGAAAAAGTTAAGTTTAATGCTTTGACAATTCCGCATTTTCTTGTGTAAATGTGGAGAAGGATGGTGCACAGTTTTGCTTAAAGCCTATAAGATACACGTTTGCTTAAAGCTTATGAGTATTTAAATTTTCAGATTTCACTCAAGATTTCAACACTTATTTAGTCTACGAGATCCGATCCTCAAATCCGAAATCATATTTCTAATATTATATACTTTAATTCGTCTGTGAGTATTTCTGCATCGTATTTCCAAGGCAAGGCATTTTTAGTAGGCTGAAATAAAATGATGGCAACGAGCCCTCCGAGATGAAGTTGGGCTGACCAAGGAAAGAAGGTAAGCTGGAAATTATCTTCTAAAGGGGTGTTTAAATTTACCCAAATACCCAGTTTTCATTCCTACACTTCCGTGGACTTCGCTGAGTCTGCCTGCAAAGTTTCAAGCTGCTAAAGGCCCAGTCACACCTTGACGTTTTAGCCAGCGATGGCAACATATTAAAATGTATGTAAAACGCTGGCTTACGTTGAACTTTTGATGTTTTTTTTTTAAGATTCGGACGTATTCATAGCAACTTGGTCTTATGTATAACGCATTAGTAACGGAGACAGAACGTTTCGTTGTGTTATAGATAACTTATAGCAACGAATGCTGAACCTGTTGTCGGCCTACACAACCTATGCCCAACGATAGTCTAACTTAGGCATAGCACGTTGCACGCATCGCCGACGATGTCGTGACGTAGCCTATTAAAAGGCTGATGCACAACGATTAGAATCATAACTGCCGTAGAAATGGAAGTGTCAACATCGCGGTCACACCTTGGCGATCTTGCCAGCGTATGCCGACCTAAGAAAAATGTGTCTAAAACGTTGGGGCACGTCAAATACGGTATGAGTAAGTTTGGTATACGTGAGTAGAACGCTAAAGTACGCTATCATACGTCGTAATAAGTAGAGTATGTCAATAAATTTTAAACATGTTCAAAATTTAACGACGTACTTGGCATATGACACATGTTCCGCATGCGATGGGGATAAGTTGTACACACGATATGCGGACGCTTACACACGTCCACACAGGCTACTTATAAGCTACTCATAAGTCGAAACACGTCGCGGTTATGTCTATTTTACGCGAAACTTATTTCTAACTTATGTTTGACGTGCTTTGAACCAATTCTTTACGTAGTCCCAACACACATTGACATATGTAGACGTATTCCAATGACGTCTTCCGGTCGACAAAAAAATAAATGAGCGTGTTTCTAACTAATAACTGCCATATAAAGACATGTTCCCAGCGATTTTGGGAATTGGTATATAAAAATGGTGTTCATAAAAGGGGAACCCAACAGTGTTTTCGAGTCCTTTTTGAGTCGATGTCCATGTCAGCAGTAACAGTATCAGTATCAGTATCAGTATTAGTATTAGTAGTAGTTTGTTCATGTTGGCAGTAGTAGGTGAGTGTGAGGGGGAGGGTGTGGGTTATGATGGATCCTCCTTGCGTCCGCTTGTCCACGGGTAGGAGACATCTTTGCACCATTGTTCGAAGTTCTTTGCGGCTAATTTTTTATGGGGCTTTTTCAACAATGAGCTATGGCTTGTTTTTATGATTTAGGTCTATTCATAACGGGTTGGACAAATGCACAATGAACTAATAATGTGCATAGAGTGCTTCGATAACTTATAGATACGGTATACCAACGAATAATTATCGTGTAGCCGGCGTTCACAAACTATGCCCAACGATAGCCTAACTTATCCATATCGTGCGGCAGTTTATCTTTTCCGGTGACGTGGGGTTTGCTATTCATAGGCTGCCACTCAA
Organism: Eptatretus burgeri; assembly: GCF_056783735.1. NCBI lineage: Eukaryota > Metazoa > Chordata > Myxini > Myxiniformes > Myxinidae > Eptatretus > Eptatretus burgeri. The sequence continues at coordinate 8,061,559 of NC_140974.1, forward strand.
CGATTTAAATGGCTGCATCTCCACTATTGAAAGTAGACGCTTGCGCTCAACAATTGGATTTTTTTACACTCAACGACTTTTAAGCGGTACCACTCAGCTATTTTCATTGTTTACAATGAACGATTTAAATTGCTGTCACTCGCCTTTGTTTTTTGATGCTGGGGTTTGGAAATTTGAAGCGTTTCTTCTGAACGTGTTAAAACGCTCAAACTCGACTATTTTAAATAGACGCTGCCGATGGACAATTGGAATCATAACCAAGCTAGACATCGAAGTGTGAACATCCTCATCATGCCGAAGAAAAGTTTGAAGAATGCTGCAAATAAGTGTCCTGGCCATGGACGCTGACGCAAAGACGATCCATTATACCGACATCTTTCAGCCTATGAGTAACTTAAAAGTAACGTCTGTCGATGTGTGGCAACGATTGCGTAACGTGCCAACAACACGTTAATCATAGGTTAGAAATAAGTTTCGGGTATGCTAAACATTACCTCGGCGTATCTCAACTTATGATTAACTTACAAGTAGCATGTGTTGACGTCTGTCAACGATCGCAGACCGTGCATACAACTTGTGGCCAGTGTAGCGGAACGTGTGAGTCATACGCCGGCATACGTCGTGAAATTTCAAGCATGCAAAAATTTGAGGACAACCAAAAAGTACAATGTTTAAAGCCAGCATACAACGACGTATGGCAGTGTTTTTCAGCATGCTCTCAATGTTATCAAAACTTTCCCATAACGTATTCAACGTGTGCCAGCGTTTTAGAAAAAAATTTCAAAAATCGGCATATGTTGGCTAAAACGTCAAGGTGTGACTGGGCCTTGAGTTTTATGATTTTCAACTTATGGAGGAGACACCCTGACACACACTGACTGACTGATTGACACACACTCACATTTATTATTATAGATTTACTTATTTAACTCCTATAAATATGGAATTTCCATTGCTTTTGGAGGCTTGTAAGTGAATCTGTGCTATTCACTGATAAATTTGATTGTGTCAACATCAAAAATTATCATTTATTTGTCACCACCTTTTGAAGTTATGAAACATTCAACCATTTAGAATATAAGAGCAGTGGATCAGTGACATACAATGGAAGACGAGTCTCCATGACCGCCAGTGTCAGTCTGCATCGGCGGTCAAATTGTACAATGCATTTTGTGAAATGAAAACCGATAACAGTGTGTTAACCGCCGTGAGGAGTGCAGTGCAACTGTCGTTTTGAGTGTCAGTCCTTTTTTTAGAGCAAAAGATCAATTTTATCAGGCTGGGTGCTCCTTTCCTCTCACAAATGGTGAGTGCTTGAAACATCAGTTGCCCCTCCATTTCTCATGGCGGTTAACATTTCAGTTGATAAAATCCATTGATCAACATGACCGAGTATTTGATAATTCAGAGCCTCGCATGATTATATAAACTACTATAGATCTGAGAACGATGTTTATTTTCAACTAGATCTGTCTGCGGACACCCAAAACAAGCACACACGCTGATCACAAAAGCTTATACCCATCCCTTTGGAGACTATTCACAGACAACGCCTTCAACGAAATGCAGTCTGACATCAGGATCTTTGTGATGTGAAATCACAATCGTTGTTTTTCCTATAAATTATATGACATGCTAAAACATCAATCGTCAGAAGAATGTGGATGCAGATGGATTAGCATGGGAGATCTGAATATGAAACAGTTTGTGTGTGTCTTTGTGAGATTTATTTTGCTTTGTTTGTTTTCGACCTAGCCTGTGGAGGCAGAATGTGACTTTTCCTGCTTTTTATTTCGTGTACTATATTTCCTTGTTCAATACTAAAGGTACCACCAATTTGTGTAGCTGCCCAGCAGGCATAGCTCAGGTCTAACGTTTGTACCACCGGGAGGTTTTCAACTTGAACAGTGGAGACACCGCATGTTAGGTGTGAGCTACCATCCTGTTGAGGGCAACACCTGACTGTAAGATGCAGATGGTGAGACCGATCATCATAAATATAACAGTCATGGCTCGGCACGCACACAATCCATGTATGGATATTATTGATGTCCTCTGGACTGAGAGAGAAATAATTGAAAAGGTCAAATGACGCCAATGAAACTTGGCAAAGTTGAAGGGAGTAATACAGAACAGAGAGACAATCTCCTACCTCTGTGCATTTATATATTGTGTCGATTCATGAAAACAAGGCCGGTGTCTCGTATTAATGCAATGGACTCGCAGACAAAATACTCATGCGTTGTAAATGTTTTTTTTAATATGCTCTGTTAAATTGATCTCATCTACCACTAATTCATTTATTCTGTACAGCAGTTGTAATTAGTCATTGTTTAAACTGTGTATGTGTGTTTCCTTGTAAATAATGTTTTGTTGACGACATTTGTTGACAGTGGGTTTTTTTGCTGAGTATACCTCCAAGGCAGTTCTTGCCAATTGCTCTGACTGTGTTATCAACTGAAATAAATGAAGACGGGGACCTGCAGTGTGTGTGATAGGTTGGTGGTATGAAGTGATAGAGCGAGGCAGAATGGAGGCAATCTGGTTGGAGAAGACATCGTGCTTCGCTTCAATAGATACTTGCACTGAGTAGCGATAAAATTAGTGAACTGCTTTTCAATTCTGTCTCTGCCTTGCAGTTATCAAAAGGTTTTTTTTTTGTTTTCATGGATAGCCCCTCTGCTTCAGTATGTCTGTGAAGACCATTTGACACATTCATTGCTCGATGCAGAGCTAATTGGGTACCAAAACCAACTTAGCTATGCTGAGGCCATGCTGGAAAGCTTTGCTCAGCGTCCTGTGGGCGCCATGTTCGGTTATCCCAAACTGTGTTTAAAAAGACACATTTACACAAGGTAATTGCATCAAAGACTCAGCCTTGTTGTGAAAAACTGATTAGACAACATGAGCGAATTACTGAAACCCTTGCTTCCCGTAACCAAAGCTCATGTGCACTGACACTGGCTGTATAAACGATGGGGTTGTTCAAATGTGCATGAGGCCATGGTATTAACTTACCAGATTTGGTGCATGAATGGTGATTCACAGGACAAATATACATAGATGCAATGCCCAATTTGATTATATTTTGCATGTGCACAAACACCGTTTTCTCACACATCTGTTCCTCACAACAATTGCAATCATTGATTGAACACTAACTATTCATTCCGAAAGTATTATATTAACAACTACAAGGCCACTCAGTAGAGCGTGTACCTCCAACATGCAATGCCTGATCCATGAGAACATATCGGGCCCAAAACATTTTTTGAAATATCATGCTACACAGGATTATATTGTTTTTGTCCCTTTCTCTCAATGGTGAAGAATCACTTTAAAAATTAAATAATCAGCGTATCCAGATCTGGATTCGGATCTTTACCAAAATCGAATCAATTTGTCCTTGTCACACACCCAACATGTCCACCAAATTTTGGCTGAATCAGTCCACAACGTTTTGAGATATGCTATATAGGTTTAGCCTCATCTCTCCATGGTGAAGAATCACTTCAAAAATTCTAGCAGCTGGATCTGGATCCGGATCCGGATCTTCATCAAATCTAAACAGTTCTTCCAATTCACACACTCAAACTGCCCACCAAATTTCATCTGGTTCTGTCCACAACTTTTTGAGATATCCTGCACACAAACAGACAAACAAGCAGACTGAGAGGGGTGAAAACATAACCTCCTTCCACCTTCGGTGGTGGAGGGAATTGAAAGATATTGTAAATTATGCCAGTTCAACAACACCCTTTATACTTAACTGTACACAAACCTCAAATTAATTGTTTGTCTCAAGTGACAAACTTAATAAATAATAGGCAATTGATAGATTTTACAATTGCCAAGATTATCAGTTGAGCTATATTCTTCATAGAGCGTTCGACTTTTTCAGCTCAGAATCTCTCCAAATATGGGGTCCATAACCCTGGTTGTGGGTTCACATCAGTCAATCTTTCACGTCAGCTATCTCCGCGCAGTCAGCCAACCTGGCAATGCAATTTTATTTTTAAACCTTCTAATTATAGCATTACAGATACGTTTTTACGTTCCTTGCTTTAGGCGCTGTCACACCTTGACGTTTTAGCCAGCGTATGGCAAGGTCTCAAAATGTATGTAAAACGTTGGCGTACACTGAAATTTTGATGTTTTTTTTTAAGTTTTGGTCGTATTCATAACGTGTTGGTCGTATGCATAACATATTAGTAACGGGCACAGAACGTTACGTTGTCTTATAGATAACTTATACCAACGAATGCTTAGCCTGTTGTCGGCGTTCACAACCTATGCCCAACGATAGTTTAACTTAAGGCCCGGTCACACCTTGACGTTTTAGCCAGCGATGGCAACGTATTAAAATGTATGTAAAATGCTGGCTTACGTTCAACTTTTGATGTTTTTTTTTAAAGATTCGGACGTATTCATAGCGACTTGGTCTTATGTGTAACGCATTGGTAACTACACAGAACGTTTCGTTGTGTTATAGATAACTTATACCAACGAATGCTGAACCTGTTGTCGGCCTACACAACCGATGCCCAACGATAGTCTAACTCAGGCATAGCACGTTGCACGCATCGCCGACGATGTCGTGACGTAGCCTATTAAAAGGTTGACGCACAACGATTCGAATCATAACTGCCGTAGAAATGGAAGTGACAACATCGCGGTCACACCTTGGCGATCTTGCCAGCGTATGCCGACCTAAGAAAAATGTGTCTAAAACGTTGGGGGCACGTCGAATACGGCATGGGTAAGTTTGGTATACGTGAGTAGAACGCTAAATACGCTATCATAAGTCGTAGTAAGTAGAGTACGTCAAGAAATTTTGAACATGTTCAAAATTTTACGACGTACTCGGCGTATGACACACGTTCCGCATGCGATGGGGATAAGTTTTACACGCGATATGTGGACGCTTACACACGTCCACAAAGGCTACTTATAAGCTACTCATAAGTCGAAACACGTCGCGGTAATGTCTTTTTTACGCGAAACTTATTTCTAACTTATGTTTGACGTGCTTTGAACCAATTCTTTACGTCGTCCCAACACACATCGACGTATGTAGACGTATTCCAATGACGTCTTCCGGTCGACAAAAAAAAATAAATTAACGTGTTTCTAGCTTACAACTGCCATATAAAGACGTGTTCCCAGCGGTTTTGGGAACTGGTATATAAAAATGCTGCTCATAAAAGGGGAACCCAACAGTGTTTTCGAGTTCCTTTTTGAGTTGATGTCCATGTCAGCAGTATCAGTATCAGTATCAGTATTAGTATTAGTATTAGTATTAGTTTGTTCATGTTGGCAGTAGTAGGTGAGTGTGAGGGGGAGGGTGTGGGTTATGATGGATCGTCCTTGCGTCCGCGTGTCCACGGGTAGGTTCATCGGCTGCCACTCAACGATTTAAATGGCTGCATCTCCACGATTGAAAGTAGACGCTTGCGCTCAACAATTGGATTTTTTTTACACTCAACGACTTTGAAATGGTACCACTCAGCTAGTTTCATTGTTTACAATGAACGATTTAAATTGCTGTCACTCGCCTTTGTTTTTTTTATTTTTTTATTATTATTATTTTTTTTTTTGACGCTGGGGTTTTGAAATTTGAAGCGTTTCTTCTGAACGTGTTAAAACGCTCAAACTCGACTATTTTAAATAGACGCTGCCGATAGACAATTGGAATCATAGCCAAGCTCGACATCGAAGTGTGAACATCCTCGTCATGCCGAAGAAAAGTTTGAAGAATGCTGCAAATAAGTGTCCTGGCCGTGGCCGTGGACGCTGATGCAAGGACGATCCATTATACCGACGTCTTTCAGCCTATGAGTAACTTAAAAGTAACGTCTGTCGACGTGTGTCAACGATCGCGTAACGTGCCAACAACACGTTAATCATAGGTTAGAAATAAGTTTCGGGTACGCTAAACATTACCTCGGCGTGTCTCAACTTATGATTAACTTACAAGTAGCATGTGTTGACGTCTGTCAACGATCGCAGACCGTGCCTACAACTTGTGGCCAGCGTAGCGGAACGTCTGAGTCATACGCCGGCATACGTCGTGAAATTTCAAGCATGAAAAAATTTGAGGACAACCGAAAAGTACAACGTTTAAAGCCAACGTACAACGACTTATGGCAACGTACTACGACGTATGCCAGCGTGCTCTTAATGTTATCAAAACTTACCCATAACGTATTCAACGTTTGCCAGCGTTTTAGAAAAAAAATTCAAAAATCGGCATACGTTGGCTAAAACGTCAAGGTGTGACCGGGCCTTTAGGCATAGCGTGCTGCACGTATCGCCGACGAACTCGTGGCGTAGCCTGTTAAAAACAAGCTGCACGCCGATTTAAATCATAACCGCCTGAAAATTGGAAGAGTCAACATCGCAGTCACACCTTGACGATTTAGCCACCCTATGCCGACCTATGAAAAATGTGTCTAAAACGCTGGCACACGTCGAATACGGTATGCGTAAGTTGTGTATACATTAAGAGCACGCTGGCATACATATAGTTTTCTGGCATAGGTCGTCATACGCCGAGTACGTCGAGAAATTTTCAGCATATTGAAAATTTCTCGACCTACTCGACGTATGACACACGTTCCGCATACGCTGGCATAAGTTGTCAGCACGCTGGTTTTTTTTTTTCTTCGGTATGACGGTGATGTTGACACTTCGATTTCTAGTGCGGTTATAATATAATATAATTAATAGGCTGCTGCTCAACAATTTAAATCATAACCGCACTAGAAATCGAAGTGTCAACATCACTGTCATACCGAAGAAAAAAACTAAAAAAAAAACAAAAAAAAAACAGTGAGTCTGAAACACTGACGCTGACCATTACCTCGACGTTTTTCGACTTATGAGTTACGTACAGGTAACGTATGTCGACGTGTGTCAACGATTTAAATCATAACCGTCATACCGAAGAAAAAAAACATAACCAGGGAGTCTGGAACACTGACGCTAACCATTACCTTGACGTGTTTCGACTTATGAGTAACTTACAAGTAACGTGTGTCAACGATCACATAACGTGCCTACAACTTATGGCCAGCGTAGCGGAACGTGTGAGTCATACGCTGGCATACGTCGTAAAATTTCAAGCATGTTAAAATTTGAGGACAACCGCAAAGTACAACGATTAAAGCCAGCGTACTATGACATATGGCAGTGTTTTTCAGCGTGCCCTTAACATATACAAAACTTACCCATAACGTATTTGACGTGTGCCAGCGTTTTAGACAAATTTTTCATAAGTCGGCCTATGCTGGCTAAATCGTCAAGGTGTGACAGGGCCTTTAGAAGGGTTTTTTTTTACCCCCGAGGATGGAGAGAGGTTGTTTTCATCCCTGTCTGTTATCTGTTTGTTTGTCTGTGAGCAGGATATCTTTAAAAGTTATGGGTGGATTCAGACGAAATTTGGGAGAGAGATTGGCTGTGTGAAAAGGACAAATTAAGTAGATTTTGGTGAAGATCCGGATCTG